>NC_143045.1:21336875-21647812 GCF_057628025.1 Oncorhynchus mykiss | reverse complement strand
GTTTTATGCTGGTGTTTGTTTCTCTTAGGGTGACGATGGCAGTGGAACCTCAGCAGATGGTGAGCATTTCCTTCTTGTTGAAGACTTTGTTTTAATCACTCCTGTAAAACTATAAAAGATTGGAATGTCAATAAAATGGTCATCCAGAGTGGTTACTGAGGGGACTTCCTTTGTTTGTCTTTCTCTGTGTGTGTGCAGATGGTCAGGGTGCAGCTGGTGGAAAGCCTGTACCCTCCACCAGCCTTATCCATGAGACAGACCTGGCTGTGTCCATCAACGACCTGGACAACCTCTTCAACTCAGATGAAGACGAGCTAGCGGTCAGTAGAGTATACAGTGCCTCTAGAAAGTATTCATACCCTTTGACTTAATCCACATTTTGTTGTGCTACAGCCTGAAGTCAAAATAGATTCAATACAAATTCTTGCCCATCTACACACACTACCCCATACTGACAAAATTAAAATGTGTTTTTAGAGATTTTAGCACATTTATTGAAAATTAAATGGACTCCTTTGCTATGACAGTCCAAATTGAGCTCAGGCGCATCAAATTTCCTTTGATCATCCTTGATGTTACCACAACTTGATTGGAGTCCACCTATGGCCAATTCAGTTGATTTTTAGAAAGAAACACACCTGTCTATATAAGGTCCCACAGTTGACCGTGCATGTAAGAACTGATACTACACAATTAAGTTGAATCAACTGTCGGTAGATGTCGTAGAGACAGAATTGTGATTAGGCAAGGGTATAAAATCATTTCTAGAGTGTTGAAAAATTGGAACTACCCAGACTCTGGCTAGAGCTGGCTGTCTGACCAAACTGAGCAACCCGGCAAGAAGTACCTTGGTCAGGGAGGTGACGAAGAACCCAATGAACACTCTGACAGAACTACGAGTTCCTTGGCTGAGATGGGAGAACCTGCCAGAAGGACATCGGTCTCTACAGTCTATACAGCCTTTCAGCAATCTAGGCTTTATAGAAGAGTGACCAGACAGAAGCCTCTCCTGAGGAAAAAGGCACATGACAGCACAAGGCATGAAAAAAGGCATGTGAAAGACTGAGCATAAGGCAAAATATAATGTGGTCCGATGAAGCAAAACATTTACTATTTTGCCTGAATGCAAAGCGCAATGTCTGGAGAAAACCAAGCACAGCTCATCACACATCTAACACCATCCCTACTGTGAAGCATGGTGGTGTCAGCGTCATGTTATGGGGATGCTTTTCAGCGGCAGGGACTGGAAGACTAAGAATAGAGGGGGGGGGGGGAGAATGAATGGAGCCAAATACAGGTAAATACTTGATAAGAACCTGCTTTATAGTGCAAACAACCTTAGACTGTGGCAAAGATTTACCTTCCAACGGGACAACGACTCCAAGCATACAGCCAAAGCAAGGCTGGATTGGCTTCAGAACAAGAATGTGAAAATCCTTGAGTTGCCCAGCCAAAGCCCAGACTTGAATCTCATTGACAATCTGTGGAATGACTTGAAGATTGCTGTCCACTGCTGCTCCCAATCTAACTCAACAGAGCTTGAGAAAATCTGCAAGGAAGAATGGGAGAAAATCCCCAAATCTAGATGTGCAAAGCGGATACAGACATACCCATGACGACTCAAAGCTGTAAATGCTGCCAAAGGTGCTTCTACAAAGTATTGACTGGGGTGTGAATACTTATTTAAATGAAATTTACAAAAATTTCTCAAAACATTTGTTTACTTTGTCATGGGAAATTGTGTGTAGATGGGTGGGAATTATTTTTTTACTCCAGTTTTGAATTCGGGCTATAACAACAATGTGGAATAAATTAAGAGGTGTATGAATACTTACTGAAGGCACTGTAGTTCTCATCTACATTGGGGGGACATTGTTTGGGTTACATATCCTTTTGTCTGTTTCCATATCTCCCGTTGATACTTTGCTAACAGAACATTGTGTAAAGTCTTAAAAAATATCTCTACATGTTTTGATCAAAGCCTGTTTAAAACATTCTAAATGTTCTGTCCCCAGCAGCCTGGATCCAGGAGAGCAGGAGTTCATGGAGACAAGTTTGGCAGTAAGGAACACAAAACATCAAATCTGGACCCTCTGTCCTGCATAAGTATGTTCCCTTTCTGCAATTCCTTCCCTAAAGTTCCTCTTTAGGTCATCACTGTATCCTACATTAATTTACCAAACAATAGGGTGATTCCCCCGTTCACCTTCCTGTCCCCAGGCTCAGCTGACCTGCACAAGATGTTCCCCACCCCTCCCTCCCTAGAGCAGCACATCATGGGCTACTCCCCCATGAACACTGGGGGCAAGGACTACGGTGGCCTGGAGGCCGGGGTGGGCCTCACTCTGCTGGATGGGAGCCAGTTTAGCAGCCACTACAAGATGGAGGTGGAGGAAGGCTTCTGCAGCCCCAAGCCCTCTGAGATCAAGGTAACTTAAAGGCCCAATGCAGCCATTTTCATCTTGATATCAAATCATTTCTGGGTGATAATTAAGTACCTTACTGTTATTGTTTTCAATTGAAATGGTAAAAAATTGAATAAAATTGTATTTGTCACATGTGCCGAATACAACAGCTATAGACATAACAGTGAAATGCGGGCCTATATACAGTGTGTACTGGTACAAGGTCAATGTGCGAGGGCACCAGTGTCGAGGTAATATGTAGAGTTATTAAAGTGACTGGCATAGATGACAACAGAGTAGCTGCAGTGTAGAAGAGGGGGGAGCAATGCAAATAGTCTTGGTATCCATTTGATTAGATGTTCAGGGGTCTTCTGGCTTGGGGGTAGAAGCTGTTTAGAAGATCCTTGGACCTAGACTTGGTGCTCCGGGACTGCTTGCTGTGCGGTAGCAGAGAGAACCGTCTATGGCTAAGGTGGCTGGAGTCTTTGACAATTTTTAGGTCCTTCCTCTGACACTGCCTGGTATAGAGGTCCTGGATGGCAGAAGCTTTTCCCCAGTGGTGTACTGGGCCGTACGCACTATCCTCTGTAGTGCCTTGCTGTCAGAAGCTGAGCAGTTGCCATACCAGGCAGTGATGCAACCAGATGCTCTCGATGGTGCAGCTGTAGAACCTTTTGAGGATCTGAGGACCCATGCCAAATCTTTTCAGTCTCATGAGGGGGAATAGGTTTTGTCATGCCCTCTTCACGACTGTCTTGGTGTGCTTGGACCATGTTAGTTTGTTGATGTGAGAACAAGTTAAGAACTTGAAGCTCTCAACCTGCTCCACTACAGCCCCATTGATGAGAATGGGGGCGTGCTTGGTCCTCCTTTTCCTGTAGTCCACAATCATCTCCTTTTGTCTTGATCACGTTGAGGGAGAGGTTGTTGTCCTTGCACCACACGGTCTGGTCTCTGACCTCCCTATAGGCTGTCTCATCATTGTCGGTGATCAGGCCTACCACTGTTGTCATTGGCAAACTTAATGATGGTGTTGGAGTCGTGCCTGGCCATGCAGTCATGGGTGAACAGGGAGAACAGAAGGGGACTGAGCACGCACCCTTGAGGGGCCCCTGTGTTGAGGATCAGCGTGGCAGATATGTTGTTGCCTACCCTTACCACCCGGGGGTGGCCCGTCAGGAAGTATTGGATCCAGTTGCAGAGGGAGGTGTTTAGTCCCAGGGTTCTTAGCTTATTGATGAGCTTTGAGGGCACTATGGTGTTGAACTTTGAGTTGTAGTCAATGAATAGCATTCTCACATAGGTTTTCCTTTTGTCCAGGTGGGAAAGGGCAGTGTGGAGTGCAATAGAGATTGCATCATCTGTGGATCTGTTAGGGCGGTATGCAAATTGGAGTCGGTCTAATGTTCCTGGGATAATGGTGTTGATGTGAGCCATGACCAGCCTTTCAAAGCACTTCATGGCTTCTAAGCAAAGAGCAATTTCTCAAGCAAGAATTTTCTTAGTACTGTCTGGGAGTGGTCGGAGTGTGGGGCCTAATTGGATGAGTATAATGGGAGGGATATGTAACCTGAAAAATAGCCTTTATTAGCAGAGGTTTGAAATGCTCTTTGTTTTTGGTCTATTTAACTTGATGTCGCCAGGCATGCCAAAACTTCATCCCACCAAAACGGGCAGAATTTCCAGGTGGTCTTTTCAAACAGCTCTTACATTATCATTTTCACAGTATTATTTTAACCTTGTGTGGAAATATTTCTTTAAGCACAGTAAAATCTCATTTTTAACTGCACCGGGCCTTTAATTGGCCTTTGAACACTTCAGCCTAGCGTGGAAGTTCTACATTTTAGTCATTTAGCAGGTACTCTTATCCAGAATGACTTGCAGTTAAGTACATTTTTCCCTCCGAGGTTATCCAAGCCGGTGCTTGTAGGAAAATACAAGTGCAAGATTGTTTTTTTTTAGGGGGGGTGGGGGATAAGACTGACACTGTCTATTCATGCTGGTGTCTGCTTCAATACTTTTTCTTAGCTTAGACTTGCTGAAGTGTTAGTGGCTTATTTTCATTCTCTTCCCACATTATACCTCCAGGACTTCTCGTTTGTTTATAAGTCAGAGGCGTGCAAGGCATTCACGGGCTGCTCCATGTTTGCTCCGCTGAAGATGCTGCCCAGTCAGTGTATGATGCCCATCAAGCTGCCAGAGGACTGTGTTTACACACCCAGCTGGAACATGGGCAAACTGGAGCTCATACCCCCTGTGCCAACCATGGGCCTCCTCACCAAAGACGGGTAACCAATCAGACTGGTCCTCTTGAGTTATGCAAGTCTCATATACCCACATGTGTCAGGGGTTTTAATGTGTGTGCTGTTGTCTCCTTATTTCAGTAACATCCCCAGTGTGGAGCCAGACTACCAGAGCTACACACCACAGACCCACACTCCCTTCATGTCCAACAGTGCCCCACCCAGCAACAGCGGCACGGGCATCCTGCCCTCCCCGGCCACACCCCGCTTCTCCGCCCCCACCCCACGCACTCCCCGTACCCCACGCACCCCAAGAGGGCCTGCCAGTGTCCAGGGATCGCTCAAATACGACAACTCTGACCTCTACTCGCCTGCCTCCACCCCTTCTACTTGCCGACCTCTCAGCTCAGTGGAGCCAGCCACTGTGCCCTCCATCCCTGAGGCCCACAGCCTCTACGTCACCCTCATCCTCTCCGAGTCCGTCATGAACCTCTTCAAGGACTGTAACTTTGACAGCTGCTGCGTGTGCGTTTGCAACATGAACATCCGTGGCGCTGATGTGGGCGTGTATCTTAACGACAACGGCGAGGCCCAGTACCCCTGCACCTGTGGTTTCAGCGCTGTGGTCAACCGTCGCTACGGCAGCTCGGCCGGTCTCTTCCTGGAGGATGAGCTGGACGTGGTGGGGCGTGGCTCGGACGCCGGCCGGGACTCTGAGAGGCGTTTCCAGGAGCTGCGCGCTGCCTCCCTTCACAGGACCGGCAACCCCACCGAGAGGCCCCCAGACGAGCTCATCCTGTTGCTGCAGGACCAGTGCACCAACCCATTCTCCCGCATGGCTGGGGTGGAGTATCCCAAGGCGTTGTCCTCCGGCCCCTCTCACTCTTCTCTACGGGTAGAGGAGAGGGACTGCTATAATGACTGCTACATGGCTCTGGAGCATGGCCGGCAGTTCATGGACAACATGTCAGGAGGCAAGGTGGACGAGGTGCTGGTTAAGAGCACGTGTCTACACAACTGGCCTAAACGCAAAGGTGAGTCTGCTCCTTCACTCATTGATAATGCACAAACTTGTTTCCCCTCCTACTCTTTACTTATTTTCCTCTCTCTTCCTACTCCTCTTATGTAAAACCCAGTCTTCTTGGTTAGATGTATGATTCTGAGCCTTCTCACCCTCTTGTCTCCCCCTCCAGCTGCAGAAGTGAGCAGGCTGTTCTCTCAGGACGTGCTGCGGGTGCTGCTCTCCCTTCAGCCTGTACTCCAAGATGCCATCCAGAAGAAGAGAAGCGTACGTTCCTGGGGCGTTCAGGGACCTCTCACCTGGCAGCAGTTTCACAAGATGGCCGGCAGGGGATCCTACGGTAAACACAAGGACTTTAAAAATCAAGCAATAATAATACATAAAGATACAGGGTTTTTTCTGGATCAAAAACAGGCTTAGGTGGTGGCCTGTTGGTGTGGCTGAATTGAATAGAATTCTTGCAATTCTATAAATGTCTCTATGGAGCTGAGAACTGGAAGAAAAGGCCCATTTTGTGCTATTCTACTCCACGTTTTACCGTGGAGCTGAGAGAATCTTGCAGTTTAATGCACATTTCCTTCAATTTTACATTTTGTCATGGAGTTGACAAAACTTTGCCGTTTGAAATATAATTTCCTGCAATCCATGAATTTTGACTTTGTTAATGCTGTGTTCTTTTGCTTAAACATAATGACAGAATCCATACTATTAGATTGAGTTCACCCTTATTGTCTAGCTTTTATTTTGGTGATTGTAGTTCTCAAATATAATATTATATAAAAATAAATAGGTCCATTATCTTTTCTACATACTTTATATCTGGTTTAAGTTTACACAAAGCATTTTCCATCCCTGGTATCACATGCGCTCTAAATATGTAATGATCATATAGATTTATCATGATTGTTTGGGTCAGAAACAAGTGTTTAATGTGACAACCTACATTTATTTTTTGTTTCTGTAATTTAGCAGACGCTCTGATCCAGAGCGACTTACATGAGCAAATAGGTCTAAGTACCTTGCTCAAGGGCACATCAATATATTGTTTCACCTAGTCGATTCCAAGCAGCGAACTTTTCAGGTACTGTCCCAGCGGTCCTCTCCGCTAGGTTACCTGCCGCCCTCAACTCCTTCTGCAATGAGTCTGACTGTCCCTCCTCTCTGAACCATTAGGCACTGACGAGTCTCCAGAGCCCCTCCCCATCCCTACCTTCCTGGTGGGGTATGAGTATGACTTTGTGGTGCTGTCGCCCTTCGGCCTGCCTTACTGGGAAAAGCTGCTGCTGGACCCCTTCGGCTCCCACAGGGACGTGGGATATGTAGTCATCTGTCCCGAGAATGAGGCTCTGCTCCGTGGGGCTAAGAGCTTCTTCAAGGACCTTACGGCTGCGTATGAGGTAAGCGGGGACACACTCTCATGCACATAGACAACCTCGATAGTCTAATAAAACACAAATGTTTTTTAATTTTTTCAATGATACATTTACCCATATTTTTCCTCTTTGCAGGCCTGTCGACTGGGTCAGCACAGACCAATATGTAAGACTCATACAGATGGAATATTGCGGGTTGGTACAGCAGAGGGCAGGAACCGGGCAGAGCAGCCTCTCAGTGACTGGTTCCTCAAGATGGCCAGCAGCAACGGAAACAGCGAAGCCTTCAGCAAACTCAAACTGTATGCCCAAGTGTGCCGGCATGACCTGGGTACGTCTTCATTAGATTGCCATCTTCTATTTCAGGAGATTGTACTGAATAAGAGATGGGATCTCTTTTGGGTTTATAATTTTTTATGTGGCTTGTACAAGAAGCAAATATTCAGATGTAATTTATTGGTTATTTTCTGAGTTGAGTTTAATATTTGACATTGGCTGTCTTTTTCTTTACTTATTTGTTACTCTCCTCAGCTCCATACCTGGCTGGACAGTCTCTGGACAGCTCTCTGTTAAACCAGCGTGGCCCCACTGTGGCCTCCCCTCAGTCCTCCTCCTCCCAGTCCCCCAGCTCCACCACCCCCTCCTCAGGTCCCCAGAGCTCCAGCAGCACTGCCCAGCCTGCCAACACCAACAGCACCCCACCCTCCTCCACAGGCCCCCAGGCAATGGGAGGGATAGGGGGAGTAGGAATGCCGTCGGCCAAGCCCAGCTCCTACACACCATACGGGACATCAGGCCTGCAGGGCAGCGTCTCCCAGAATGGGCCCCAGTCGTGTCCTCAGACTGCAGGGGAGAATGGCCCCACTGCCAACCAGCCCCAGGCCAGCACCGAGCCCGTAGAGACGTATGTAACCCCACCATCTTGCATCCTCAGGTTTAGTCACACGGAGTTTAAATGATTTTCTGTAGCACCACTTGTAGCCCCACATTTGTAATTGACTCACACTTGGAATAGGTTGAATTACGACTGCAACACCTTACCCATCTCTCCCATTTTTATGCACCAGACTTTGGCCTGCTAAATGTCTTTAATACTTAAAGCTAGTTGGTTATTGGCTGTTGGACCTTTGACGCCACTGCTGCTCTCTCTACAGCACATTGGAGAGAGACAAGGTGGGCGTCCCTACAGACGGAGAGTCCCATGCTGTGACATTCCCGCCGTCCATTGTGGTTTACATCGTGGACCCCTTCAGCTACGAGGACGGGGAGAGGGACACCCACTCCAGTGTGTGGACGCTGGGTCTGCTGCGCTGCTATGTGGAGATGCTCCAGTTCCTGCCGCCTCACATCAGAAACTGTGTGTCTGTGCAGGTAATGGAGGACTTGACACATGTAGCCAGACTGCAGACCATTCACATTTATCTTCAGCACATTGGCTCTACAGACAAGTTATCTCAAACCCCTGTGGGGGTTGGTGTGTTTAAAAAGGCTGTTTCTAACAATATGTTGTGTTGGTCAGATCATTCCCTGTCAGTACCTGTTGCAGCCTGTGCGCATTGAGGAGCGCCATCTGTACGGTCAGCACCTCAAGTCCCTGGCCTTCTCAGTGTTCACGCAGTGCAGACGGCCCCTCCCCGGCAACACCAACATCAAGGCTCTGACGGGCTTCGGCCCAGGCCTGGCCATTGACATGGCACTGAGGAGCACAGAGGTAAACCGCACATAGGAAACTGCACAAAACCTCACAAATATTGTTCCTGGATTGATTTAGACTGCTGATCGGTTTTTAGAAACGGTCACAATGTGAATGGTCTGTTTAATATAACATCCTGGTCTTTGGCTAGTCCTTGCATATACCTTGATGATCCAAGAGACCACTGCTCTGTTGAATAAAGACAATTGCTTACTAAATACAGCTTGCTAAGTGAAACATAAGGAACCATTGGTTTGACCCATGACCTTTTGACTTTTACACCTGTGCAGAGGCCAGAATGTCTGCGTCTGTACACACCACCATTCATCCTGGCACCCATCAAGGACAAGCAGACAGAGCTAGGGGAGACGTTTGGCGAGGCCTCTCAGAAGTACAATGTGTTGTTTGTGGGCTACTGCCTGTCGCATGACCAGCGCTGGCTCCTAGCCTCCTGTACTGACCAATCAGGAGAGCTTCTGGAGACATGCATCATCAGCATCGATGTGCCTAACAGGTCAGTGACACACACACACACACACACACACAACTTGCCAAATGGTAGACACTTGACATGCAAACAAATTCAATTCAGGTATCTTTCTCTTTCGTGACTGTTTGTTGTGTCCTCTGTCCAGGGCTCGGAGGAAAAAGGGTTCAGCCAGACGACTGGGCCTGCAGAAGCTGTGGGAGTGGTGTCTAGGCTTGGTGCAGGTGACATCACTGCCCTGGAGGGTGGTGATTGGCCGCCTGGGCAGAATGGGCCACGGAGAGTTACGAGGTATGCCACACTAGTCCAAACTCCACCAGACGGGGGAGATATACACTGAACAAAAAATATAAGCCTAACATGTTAAATGTTGGTCCCATGTTTCATGAGCTGAAATAAAAGATCTGACATTTTTCACATGCACAAAAAGCTTATTTCTCTCCATTTTGTTGTTTACGTCCCTGTTAGTGAGCATTTCTCCTTTGCCATGATAATCCATCCACCTGACAGGTGTGGCATATTAACTGATTTAAACAGCATAATAATTACACGGGTGCACTTTTTTTTCTTATTTAACCAGGTAGGCCAGTAAATGAGAACTTGTTCTCAACAACTGCGACTTAGCCAAGATAAAGCAAAGCAGTGCGACACAAACAACACAGAGTTACACATGGGATAAGCAAATGTACAGTCAATAACACAATAGAAAAGTCTATATACAGTGTGTGCAAATGAGGTAAGATTTGGCTAGTCCTTGCATATACCTTGATGATCCAAAAGACCCCTGCTGGGGACAATAAAAGGTCACTAAAATGTTCAGTTTTGTCACACAACACAATGCCACAGATGTCTCAAGTTGGGGGAGTCTGCAATTGGCATGTTGACTGTAGAAATGTCCTCCAGCCAAGGATCTCTACATCCCATCCTCTGGCATCACCTGAGACCAGCCATCCGGACAGCTGATAAAACTGGATCTGCACAACCAAAGAATTTCTGCACAAACTCAGAAAACATTTCAAGGAAGCTCGTTTGATTGCTCTTCGTCCTCACCAGGGTCTTGACCGGACTGCATTGTAACCGACTTTAGTGGGCAAATGCTCACCTTCGATGGCCACTGGTACGCTTGAGAAGTGTGCTCTTCACAGATGAATCTGTTTCAACCGTACCTGGCAGATGACACACGGGAGGGGTGTATTGCGTCGTGTGGACAAGTGGTTTGCTGATATCAACTTTGTGAACAGAGAGCCCCGTAGTGGGGTTATGGTATGGGCAGGCATAAGCTGTGGACAACAAACACAATTGCATTTTATCGATTGCAATTTCAATGCACAGATATACAGTGACACGATCTTGAGGCCCATTGTCGTGTCATTCATCCGCCACCATCGCCTCATTGTTCAGCTTGATAATGTACGGCCCCATGTTCGCAAGTATCTGTACACAATTCCTAGAAGTAGAAAATGTCCCAGTTCTTCCCTGGCATGCATAATCACCAGACATGTCACCCTTTAAGCATGTTTGGTATGCTCTGGATCAACGTGTACAACATGTTCCAGTTCCCGCCAATATCCAGCAACTTCGCACAGCCATTGAAGTGGTTTTCTGAACCACGCCCCTACAGATATGAATCTGTTGGTCACAGACACCTTTGAAGGTGTCTGTGACCAACAGATTCATATCTGTATTCCCAGTCATGTAAAATCCATAGATTAGGGCCCAATGAATTTATTTCAATTGACTGATTGCCTCATATGAACTGTGACTCAGTAAAATCTTTGAAATTGTCACGTATTGCATTTATATTTTTGTTCAATATATTTATTGTTGTGCCCTGACTGATGACATCTCCCTCTGTTTTCCAGATTGGAGTATTCTACTGAGCAGAAGGAACCTGCAGTCTCTCAGCAAGCGCCTCAAGGAGACCTGCAGGATGTGTGGCATCTCTGCCGCAGACACACCCAGCATCCTCAGCGCCTGCCTGGTTGCCATGGAGCCTCAAGGCTCCTTTGTCATCATGCCAGGTAAAAACGAACAAAAGTTGAACCTTGAGTGATGGCAGCACAATGCGCCCTTGCTTCCCCCGTCTGAGTCCACTGAGTTTCCTGAAATGTTTTTGATGTCTGTATCGTGGTAACCCCTCTCTCTGCTGTGTGTAGACTCTGTGTCGACAGGCTCAGTGTTCGGTCGCAGCACCACTCTGAACATGCAGACGTCCCAGCTGAGCACTCCTCAGGACACGTCCTGCACCCACATCCTGGTGTTCCCCACCTCGGCCATGGTGCAGGTGAACAACGGCACCACCGAACAGAACCTAGACATCGCCTTCAACCCCATAAACCCTGGTCAGTAACACACACACACACACTGTAGATGTTGATGCATTTCTAGGCTCTGGCTGTAGTCTGGCTCTACACAGGGCGACGTTACCCGAAACAGGGAGACAGAGCAGCTCTCTGTCTAAGCTACTGGGATATAGTATTGAATGACTCTTTGTGTTTATCGCTCTCCATAGATGGTTCAGATGGGATGGGCATCTTTGACCTGTTTGATAACGACATGGTGGACCCTGACCTCATCAACATCCTGCCTAACTCCCCCACCACCTCCCCTGTTCACTCCCCGGGTGGACACTATCACCAGGGGGGAGACGGCAGCAAGGTAAGCCCCTCTCTGCCCCTCCACAACACTACCAGCAGGAGTATGCTTACCTGACGACTGGTAAATGAGGGTTGAATAAGGATTGGTGGTGTCCCTGTGTGTTCCAGGGCCAAAGCACAGACCGTATGGAGTCCCATGAGGAGGCCCTGAACATCCTGCAGCAGCCTATGGCTCTGGGCTACTTCATCTCCACTGCCAAGGCTGGCCCCCTACCTGACTGGTTCTGGTCAGCCTGCCCCCAGGCACAGAACCAGTGCCCACTGTTCCTCAAGGTACCCATCGCTCCTCTGACAGTTAACCTGCTCGCAAAGGCTTAAGTTCTTCTCGGGTCCTAAAACTCAGCATCACATTTATGCTTTACTTAAATGTGTACTTGATCAGGAGTCCTGTCATTTGAATGGTTCCCTTTTCTAATGTAACTGGTGTGATGTTCAGGTGTTCTTCTAACTGACCTTCTGTCGTCCCTCCCCAGGCCTCCCTGCACCTCCACGTGTCCTCGGTCCAATCAGACGAGCTCCTCCACAGCAAACACTCCCACCCTCTGGACTCCAACCACACCTCAGATGTGCTCAGGTACACTGCTCAAATGGAATGGAAGCCATATGAAATAACAAATGGGCAATACATTGATTTGATAGGCAGAAAAAAGGGGTGAATTGAATGTATATTTAGTTATACCTAGTGATGTGCTCTCTTCCCCTGAAAGGTTTGTGCTGGAGCAGTACAACGCCCTCTCCTGGCTGACGTGTGACCCTGCCACTCAGGACCGGCGCTCCTGTCTGCCTGTTCACTTTGTGGTGCTCAACCAGATGTACAACTTTATCATGAACATGCTCTGAACAAGGATATCAAGGGGGATCTATGGACCTCATCATGAAACAAATGGTAGGGGATTCCCTGAAGTGGATGGATCCTCAACACTGCAGGTTGGGGGCATGGCCATAAGGAATATCTCCCCCCCAGCCTGCTTCTCCATGGCAGCACTGGAGGTGTCCTAGCCTATCAATCAAATGCCAAGTGTCCATTTTGGATGATAAGGGACTTTTCATAAAGAAGAATAGTCTTTTTAATAATCTTAGATTTCAATCTTCTGATTAAAATTTTATCTTAATGAAATGCCTGCATATATATATTATTTATTGTAAGTTTTTAAATGTCATTTGTATTTCTTTATCTTTTATATATATAAACATCTAAAGGTTGTGTATTGCCATTTCACTTTAAAAGGAATTGGTTTAAAATGTAAAGTAATTTTCTCAATTACAAAACCAAAACCCGCTCAAGTGAATTTGCTGTAGGCCACTTTTAGAGTATTATTTTTTCAAAGGGTATTGCCCTGATGTACAGATTTAAGTAGGCTGGGCATTTATATCCCCTCCTTTTGAGTGGACATGATTTACAGCTCAGCCAAAGTGGCGGAGTCTGTTGCACAGTAATTCAATGCATTCAGATAAATGGGATATGAGGTACAGGTTGTCAGATTATATATTTTATATGACAGATTTAGAGAATTGTGTGTATATGTGTGTACATATAAATGTGTGCCGCTACAGATGGTGCAGCTTCTGTTTTAGGAATAAAGTGCGTCTACCTATCCAATTGTTTTGTCTCTTATGGAAACATTGCAGTGTTGCGGAATGGAGCGATTTCTTCCGGTACAAGGTTCTAGCCCTTGTTTGTTAAAATCTAACTCAGAATACAAATGTTACCTCTGTCCTTGTTAGCCACACCCTCACTGCTGGGTGAGGGTTGGATTGGCACATTAATGAGATGTTGTTTTAGGGGTTGACAGGGCCATGGCTAGGGTCCAGATGGGTCCTTAATGGACCACGGGTTTAGGGTTACCCCCATTTAACCCCTACCCCAGCTAAATGGATTTGGCAGGTCGGTAAGAGTGGAATTGGCTAACTGAGGAGAACAGCTCATCCCAAAGCCTCATCCAATAACCGCCTTATTTTCAGTCTAATGGGATCCCATTGGAAGGGTAGCTACTTGCCTCATTCGTTAGTGGGCATTAGGGACAGTGTGCCAGAGCTGTCATTTGAGGGCAATTCTAGTGCAACACAACTATTCCAGTCACACTGAAATCATCTGGGGACCAAGCAGCGTACAGTATGGACAAATTTAAGTGTGTATTTATTGGAGTTTGGGCCAATATGGGTACACGCAAGGCTGAAGGGATGTGAGATCAGAGAGCTGATCTGTGACTGAGCATGTTCTTCAGGAATCTCAAATATAATTCTGTGTTCATAACATCTAGTTAATCGCTTTTAGCAAACAAATGAGCAATCATGACAGGTCAGCCAATAGAGGCCAAGTCTTTAAAAGCTGTATCCTCTGAAGATGGAGTTGGTCAGTTCATGGCTTGAGTGGAGAGAGCTGGTCAGGATGGTAGATGGAGTCTGCTGCTGATCTTGTTGAGGGCAAGTCTGGGAACCAGCCTGATTCTTATAGCCACTCGACTTCTTTCACTCTGTGGAACATCACTTGGGTGATGCCTCAGCAGCTCTGGGTGCCAGAAAGCTCACCACACAGTTCAGAATAGTAGCCAGTCATCCTCATTATGAACCCTCAGCATCAGTATTCCTCTCACGCTTTAGGTGACTTTTCAAATACCAGCATAGGACTGGGAAAAGTCCACTTGAACACCCCTCCAACTGCTAATTACTAGTGGGAAACTTGTCTACCATCTGAGCTCCGACTTCTCCCACATGCTGAATGCTGATGTCACATACAGTACTAAGGAAATTACCTCTAACAGCATTTTCTGCAGTTTAAGGCAACAAAACATTTAGAAAAAGCCATCTAACATGTTTTGAACTCCTTTTGTTTACAAGCATGATAACCATAAACTGAAAGTACAGCCTACAGCTTGTTTGCCATCAGCCAATTGGTGTTCTCAATGAGTTGAAGGCATGTGAATGCACACTCATTGCTCCCAGTTTACAAGTTGTACTATTTTCCGATTTTCCCACTTCTGAACACAACATAAGTCCTCCAGGAGCGGAAGGATACCATAATGTAGAAGTGCAACTGTGTTTGCAGTCCCTAGCTTTGAGGGCCTGATGTGTATGGTTGGGTTTAATAAATTACTTGAGCTTCGAGAAACGGAAAATCCCTGGAGTCTCTTCCTGCTCACTGCTGCTCCATCACAGTGAGATGATTTTAATAGTGATTTATCCCTCTGACTTATGTCACTATATAACAGCTGAATGAGAAACTCTGGCTACACTACAACCTATAATTCCACCTGTTGTTCACACTCCTGTTGCGCGTTAAGTGATAAAATCAAATCAGGAGCTTAGGAGTCCTAATGAGATTATCATTAGTCACTAGTGATAGTTAATGGTATTTTCCTTTGTTGGTAAGTAACAGTGATGACTGGAGCCAGAGGACATGAACTCGAGGGCAGTAGGTCTGAAGACAGTGTATCTTTGTTTTCTAGGAGCCTACAATTAAATTGTACAATGAGCTCTAATAGGAAGACAAAGATATACAAATATGAAAGTATATTTGTCATTCAGTAGAGAAGCAGCTGTCCACTATGTTGGGCAGCCTAATAAAGCAGCTTTAAAAAGGATGTAAACACAGTAAGGTGACTGTGTTCAGACCAATGAAAAGAGAGGTTCAGCCCATTCATGTCACTTCTCTGTACTGTACATGCTCAGAATCTAATGTTTGTGTACAGCACAGAGCAACCAATGCCAAGAAGAGCTGCTAAAACCTTAAGCTGGTTTAATGCAATTTAGATAAAGGTTACTCACTTAAGTAGTGGAAGATTAGACAGTGCTTAATGAATTCTCTGTATTCTAAATGGAAAGTTAAGCTTGGCCATTTAATTGACCTGTATGGCAGGTCATAGTATATGCAATGTAGTATGTCCTCTTCCAATAATTTCCTAATGTTTTAAACCCCTATAGCCAGTATTCATACATAGCAGTCATAATGTATCATGTGTAATGGGTATTAAGTTGGGCATTCCTAGGGCAGCACAGGTTTCTGGTCTAACACATAGTAGTTGTGATTATTTGGGTTATAAAATGGGTTAAATGTTCTGTGTCACATCCCCCTTTAGAGAATCAACATCCCCATGTATCCCCAATGACCATTTATTGGGCTGTATAAGTGACTGAGTGTGCATGATAGAGAGAGAGTAGGTGAGGAGGAGAGAGTGCTAGAAAGAGAGAGGGAGGGTGAGTGAGACAGAGCGAGGAAGAGGAAGTATTTGCATAAGCTGAGTGTTACCTGGCACTACAGACCCCACAGACAGACACAGCAGGTTGTCTCAGAGCCAAAGGAGTCTTTCATGCTGGAGAGGGTGGATATTGAATCACTTCCAAAGTCTGATAAGGGTGTTTTCCTTGGAGTAAGCCACTTGCCTGCCTTTTTGATTTGCTGCTAAGGTTGGCTGACACGCATTGGCAGATGGAGCAATAGATAGGTATGTATATGTGTGATCGATCTTTGAAAATTTCAAAATGTTTGTCCAGATTTACTCATTGTTAATCATTTCTAACATAGGTACGAATAAACATGATCTGGTATCCATAATATGGTATGAGCTTCTGCACAATGTATTTATTATTAACTGATTTTATCGGTTGTTGTGTCTTTGACACTATTTTGAATGGAGAAGATGTTTGGAGACTGTTTCAGTCAGAGAGCTGAGAACCATGTTGGAATCTGTCAGCAAGTAAAGAAAACTGTGTGAGTGTGTTTGAATTATCAGCTCAACCAGTTCTTTACTATGACATGCTCCCAGAGAGGGCTGCCAACTTAGTTGGACTTGGACTGTTTCCTGCTAATTGATATTATGGAAATACTTACCCTTAATTTACAATGTAGGCTACTGTATCTAAGTATTTTTTCTTCAGAGTGTGTGTTCCATATTCTTGGCCATTTTCCCATACATCTCCTTCATTGGTGTCTCTTTTTTGTGTGCAGACAAGGATGACATTTTGAGAACAGGTGTGGTTAACTTCCAGCTAATATTGTCTTTATTTGTATTTATTATGGATCCCCATTAGCTGCTGCTTACTCTTCCTAGGGTACAGCAGAATTAAGGCAGTTGATACAATTTTAAAAACATTACAATACATTTACATATTTCACATTTACAGATGTTTTTTGTGTGTGTGTGTGTGCATGTGCCTGTGCCAATGTGTGTGTTGCTTCACAGTCCCCGCTGTTCCATAAGGTGTTTTTTTAATCTGTTTCTTTTAATCAAATTTACTGCTTGTGTCAGTTACTTGATGTGGAATAGAGTTCCATGTAGTCATGGCTCTATATAGTACTGTGTGCCTCCCATAGTCTGTCCTGGACTTGTGGACTGTGAAGAGACCTCGTGGCATGTCTTGTGGGGTATGCATGGGTGTCCGAGCTGTGTACCAGTAGTTTAGACAGACAGCTCGGTGCATTCAACCTCTCATAAATAAAAGTAGTGATGAAGTCACTCTCCTCCACTTTCAGCTAGAAGAGATTGACATGCATATTATTAATATTAGCTCTCTGTTTACATCCAAGGGCCAGCCGTGCTGCCCTGTTCTGAGCCAATTGAAAAAGCCAAGTCCTTTTTTGTGACAACTGAAAAGTAGTCAAGGTGCGACAAAACTACGGCCTGTAGGACCTGCCTTGTTGATGGTGTTGTTAAGAAGGCAGAGCACCCCTTTATTATAGACAGACTTCTCCCCATCTTAGCTACTACTGCATCAATATGTTTTGACCATGACAGTTTACAGTCTAGAGTCATCTCAACTTGCTCAGTTTACACATAATTTATTACAAGATTTAGTTGAGGTTTAGTGAGTGTTTTGTTCCAAATACAATGCTTTAGTTTTAGAAATATTTAGGGCTAAGTTATTCCTTGCCACACACTCTGAAACTAACTGCAGCTCTTTGTTGCGTGCTGCAGTCATTTCAGTCACTGTAGTAGCTGACGTGTATAGTGTTGAGTCATCTGCATACATAGACACTCTGGCTTTACTCAAAGTCAGTGGCATGTCGTTAGTAAAAATTGAAAAAAGCAAGGGGCCTAAAACAGCTACCCTGGGGAATTCCTGATTCTAACTGGATTATATTTGAGAGGCTTCCATTAAAGAACACCCTTTGTGTTCTGTTAGACAAGTAACTCTTTATCCACATTATAGCAGGGGCTGTAAAGCCATAACACATTTTTTTCCAGCAGCAGACTATGATCGATAATGTCAAAAGCTGCACTGAAGTCTAACAAGACAGCCCCCACAATAATTTTATCACCAATTTCTCTCAGCCAATCATCAGTCATTTGTGTAAGTGCTGTGCTTGTTGAGTGTCCTTCCCTATAAGCATGCTGAAATTTTGTTGTCAATTTGTTTACTGTGAAATAGCATTGCATCTGGTTAAACACAATTTTTTCCAGAAGTTTACTAAGGGTTGGTAAAAGGCTGATTGGTCGGCTATTTGAGCCAGGTAAGGAGGCTTTACTAATCTTGGGTAGCGGAATGACTGTAGCTTCCCTCCAGGCCTGAGGGCACACACTCTCTAGTAGGCTTAAATTGAAGATGTGGCAAAAAGGAGTCGCAATATTGTCTGCTATTATCCTCAGTAATTTTCCATCCAGATTGTCAGACCCCGGTGGCTTGTCATTGTTGATTGGCTTGTCATTGTCATTGTTGAGACAATCATTTTTTCATCTCTTCCACACTGACTTTATGGAAATCAAAAGTACAATTCTTGTCTTTTATAATTTGGTCCGATATACTTGGATGTGTAGTGTCAACATTTGTTTCTGGCATGTCATCCCTAAGTTTGCTTATCTTGCCAATGAAAAAGTAATTAAAGTGCTTTGCAATATCAGTGGGCTTTGTGATGAATGAGCCATCTGATTCAATAAATGAAGGAGCCGAGTTGGCTTTTTTTTCTCAAAATTTCATTTAAGGTGCCCCAAAGCATTTTACTATCATTCTTTATATAATTTATCTTTGTTTCATAGTATAGTTTATTTTTCTTTCTATTTAGTTCAGTCACATGATTTCTTAATTTGCATATTAGTTAGGCCAATCCGTTGGGTTACCGGGCTTAATTGCCATACCTTTTGCCTCATCCCTCTCAACCATACCATTTTTCTATTCCTCATCAATCCAAGAAGATTTAACAGTTTTTATGAGAATGGAGGGATCAAACCATTGGATCTCTCATGCCCAGAGGGGTTAGAGAGGTCAAGGCAGCCACGGCACTGTGATGACAAACAAACAGCCAGGAAGTAAAGTAAGGGAGGACATACCTACCCCACGGACTGACAGCTCCAAGCACAGGTTTAACCCAATGATTTATATATGATAGGGGGCACTGTGTTGAAGCCCCCGTGCCTCCATCTTGGTATCATTTTTTCTAGATGACTAATGTTACTGTCCCCACTACAAAAAAAAATACTTAAATACATGTTATTTTGTCCTTTAAACATTTAATTGAAATACTGTGCAATTCCATCCGTTCCTATAGAGGACGACGCCTACTGGGGAGTGCCAATATGGCCGACCGGGGGCTTCAAAGTCTCTTAGTGGCCAATACATAGCATCAGCAATCCAGGGTTTATATACATAATTGACCCAAGACCCCAGTCCAAATAAACCACCACTGCTCTGTGAGGGAAGGAACATAAACAGCAGCCAGCATGTAAGGTCTTGTCCAAGTAGACTAGCTCCTGAGTGGCACAATGGTCTAAGGCACTGCATCTCAGTGCTGGAGGCATTACAACAGACCCTGGTTCAATTCCAGGGTGTATCACAACTGGCTGTGATTAAGAGTCCCATAGGGCAGTGCACAAATGGCCCAGCTTTGTTCAGGTTAGGGTTTGGCCCGGGGTAGGCAGTCATTGTAAATAAGAATTTGTTCTTAGCCGACTTGCCTAGTTAGTTAAAGGTAAACACAATACACAGTGTCTCAGAGCTGGATTCTGTCATTCAACAACCACAATTTGTTTTGTGGTATATGTGGCTCAAAACCTGTAATGGGCTAATGGGCTCTCAAGGATATGTGACATGGATTTGTCTCAGTGTAAACACGCTACACAACAGTGAAGGACTTTCATCAGTGGTCATCAAGGGGGGTAGTCCCGGAGGGCTACTGTTTTCTCTCTCTATTGCCTCAGGCTCGATACTGCCACCTCCCCATAGTATTGCATCAACTCTGCCCCATACAAACCCCATCTCTCACCAAGGGATTTATGCCATGCAGAGAGAGGGATCAGTTCTCTCTCATCTGTCCTCCATTCAACCCATAGGGAGGGCATCACCCTAAAGAGATTCTAACAATCCATTATGAGACTCCCAAAGCTTCTTTCACTATAGAAACACCATGCATGGGGAAGAAGCATAATCCAAAGGGGATTTGTTGCTTTTTGTGTTCACAGGAGGTTTTCAGCAAAATGAGTTAATTGCAGGTTATATGCGCTGGTGATTCTCTATGGACTTTTGTCTCATAATGTGGACAGTAATCTGGCCCGCTGGCACACACCCAAAGACAGTACACATTTAATGTAGTAGAATACATGAGTAGTCTGTCCTCTACCTTGCAGTAAAGGTGAGCACCTAGCCTGATGTATGTAACTGTTTAGTGTATCAGCATTCACTAACAGCATTACCGGTCATGCGTCCTTGGGAAGAATGCCTCCCAAATGAATTAAATGGATTTGTAAAGCCAAAGTCCTCAATTGGATTATTCTAATGATGTAACCCATAACATGCATCATTTGTGTTTTTTAGACTGTGTAGTCATTGGAACTAGTCTGTCCTGTGAAACACACCTTGACCTAGATTCAATCAGATCAAGCATTAACCGACAATAGCCGACACCTGCATAGCTAATGTTTTAGCGGTGTCGTGACTCAGGAGGTGTAACTGTGTTGGAGCTGTCAAATCGGTGAGCAGCTGCTCTTGATCATTGTCGCAAAGCCAAAACAAGTTACAAGTTCAGAACGAGAAAGTGTAGACTATATAGAAATAATGACACTCAAATTGAAAATCATTAAACAAAATCATGAGGATTTCTAATCAGCCTAAGTATAATGCCTGTCGTGCTCTAGATGGCACGGTAGAATGAACTTGACAATGGAGACTGAAGTATTGTTACTTTTAGCTTTATATCCGAAGCATGGTAACGATTAACACTGTTCACGCAGGTAAACTTCAAACTGCAAGACAGCTAATTTACATATCTCCTTGACCTTCAACCTCAAGTGATACTGATTGTCTGTTAAATACAAGGGAGTTATGGACTATCATTAAAGATGATGGGGTGGCAGGTAGCCTAGTGGTTAGAGCATGGGGCCAGTATCTGAAAGGTTGCCAGATCAAATCCCCGAGCTGACAGGGTAAAAATCTGTTGTTCTGCCCCTGAACAAGGCAGTTAACCCAATGTTCCTAGGCTGTCATTGTAAATAAGAATTTGTTCTTAACTGACTTACCTAGTTAAATGAAGGTTAAAAAATATTACCCCCCCCCCCCCCTTAGCTAGAGCTTGCAAGTAAACATAACTTTTTAAGAAGAATATAGTATTTTTAATACTGCGTCAAAGGTGGTGGTCTAGTTTCACTTACAATACCAGGTTTTACCCCTGACTCACTCAAGGACATAGTCCTGTAGCCTCACTGATAATTTAGTGCACCTGCCTACTCTGGTGCATTGACTGGTGTGATTCTCTATGAGAGGGTTCTGGTGTTCTGTCATTTGTCATGTTCTGTCTGTGTTCATTTGTGTCTTTGTGTTTCCTCTTCGACCTCCTGGTCTGAGTCAGTGATTGTGACTTCTTTGTTAGCCCTATACCTGGCTGTTCTGTCAGGTCTAAGGAGCTTTCTGTTTCAGCTGTAGCGAGCTCCTGCAGGTGTGATGATATCTTATGATCACGGTTCATCTCTGATTCTGACCGCTGTTTCTGGCTGCCATCCTTTTGTACCTCTCCATGCACGCTCTCTCTCCCTCCCGAAACGAAGGAAGTGGTGACGCTGTTTTGTCATAGATTGTCTTCTGCTGCAGCTATCTGCGTTTCAAGCCATGCTGGACATTTATGGCTGAAGGGCTGCTTTACTTGTAGGTTGGTCGGAGCGTAGGACATGTCCCATGAGTAGCTGAGCAGAAGAGTACTGCAGACCCGTGACAGGTGTGTTTCTCAGGTTCAGTAGAGCTGTGTGAGGGTCAACACCTGTCTGTGCTGTCGACGTGAGCATGTTTTTCACTGACTTAATGGTCCTCTCAGCCATTCCCTTTGACTGGGGAAACCCTGGACTAGAATGAATGATTTTGAAACCCCACTCTTTTGCAAACATGATCCATCTCAGCACTTGAAAAGGGTACATGATCTGCAATCAGTTCAGCTGCAATACCATGTCTAGCAAACACAGCTTTAAACTTTGCTATGACAGTACCTGATGTCTTGTCCGACAGCACGTCTGGATATTTGGAGTAGTAGTCCACTATCAGAAGGAATGAGCGCCCTTGGAACTCAAAGATATCAACAGCGATTTTTTGCCATGGAATGTCAGCCACTGTGTGTGGTAGGAGTGGTTCCTTTCGGTTGCTGGGCGTTTTTTTTTTGCCAGGAAGTGCACGATTCAACCGTCATTCGGACATCTTCAGTGAGGCCTGGCCAATACATGAGAGCTCTGGCATGCGCTAAGAAGCGTTGACTGCCCTGATGTGCAATGTGGAGCCTCTTAAGTACCTCAGTTCTAAAAAGTCTTTGGGAATGATAATACCTTTGTTTACCATGAGCAGTACATCTTCAATGTAAAGAGAGTCTCTGATGTGCCAACAGGTTTCCACTTTCAGTGGTGCACTTTTCTTCTTGTGTGGCCATCCATCTCTGTGTAGGTTCCTCAGCAGCTACATCTCACTGTCTGCATCTGTGACTGCTCTCAGCTGTTGCATAACAGCACCCTCCAGTGGCTGATGTGTGGAGACTGCATAAATTACTTTCTCGTCACTGAGGTCACACTTCATGTGTGGCAGTCTGGGGTACATCCCTGGATAGCGTGTCTGCTATTAACATGTCTTTTACCTGGGGTGTAGACGATGTGAATGTCATATTTCTGTATTTGAAGGAGCATCCTTTGAAGACAGGCAGGCGCCTTTCCAATAAGCCTGGTGGTTATAGCCTCAAGCGGTTAGCGGTCAGATTGAACTGACCGGGACACTATAGACATACTGGTGAAACCTCTTCAGTGCGAACACGATTGCCAGGAGTTCTTTTTTTATCTGGGCATAATTTTGTTTTGCCCCAGACAGAGCTCTGGATGCAAAGGCTATAGGCTGTTAACTTTGCATCAGAACAGCTCCAACTCCATCTTTGGATGCATCCGCTTGTATTTCGATCTCTTCCTGTGAATTGGAAGAATTTCAGCAGCGCCATAGTGGAGATGGCTTTTTTCAGTCTCTCCAGTGCTGCTTCTAGTTCTGGGTGCCACTGCCATGCCATGTCCTTCCTGAGGAGCATTCTGAGTGGTGCAATGAGCGTGGCTTCATCTTGGTTAAACTGGGTTAGGAAACGTGTCATTTTCAGTAACCTCTGTAGATATTTTCTGTCTTCTGGTAGGGGAATCTGTGTGATTGCTGTCACCTTGGAGATGTCTGCTTTAACCCTGTCTGCACTGATGATGTACTTCACTTACCATGTAATATATCTTCTCAGCATTTAACTTCACATTCAGACGGATAGCTCTGTCCATCACCTGCTGTAGAATGTGGCCATGCTCTTCTTTGGTGGCTGCTGCAATTATTATGTCATCTGCAATTACATAGACACCATGAATGTCACCATAACTAAGTTAATCTGCTGAAATGCCTTTTTATGCAAAAAAGGTAAGCGATGAAACCGGTATGGTATTGAATGTGCAGAGATCAGCTGATTCCTCATTCAGCTTTATTTGCCATTACCCCTCCTTCTCATCTATGATAGTGAAGATCTTCTTGCATTTGCACATCCTCTGAGGTGGGAATGGAGAAGTGTTGGTGCTGTATGGCCTTGTTCCAGACACACCCTAAGAGAGACATTTTAATTTTCTGTTAGGAATAGGCTGCTACCCCACGCTGATGGTTTGGTTACTTTGCTGACCACACCCCTCTGCTCTTGAATGTCCAATGTCTCTTTCAGCCTGTCAAGCACAGCATATGTGATTTTCCTACATCCATGAACAACAGGAGGGACTTTTGGATCAATGTAAATGTGGTGTTGGCCTGAAAACTCACAAAGTCCTTTAAACACAGATGCAAGGTGGAGCATAGCATGCAACTCTTGCAACTTTTCATATATGGTCAAGCTGCACACATGCCTCTCTGCCTAGCAGTGGTGTGTCAGATGCATCTGTAACATAGAACTGTAGATGGGCTTGTTTGTGCCGCGTGTGCACTTGCAATGTCATGATGCCCTTTGGTTTGATGCGGGTGCCTCCATAGGCTACGAGTACAGTCTCAGTCTCTTTCACTTTGAATTGCTTGGACAATTTTTCTACTATTGCTTGTGCGAACACATTAGCTTCAGCTTCTATGTCTAACTTAAAGTTGACCGTCTGTCCCCCTATACGCAGTTTGTGTGCCAGCCAGCATCTCGTGTGCTTGTGTCACTGCACCTATGAACAACATGTCCACTTCCCTAACCTCTGTTTCAACAAGAGCAACATCTGTCCCTGACCTACACACAGCTGCAAAGTGATTTCTCTTTCCACACCTTTTACACTCAACACTAAATGCAGGGCACCTCTTTGGTTTGTGTGTTTTTCCACAAGTCTTTGTCTGCTGCTGGTTGAGCGAGCGGCCTGTCTTTGTTCTGACTGTGCTCGTGATTGCTT
The DNA here is from genome assembly GCF_057628025.1 of Oncorhynchus mykiss. Classification (NCBI taxonomy): domain Eukaryota; kingdom Metazoa; phylum Chordata; class Actinopteri; order Salmoniformes; family Salmonidae; genus Oncorhynchus; species Oncorhynchus mykiss. The sequence goes on along the minus strand of NC_143045.1, from coordinate 21,623,115 downwards.
AACATGGAGGCCCTTTTTTTCCATAGCATGCACAAACTGTTCTATGCTATTGCTAGCTGACATAGCTTTAGCCTGAGCTGATGCAACTTATTTTGCATTGGCCCGATGTCTAGTTTAACGGCGATGTGCAAAACCGATGTCAAAGCTACCGTGCATACCTATATAACGTAGGTACATGACGTAATGACGCCACAAAGAATATAGCGTGCAACACAGTGCAACACAGCATTCCTAACCTAGCCCACAATGTCTGCTGTGTGGATCGAGCAGTCATTTGAAAGAGTAAGAACATTTCAGAGAGACAACTCAAAGGTGAAATCCATTAATGCCAAGATAATGGAATTCATGGCCCTTGACAATCAACCGTTCTCCGTCGTGGATGATGTTGGCTTTCGCCGACTGATCGAGCACCGGTACTCACGACCAAGTAGGCGCTATTTTTCAGATGTTGCCCTACCGGAGTTACACAGCATTGTTGAAACTCACATCCATGAGCTACTTGCTATGGGAGTCACTGCTATTAGCTTCACCACGGACAATTGGACCAGCGATATCAGCCCCATGAGCATTATGAGTATGACAGCACAGTGGGTCAATGAGGATTTCGTACTGAGGAAAGCCATATTTCATGCTGAAGAATGTGCTGGTTCTCATATCGCTGCTGCCATTTCAATGGCATTTGAGAACATGTTTGAAACTTGGAAACATGAACACCCTCCTAGCTCCATTCGAACAACTGACTTGAGAAATAAGCTCAACTGCATCTGCATCAGACGTGATACCCTGTCATGAAACGCCTGCTCAACATACAGTGGGGCAAAAAAGTATTTTGTCAGTCACAAATTGTGCAAGTTCTCCCACTTAAAAAGATGAGAGGCCTATCATTTTCATCATAGGTACACTTCAACTATGACAGACAAAATGAGGAAAAAAAATCCAGAAAATCACATTGTAGGATTTTTAATGAATTTATTTGCAAATTATGGTGGAAAATAAGTATTTGGTCACCTACAAACAAGCAAGATTTCTGGCTCTCACAGACCTGTAACTTCTTCTTTAAGAGGCTCCTCTGTCCTTCACTCGTTACCTGTATTAATGGCACCTTTTTGAACTTGTTATCAGTATAAAAGACACCGGTCACAACCTCAAACAGTCACACTCCAAACTCCACTATGGCCAAGACCAAAGAGCTGTCAAAGGACACCAGAGACAAAATTGTAGACCTGCATTGTAGACTGAATCTGCAATAGGTAAGCAGCTTGGTTTGAAGAAATCAACTGTGGGAGCAATTATTAGGAAATGGAAGACATACAAGACCACTGATAATCTCCCTCGATCTGGGGCTCCACGCAAGATCTCACCCCGTGGGGTCAAAATGATCCCAAGAACGATGAGCAAAAATCCCAGAACCACACGGGGGGACCTAGTGAATGACCTGCAGAGAGCTGGGACCAAAGTAACAAAGCCTACCATCAGCAAGGGCATTGAAGATGAAACGTGGCTGGGTCTTTCAGTATGACAATGATCCCAAACACACCTCCCGGGCAATGAAGGAGTGGCTTCGTAAGAAGCATTTCAAGGTCCTGGAGTGGCCTAGCCAGTCTCCAGATCTCAAAGTATTGTGTCTGTCAGTGTAGTGTCCAGAGCATGGAGGCACTACCAGGAGACAGGCCAGTACATCAGGAGACGTGGAGGAGGCCGTAGGAGGGCAACAACCCAGCAGCAGGACCACTACCTCCGCCTTTGTGCAAGGAGGAGCAGGAGGAGCAATGCCAGAGCCCTGCAAAATGACCTCCAGCAGGCCACAAATGTGCATGTGCCTGCTCAAACAATCAGAAACAGACTCCATGAGGGTGGTATGAGGGCCCGACGTCCACAGGTGGGGGTTGTGCTTACAGCCCAACACCGTGCAGGACGTTTGGCATTTGCCAGAGAACACCAAGATTGGCAAGTTCGCCACTGGCGCCCTGTGCTCGTCACAGATGAAAGCAGGTTCACACTGAGCCCATGTGACAGACGTGACAGTCTGGAGACGCCGTGGAGAACGTTCTGCTGCCTGCAACATCCTCCAGCATGACCGGTTTGGCGGTGGGTCAGTCATGGTGTGGGGTGGCATTTCTTTGGGGGGCCGCACAGCCCTCCATGTGCTCGCCAGAGATAGCCTGACTGCCATTAGGTACCGAGATGAGATCCTCAGACCCCTTGTGAGACCATATGCTGGTGCGGTTGGCCCCGGGTTCCTCCTAATGCAAGACAATGCACAATAATTTTGAGTGTAACTCCAAATCCAGACCATGGGTTGATAAATTTGATTTCCATTGATAATTTTTGTGTGATTTTGTTGTCAGCACATTCAACTATGTAAAGAAAAAAGTATTTAATAAGAATATTTCATTCATTCAGATCTAGGATGTGTTATTTTAGTGTTCCCTTTATTTTTTGAGCAGTGTATATATATATATAAACTCAGCAAAAAAAGAAACTTCCTTTTTTCAGGAGCCTGTCTTTCAAAGATAATTTGTAAAAATCCAAATAACTTCACAGATCTTCATTGTAAAGGGTTTAAACACTGTTTCCCATGCATGTTCAATGCACCATGAATAATTAATGAACATGCACCCGTGGAACGGTCATAAAAACACTAACTGCTTACAGACAGAGGCAATTAAGGTCATAGTTATGAAAATGTAGGACTCAAAAGAGGCCTTTCTACTGACTCTGAAAAACACCAAAGGAAAGATGCCCAGGGTCTCTGCTCATCTGTGTGAACCTGCCTTAGGCATGCTGCAAGGAGGAATGAGGACTGCAGATGTGGCCAGGGCAATAAATTGCAATGTCTGTACTGTGAGACGTCTAAGACAGCGCTAGAGGGAGACTGGATGAACAATTGATCATCCTCGCAGTGGCAGACTACGTGTAACAACACCTGCACAGGATCGGTACATCCGAACACCACACCTGCGGGACAGGTACAGGATGGCAACAACAACTGCCTGAGTTACACCAGGAATGCACAATCCCTCCATCAGTGCTCAGACTGTCCACAATAGGCTGAGAACGGCTGGACTGAGGGCTTGTAGGCCTGTTGTAAGTCAGGTCTTCACCAGACATCACCGTCAACAACGTCGCCTACGGGCACAAACCCACCGTCGCTGGACCAGAAAGAACTGTCAAAAAGTGCTCTTCACTGACGAGTCGCGTTTTTTTCTCACCAGGAGTGATGGCCGGATTTGTGTTAATCATCTAAGGAATGAGCGTTACACCGAGGCCTGTACTCTGGAGCGGGATCGATTTGCAGGTGGAGGGTCCGTCATGGTCTGGGGCAGTGTGTCACAGCATCATCGGTATGAGCTTGTTGTCATTGCTGGCCATCTCAAAGCTGCGCGTTACAGGGAAGACTTCCTCCTCCCTCATGTGGTCCCCTTCCTGCAGGCTCATCCTGACACAACCCTCCAGCATGACAATGCCAGCAGCCATACTGCTCATTCTGTGCGTGATTTGCTGCATTACAGGAATGTCAGTGTTCTGCCATGGCCAGCGAAGAGCCCGGATCTCAATCCCATTGAACACGTCTGGGACCTGTTGAATCGGAGGGTGAGGACTAGGGCCATTCCCCCCAGAAATGTCCGGGAACTTGCAGGTGCCTTGGTGGAAGAGTGGGAAAACATCTCACTGCAAGAACTGGCAAATCTGGTGCAGTCCATGAGGAGGAGATGCACTGCAGTGCTTAATGCAGCTGGTGGCCACACCATATACTGACTGTTACTTTTGATCTCCTCTTTGTTCAGGGACACATTATTCAATTTCTGTTAGTCACATGTCTGTGGAACTTGTTCGGTTTATGTCTCAGTTGTTTGCTGAAAATAAACGCAGTTGACAGTGAGAGGACGTTTCTTTTTTTGTTGAGTTTATATATTAGTATTGTCATAACGTTGGCCTGGGGGTAGGTTTATGACCGTCATAAATACCTCTCCCCCCTTTTCCTCTCTCTACCCTACTGATGTGACATTTGAAAATCCTTTGGTTAACAGAGATTCTGGGAACATCAGAAGGTGGGGGGAAATTAACTATATTCTGGTAATCTGACCAATTGAACATATGCGGTGGTACTTAATGAATATGATGTCAGTTCAGTTGTCATCTGAGATATTCTCATCAATAATAGGATGACATAAACTCTACAGTGGAAAGTCTGCACATAGTAGTTATCGGATTCACATGGAATTGTTGTTCAATTTAAATGTTGGAATATAAAATTATTGGTGAAGAGATTAAATGTAATTTTAGCTTCCAAATGAGAGATTTGGGTTTTCATAAGGTTAGGGCTCGGCTCAATCAGTGGCCCGCCCCTGTGAAGAGACACGGGTTATAAAACGTTTCAAACACACCCTTCTCGCACCACTGTATAAAGCCTTGACGAAAATGTAATCTGCTGTTCCGAGGATGTGAGGACGACGGTCCATACGTTAAAAGGACTAACATGTCAACTACAGAACTAAGCCAACCTCAGAATGAGCTTTGGTTGCGAATGGTATGAACTTTGAACTCTTATTCACTACAGAAGTGATACCTCCTAGCCGTTGAGTTAGCAACAGCAGCTACAAACGTGGGCTAGGAAAGAACAGAGAGTATCCCGTCTACCTAACAACGACGTTACTACAACGTATCCAATTTACCACCAGAGACATTCTTCAAAGACAAAGGACTTGGTTGGGCAACACGGCCTTCCATCTCCCACCAACCTACCGAATCACAGCTCAGAGTAAATATGTATTGCATTTTCCTTTTCCAAATGGGCTGTAATTTAGAATGCATAAGATACTGTATTTACGATAGAGACATCGCTTCTCCCTTTGTTCCTCAGTCTTCCCACGCTTTCACTAAAACCCAGCCCCTTTTCTTTGTGTAACTAGCTGTCATATCTGTTCCCTCCGCTAGGGACGTTTTCCTTCATGATATAATTTGTAATCAAGGTATGATTCATTCTGTGTATATGTAATTATGTGTGATTAGTTAGGTATTTAGTAAAGAAATAATTAAACCCAATTTTGTATTGCTGATTCAACTTGTTAGCCAGGGTTCGTGAAGATAACCAAGAATTTACAACTTTCAGATGAGACTGAAATAAGGTGACAATTAATATTGACTGCTATTGATGTAAAATATTACCAGGTCTTTAGGGGGGCGCATTGGGCCATGCAATGAAAAGTTGACAGGCAAGTCTTATTTTTTTAACCGGAAGGCTAGCCAACTAGTCAACTATCTAGTAAACACTTCAGATACGAGGTTGATGTCTCTTTTTTGAACAAAATTAAACAGATATATATCTTGTAATTGAACAAAATAGTAAGGTGGCCAGTAACTGGGGACCGTATGCAGATAATATTTCCACTGAAATGTCAAACATGCTAATTGCTAACTCGTTAGCTAATATTTTTACAACACCAATAATCACAAAATATTGATGGCTTGATCACAAGATAACACTGTTGAAGGTAATATATTTATTAAACGCTGTTGAATATGCCGATAATACTAGGGCTACTAACTTCAAAGAGGGAACTTTAGCTAGTAGCATGAAACCCACATGGAAAACTGAGATTCGGCAAATAACATATAAAGAGTGGCTTATTTGACGCCAAACCAAGAACAATAGTTACTAATAACATAATTGCTAATGTCCGATGCAAAAGGTGGATTTCATACATTTATATCCTGGGACCACTACATTTTCAACTCGCCCACATCAATTCTACATAAATCTGCTGGGGATTACCCAGAATCCCATACTTATATCACTGATCGTATTAGACAATGTAAACACACTAATCTACCAGGAGGTGGCATAATACCCATTTTATGCAATACCCATTTGAACATTTAATTACACTGTTACATAGGCACACTTCAAACTGCAAGACAGGTCATTTACATATCCCCTTGACCTTCAACCTCGAGTGATACTGATTGGCTGTTAAACACAAGGGAGTTATCAGGGACTATCATTAAAAGTGTAGAGCTCCATATATTACATTTTTTTAAAAATACCTTTATTTAACTAGGCATGCCAGTTCAGAACACATTCTTATTTACAAAGACGATATAGGAACAGTGGGTTAAATGCCTTGTTCAGGGGCAGTAGGACATATTTTTATCTTGTCAGCTCTGGGATTTGATCGAGCAACCTTTCCGTTACTGGACCAACTCTCTAACCACTCGGCTACCTCCCACCTGAAAGCAGTCCTCCCTCCTGGTCGGGAAATTGAACCCGTCTCCCGCGTGACAAGCGGGGATACTCACCACTATGCTAATGAGGAGCAGGCGTCACTGGTATATTTGACAGCGCATAATTCTACCTCCGATACAACCAAAACAACTGCTATGCGGATGTCGGTTCAAGCGGATGTGATTGAATAGAGACCCTGGTTTTCAAGCTGTCATCAAGTTCTCTTTGGATGATTTGATATGTTACTATGGAGCTATATATCAAATCAAAGTTTATTGGTCGAGTACACAGATTTGCAGGTGCAGCAAAATGCTTATGTTTCTGCATTGTTGCTAGAAACAAGCTTTTCGCTGCACCTACAATAACATCTGCAAATCTGTGTACACGACCAATAAACTTTGATTTGATATATAGCTCCATAGTAAAACTTTGCACTTGTGCTAGTATCAGGCATGTTGGCTATGTAACTGTTGGGATTTCCTAAATGACTGGGGCTTTTCCTAGAGGGAGGTGGCACATTGTGTAAGTGTAAATGTCACAATGTCTGACATCATTGGGAAGAGATTATCAATTACAATTACAATGTCATGAGTCTGTTTATTTGTCTACACTCTTAGAAAATAAATGGTGCTATCTAGAACCTAAAAGGGTTCTTCAGCTGTCGCCATAGGAGAATCCGTTGAAGAACCCTTTCCACAGAGGGTTCTAAATGAAACCTAAATGGTTCTACCATGAACCAAAACAGTTTAAAATGTATAAGGACTGCCAAAGAAACCTTTTGGAACCCTTTATTATAAGAGTGTATAAATAAACCTATTACACTTCTGCTCCTACCCCACTGCTCTCAGTGAGCGCTTTGCCATCTGCTGCCCAGCAACCGGCGGGTAGTTCCTACTCAGGTACATCTTCACCTGCTTAACTGCTATTCTCCTTATAGAGCCTTTTGATGTGGTCATGTTTACATATATAAGGTAATATCTTCAGACACAATATAGCAGAAATTATTACAGTTACATGGAATGTGTTTGTTATGTCTGCTCTTCCTCTTCAGAGCCCTGTGTGCTGCATCAAGAGGTGAGTTCAGGCTTCTGGCAGGCCGCCCTCAACCTGTCCACGGAGGTCCACCAACACCAGCACACCTCTACCCTCTTCCAACATCAGCCCCCTGGCATACTACCCACACCTGTTCCACCAATGCTGGCGACACCAGACAGAAATGTATGGAGAAGTACTACTGTTTTATCACTGTTTTATATCAATTATATCGATTATGCCTGTTTAAGCCAAGATACAAATTTAATGAACACATTTGTTTTTTACTCTATAGCTGCCCCATCCCCATGTGATGCTGAGGTTGGCCCCTATGGCAGCCACCGTTGTCCCCCTCCTAGGACCCTTCGGCTCCCTCCATGGGGCCTTCCAGCCAAAGACATGCCCTCCCCAGGTACCAGGGGAAAAGGGAGTGATGGGACTAGGAAGTTGGGGCTGAGGAAAAATACATAGTATTTATGTATCATCACATTATGGTATAATCAGTGGTGGCTGGTGCTATTTAAGATGAGGGATGACACTTTGTTTTACCAGCATGGCCTTATTTATATTACAGCATATTGGATGACTGTCATTCATATTCCATTCACCTGGCTCAATGTAACGTCGATAGGTTTAGGCAACTACATGATGATCGAATTTGCCCTATACCCATCATGAGGTTGCTACAACCTAGCCTAAGAATGAAAGTTTACAGCCAGGGTTGGGTAGGTTACTTTCTAATTTGAATCCATTATAGTTACCTGTCCAAAATTGTAATCAGTAACATACATTTTGGATTATCCAAACTCCGTAACGTAATCTGATTACATTCAGTTACTTTGAAATTACTTTCCCCTAGAAGAAGAAGACACAAATGTATGTTACCAATTGAACCATGTCTATTGCAGGATAAATCAATGTTACATTTTACATAGCTGGCCATATATGGATGTTAAATGTTCTTTATGGGTTGGTTATGTAGGCTTCTTCTTGCCCATTGCTTTCTACTACGTATAATAATATGATTACAGAAGAAACAGGAGACAAAGAGCTGTGAGACAGGTTAAATCCCAGACACATGAAAAGTGGGATGTACACGGAGCGTGTGGGGCAGCAGAAGACGAACAGCAGAGGGGCTAAGGATTTTTTAGATGGGGAAAGGGACGATGAAACAGGAGAAAGTTTACGGGACTCCACCCGGAGGGGCAGGTCCTGAGTGGAAAGCCGGACGAACATCTGGAAGAGGGTATGTTGACTTCTTGCTCAGGGAAGAGCGCAGACTGATATCCCAAGGAACACTCGAAGGGCTAGAGACCAGTGGCAGAGCAGGGAAAGGTGAAATGGGTGAATAACAGGGCCTGACGAGCCTGCCTAGAGTTGAGGCGCTTGGCGGTGCAGAGATATTCCAGGTTCTTATGGTCAGTCCACACAAAGAGTGGGTGTTCCACCTCCTCCAACCAGTGCCTTCACTCCTCCAATGCCATCTTTGATGGCGAGGAGTTCTCAATTTCCCACATCATAGTTCCTCTCAGCAGGGGTAAGACGATGGGAGAGAAAGGCTCAGGGGTGACGCTTTTTGTCCTGGGCAGAACGCTGGGACAGGGCAGCCCCCACTCTGACATCCGAGGCTCCACCACAAACTGACGGGACGGGTCGGATGGATTAAGATGGGGGCTGTAGTGAATCAATGTTTGAGATCCGAGAACACCTGGTCAGCTGCTGGAGACCACATGAATGGAACCTTGTTAGAGGTGAGTGCTGAGAGGGGGAAGCCAGGGTGCTGTAACCCCGGATGAAGCAGCGGTAGAAGCTAGCAAAGTTAACCAGGGCCTGGAACACAGCGGGAGCATTAGTCAGTCCAAATGGCATAACCAAGTACTCATGGTGCCCGCTAGCCGAGTTAAAGGCTGCCTTCCACTCGTCTCCTTCCCGTATCCGAAGCAGATGGTAGGCGTTCCGAAGGTCCAACTTTGAGAAGATGAAGAAAAAAAAGCCCCCGATGTGGTGTAGTGCCCAGGAGACGGTCAATGGCACAGTCGTAGGGTCGATGCAGAGGGAGAGATGCCAGGGGGCTGATGTTGGAAGAGGGTAGAGGTGTGCTGGTGTTGGTGGACCTCCGTGGACAGGTAGAGGGCGGCCTGCCAGAAGCCTGAACTCACCTCTTGATGCAGCACACAGGGCTCTGAAGAGGAAGAGCAGACATAACAAACACATTCCATGTAACTGTAATAATTTCTGCTATATTGTGTCTGAAGATATTACCTTATGCAAACAGGACCACATCAAAAGGCTCTATAAGGAGAATAGCAGTTAAGCAGGTGAAGATGTACCTGAGTAGGAACTACCCGCCTGTTTCTGGGCAGCAGATGGCAAAGCGCTCACTGAGAGCAGTGGGGTAGGAGCAGAAGTGTAATAGGTTTATTTATACACTCTTATAATAAAGGGTTCCAAAAGGTTTCTTTGGCAGTCCTTATACATTTTAAACTGTTTTGGTTCATGGTAGAACCATTTAGGTTTCATTTAGAACCCTCTGTGGAAAGGGTTCTTCAACGGATTCTCCTATGGCGACAGCTGAAGAACCCTTTTAGGTTCTAGATAGCACCATTTATTTTCTAAGAGTGTAGACAAATAAACAGACTCATGACATTGTAATTGTAATTGATAATCTCTTCCCAATGATGTCAGACATTGTGACATTTACACTTACACAATGTGCCACCTCCCTCTAGGAAAAGCCCCAGTCATTTAGGAAATCCCAACAGTTACATAGCCAACTTGCCTGATACTAGCACAAGTGCAAAGTTTTACTATGGAGCTATATATCAAATCAAAGTTTATTGGTCGTGTACACAGATTTGCAGATGTTATTGTAGGTGCAGCGAAAAGCTTGTTTCTAGCAACAGGCCTTATTGACGACCTCGTCAAGGTCCGTGTACTCCGCGGGAATGGCGGGGAGATCTGAGGCTTCTCCCAAGCCTGCAGGAAGACGTCCAGGGTCAGGCTGTGCCGACTTAAGACAATGCACATGGAAAAACGGGATCCAACCCAAGATAGAACCAGTAGCCCAGTTGATCAGGGGATTGTGCTTCTGGAGCCATGAATACCCCAAAAACACGGGTACATGGGGAGATTCTATGAGCAGGAACTGCATACACTCACTGTGATTTCCTTGATAGGAACCGTATTGCGGGTGACTCGACCAATAGAGCACCCATCCAGCGCTCTGACGTCCATGGGAAGGGAGAAGGGTTGACTGGAGATAACGAGCTCCGTCGGCCCCATAGTCAATCAGCACTCGGAGAGATTTGCCCTGGTCACCCCACAACAGGTTGACATGAAGAGGGGTACGAGTAATGAAAGATTGGAAAATCCCGTACGGCTCAGAGTCCTCGTACCTACTGATGAGCCTGGTCTTTTTATTGGACAGGTAGAAATATAATGTCCTGTAGTCCTGAAATACAGACAGACAATCTGCATGTTCATCCGGAGGCAATCTAGCACTTCCTAGTAGCTTGGGCTCTGGAGGAGGTGAGTCGACCGCCCTTGGTGATTCTCGTGGGAACTCGGGTGACATTGGAAGTGGGCAAATGTGACCGGGAACAGACCTCTCCCTCCTATGTTCCCATAGCCGCCCATCGATCCGTAAGGTCAAGGCGATGAGGGAGTCAAGGTCCATGGGAAGCTCCTGGGCTGCAAGCTCATCTTTAACCTCCTACAATAATTAGTGAATGAACGTGTCGAAAAGAGATTCCGGGTTCCAGACACTCTCAGCGGCCAATGTACGAAAATATACCACACTACGGGAGTTGACACAGTTGGAGTAGCTTCAGAGCAGCCGCTCTCCCGGACAGAGAGTCAAACACCTTCCTACCCTCTGCCACAACCTCCTCCATACTGAGGCTAATGGTGGATTGTTGCTCACACACTGCTGTCGCACAGGCGAGAACCCTCCCGGTCTTCAGCGTTATAAGATACTCTATCTTTGAGCAATCTGAGGCAAATGAAGAGGGCTGCAGCTCGAAGATGAAGGAGCACTGGGAGAGAAACGCTCTGCAGTTTCCTGGATCTCCAGCATATCGCTCCAGAGGAGGTAAAGCAGGGTTCTCGTAAAGCTTGGATAGGCCGGGGAGAAGCGTCGCTGGTAGGGGGGTTACTGAAAGTCTGGGGGTTACCGTAGAGGCTTGCTGCCGAGTAGAATATCTGCGGAATTTCTCCAGCAATGCATTGAAAGCGCGGTCGTGGTTTTCTGCCAACTTCTGGAGTGGAGTCCTTCCATGAGGTTTTGAAGTAACTCCTTGTGTCTTCCAATGGTGGCTCCTTGGGAGGAGACAGCGTTGCGGAGCTGGTCCGAGTCTGCTGCGTCAGTCAGGGCCAGTTCATACTATCAAGGCTCAGGCTAAGACCCAGATGAAGACAAAGGACGTGGATAGTACGAGTCTCAGAGTTTATTCAAGTACAAGGGACAGGCAAAAGGTAAGTCAAAGCAGGCAAAGAGTCGTAATCCAAATCTGAGTCAGGCAGGTACAGGATGGCAGGCAATTGGTAGGTCGAGGACAGGCAGAGGTTCGTAACCAGGCCAGAGTCAGAAAGGTACAGGACGGCAGGCAGCTTGGGGTCAGGGCAGGCCGAATGGTATGGCAGGCGGGCTCAGGGTCAGGGCAGGCAGAAAAGGTCAGAACCGGGAGGACTAGAAAACAGGGACTAGAGAAAACAGGAGTACGGAAAAACACGCTGGTAGGCTTGATGAGACGAACTGGCAACAGACAAACAGAAAATGTAACCACTCTCAGATTAATATACATCTATGGATGCAAGGACTGACCATCCATGATATCAAAATGATTGTTTTAACCATCGTATGAGGCTATACAGTGTTTGTTTACAAACATGGATAAAAACAAGCTCATATTTTGGGTTCTCATGGAGTTTGACAGTTGAACTAAGCTCATGAGGCATTTATATATTCTTCAAGAATCAATGGATATATATATATATATATATATATATATATATATATATATATATATATATATATATATACACACACACACACTACCGTTCAAAAGTTTGGGGTCACTTAGAAATTTCCTTGTTTTTGAAAGAAAATCCAAATGTTCGTCCATTAAAATAACATCAAATTGATCAGAAATACAGTGTAAACATGGTTAATGTTGTAAATGACTATTGTAGCTGGAAACGGCTGATTTTTAATGGAATATTTACATATGACACCAAAGGCCCATTATCAGCAACCATCACTCCTATGTTCCAATGGCACGTTGTGTTAGCTAATCCAAGTTTATAATTTTAAAAGGATAATTGATCATTAGAAAACCCTTTTGCAATTATGTTAGCACTGCTGAAAACTGTAGTTCTGATTAAAGAAGCAATTAAACTGGCCTTCTTTAGACTAGTTGAGTATCTGGAGCATTAGCATTTGTGGGTTCAATTTCAGGCTCAAAATGGTCAGAAACAAATACCTTTCTTCTGAAACTAGTTTCAGTCTATTCTTGTTCTGAGAAATGAAGGCTATTCCATGCTAGAAATTGCCAAGAAACTGAAGATCTCGTACAACGCTGTGTACTACTCCCTTCACAGAACAGTGCAAACTGGCACTAACCAAAACAAAAAGATGAGTGGGAGGCCTCAGTGCAGAACTGAGCAAGAGGACAAGTACATGTCTAGTTTGAGAAACAGACGCCTCACACATCCTCAACTGGCAGCTTCATAAAATAGCACCTGCAAAACACCAGTCTCAACGTCAACAGTGAAGAGGCAACTCCGGGATGCTGGCCTTCTAGGCAGAGTTGCAAAGAAAAAGCCATATCTCAGACTGGCCAATAAAAATAAAAGATTAAGATGGGCAAAAGAACACAGACACTGGACAGAGGAACTCTGCCTAGAAGGCCAGCATCCTGCAGTCGCCTCTTCAATGTTGACGATGAGACTGGTATTGTGTAATATACAGTTGAAGTCGGAAGTTTATATACACTTAGGTTGGAGTCATTAAAACTCGTTTTTCAACCACTCCACACATTTCTTGTTAACAAACTATAGTTTTGGCAAGTCGTTTAGGACATTTTCTTTGTGCATGACACAAGTAATTTTTCCAACAATTGTTTACAGGCAGATTATTTCACTTATAATTCACTGTTTCACAATCCCAGTGGATCAGAAGTTTACATACACTAAGTTGACTGTGCCTTTAAACAGCTTGGAAAAGTCCAGAAAATGATGTCATGACTTTAGAAGCTTCTGATAGGCTAATTGACATAATTTGAGTCAATTGCAGGTGTACCTGTGGATGTATTTCAAGGAGTACCTTCAAACTCAGTGCCTCTTTGCTTGACATCATGGGAAAATCAAAAGAAATCAGCCAAGACCGCAGAAAAAAATTGTAGACTTCCACAAGTCTGGTTCATCCTTGGGAGCAATTTCCAAAACCCCTGAAGGTACCACATTCATCTGTACAAACAATAGTACGCAAGTATAAACACCATGGGACCACACAGCCATTATACCGCTCAGGAAGGAGACCCGTTCTGTCTCCTAGAGATGAACGTACTTTCATGCGAAAAGTGCAAATCAATCCCAGAACAACAGCAAAGGACCTTGTGAAGATGCTGGAGGAAACAGGTACAAAATTATCTATATCCACAGTAAAATTAGTTCTATATCGACATAACCTGAAAGGCCGCTCAGCAAGGAATAAGCCACTGCTCCAAAACCGCCATAAAATAGCCAGACTACGGTTTGCAACTGCACATGGGGACGAAGATTGTACTTTTTGGAGAAATGTCTTTTGGTCTGATGAAACAAAAATAGTTTGGCCATAATGACCATCATTATGTTTGCTGGAAAAAAGGGGAGGCTTGCAAGCCGAAGAACACCATCCCAACCGTGAAGCACGGGGTTGGCAGCATCATGTTGTGGGGGTGCTTTGCTGCAGGAGTGACTGGTGCACAAAATAGATGGCATCATGGGGGATGAGAATTATGCGTATATATTGAAGCAACATTTCAGTCAAGAAGTTAAAGCTTGGTCACAAATGGCTCTTCCAAATGGACAATGACCCCAAGCATACTTCCAAAGTTGTGGCAAAATGGCTTAAACACAACAAAGCCAAGGTTTTGGAGTGGCCATCACAAAGCCCTGACCTCAATCCCATTGAAAATGTGTGGGCAGAACTGAAAAAGCGTGTGCGAGCAAGGAGGGCTACAAACCTGACTCAGTTACACCAGCTGTGTCAGGAGAAATGGGCCAAAAGTCACCCAACTTATTGTGGGAAGCTTGTGGGAGGCTACCCGAAATTTTCGACCCAAGTTAAACAATTTAAAGGCAATGCTACCAAATACTAATTGAGTGTATGTAAACTTCTGACCCACTGGGAATGTGATGAAAGAAATAAAAGCTGAGATATGTCGTAGCTGAATCATAATTAGTTATGTAACATTGATAAATAAGATGTTTTATTTACTTTCATAATATGCTTATGTGAGATAGTCACTTGGGGCCCAGAGAGGGGAGAGGTCAGGATTGTCTTCATATTTGAATGTGTCTGTAACTGTTCCTAAACCATGTGAAGGGCTCCACCGTCTCTGTATTCCAGTCAATCCCTCCTTTTCCCATTGGGGGGAGGAGTATGGCAGTGTCTGGAACCATTGTATTACCCCTCTGATGTTGCATGAATCTTGACCTAGTATATGACCTAGAGGCTCACTTCCCTCCGTGAGCTTGTCCAGGAGGGGGTGTATTTGAGATGGTAGTATCTAGAATTGATATATGCCATTGGATGAGGTAATGTTTTGGTACTATGAAGTACCAAGAACGAGAAGTAGAACCTCGTCTAAGAAACCAAACTGAACGATAATTTATAGCTAATGCTATCTGGCTATGGGATACTCCTCTCTCAAGTAAAAGGCCCTTTGTGATGTTCCTAAGATCTTTGGTTCATCATGTGAGTAGTTGAAGAGGGGTGTATCTTGGCTATAAAATATACTAAGTATTATTTTGTAAGGACTCTGAGAGAATCCATTTATAGACAGAATTGATCTGAGAGTCACAGGGCTATGGTGAAGCTCATGTTATTAAAATATGAAGTTTAAGTATAACTCTGATTGGTGTGTGGTTTGCAACTCTGATCATTTAGTAATACAGGAAATTACCATGACAGATAATCATTCTATCTACTATTAATCTGACATTTCAAGTAAAGTGGTGATCCTAAGTGACCTAAAACAGGGAATTTTTACTTGGATTAAATGTCAGGAATTGTGAAATTCTGAGTTTAAATGTACTTGGCTAAGGTGTATGTAAACTTCAGACTTCACTGTATATACAGTGGGGCAAAAAAGTATTTAGTCAACCACCAATTGTGCAAGTTCTTCCACTTAAAAAGGTGAGAGAGGCCTGTAATTTTCATCATAGGTACACTTCAACTATGACAGACAAAATGATTTTAAAAAATCCAGAAAATCACATTGTAGGATTTTTAATGAATTTATTTACAAATTATGGTGGAAAATAAGTATTTGGTCAATAACAAAAGGTTATCTCAATACTTTGTTATATATCCTTTGTTGGCAATGACAGAGGTCAAACGTTTTCTGTAAGTCTTCCCAACGTTTTCACACACTGTTGCTGGTATTTTGGCCCATTCCTCCATGCAGATCTCCTCTGGAGCAGTGATGTTTTGGGGCTGTTGCTGGGCAACACGGACTTTCAACTCCCTCCAAAGATTTTCAAGGGGGTCGAGATCTGGAGACTGGCTAGGCCACTCCAGGACCTTGAAATGCTTCTTACGAAGCCACTCCTTCATTGCCCGGGCGGTGTGTTTGGGATCATTGTCATGCTGAAAGACCCAGCCACGTTTCATCTTCAATGCCCTTGCTGATGGAAGGAGGTTTTCACTCAAAATCTCACGATACATGGCCTCATTCATTCTTTCCTTTACACGGATCAGTTGTCCTGGTCCCTTTGCAGAAAAACAGCCCCAAAGCATGATGTTTCCACCCCCATGCTTCACAGTAGGTATGGTGTTCTTTGGATGCAACTCAGCATTCTTTGTCCTCCAAACACGACTAGTTGAGTTTTTACCAAAAAGTTCTATTTTGGTTTCATCTGACCATATGACATTCTCCCAATCTTCTTCTGGATCATCCAAATGCTCTCTAGCAAACTTCAGACGGGCCTGGACATGTACTGGCTTAAGCAGGGGGACACGTCTGGCACTGCAGGATTTGAGTCCCTGGCGGCGTAGTGTGTTACTAATGGTAGGCTTTGTTACTTTGGTCCCAGCTCTCTACAGGTCATTCACTAGGTCCCCCCGTGTGGTTCTGGGATTTTTGCTCACCGTTCTTGTGATCATTTTGACCCCACGGGGTGAGATCTTGCGTGGAGCCCCAGATCGAGGGAGATTATCAGTGGTCTTGTATGTCTTCCATTTCCTAATAATTGCTCCCACAGTTGATTTCTTCAAACCAAGCTGCTTACCTATTGCAGATTCAGTCTTCCCAGCCTGGTGCAGGTCTACAATTTTGTCTCTGGTGTCCTTTGACAGCTCTTTGGTCTTGGCCATAGTGGAGTTTGGAGTGTGACTGTTTGAGGTTGTGGACAGGTGTCTTTTATACTGATAACAAGTTCAAACAGGTGCCATTAATACAGGTAACAAGTGGAGGACAGAGGAGCCTCTTAAAGAAGAAGTTACAGGTCTGTGAGAGCCAGAAATCTTGCTTGTTTGTAGGTGACCAAATACTTATTTTCCACCATAATTTGCAAATAAATTCATTAAAAATCCTACAATGGGATTTTCTGGATTTTTTTCTTCTCATTTTGTCTGTCATAGTTGAAGTGTACCTATGATGAAAATTACAGGCCTCTCTCCTCTTTTTAACTGGGAGAACTTGCACAATTGGTGGCTGACTAAATACTTTTTTGCCCCACTGTATATAATTAATAAGTCCAAAAATGGATGTAGCAACTACATGTTGCGCCTTTAAGTCTATCAAAAGTTTGTGAGTTTAAGCATGTGTCCATTAGGCCTATGGATTTTTTAAATAATTTTTCATCAGCATGAATTAGATTGAGTAATAAAAGCCCCACTTTTATTCCATAGGCTGGGATCCGCACTATGCAGCTGTTGCAAGAGCACATTTTCCACTGGCTGTCCACTGGTTTCAAAAACAATTATTGATAGGCAGTTTAAACTTCTTAAATTCAACCATTATTGGGTTCAAATACACATTTAGATTTGTGAAAAGCCATCTACAACAATTACAATCCGTATGGCGCAAATAGCTAAATGAGAGAGCAGTAGTGGGATTCACATTTTTTATTTATTTTTTATTTCACCTTTATTTAACCAGGAAGGCTAGTTGAGAACAAGTACTCATTTACAACTGCGACCTGGCCAAGATAAAGCAAAGCAGTGTGACACAGACAACAACACAGAGTTAACATGGAAAAAACTATAAACAAGCCAATAACACAATAAACAAGTCAATGACACAGCAGAAAAAAAGGAGTCTATATACAGTGTGTGCAAAAGGCATGGGTAGGTAGCCAATAAATAGGCCATAAAAGCGAAGAATTACAATTTAGCAGATTAACACTGGAGTGATAAATGATGATGTGCAAGTAGAGATACTGGTGTGCAAAAGAGCAGAAAAGTAAATAAAAACAGTATGGGGATGAGGTAGGTAGATTGGATGGGCTATTTAAAAAAAATATATATATTTATTTTTATTTCACCTTTATTTAACCAGGTAGGCTAGTTGAGAACAAGTTCTCATTTGCAACTACGACCTGGCCAAGATAAAGCATAGCAGTGTGAACAGACAACACAGAGTTACACATGGAGTAAACAATTAACAAGTCCAATAACACAGTAGAAAAAAAGGAGAGTCTATATACATTGTGTGCAAAAGGCATGAGGAGGTAGGCGAATATTTACAATTTTGCAGATTAACACTGGAGTGATGAATGATCAGATGGTCATGTACAGGTAGAGATATTGGTGTGCAAAAGAGCAGAAAAGTAAATAAATAAAAACAGTATGGGGATGAGGTAGGTAAAAATGGGTGGGCTATTTACCGATAGACTATGTACAGCTGCAGCGATCGGTTAGCTGCTCAGATAGCAGATGTTTGAAAATGGTGAGGGAGATAAAAGTCTCCAACTTCAGCGATTTTTGCAATTCGTTCCAGTCACAGGCAGCAGCAGAGAACTGGAACGAAAGGCGGCCAAATGAGGTGTTGGCTTTAGGGATGATCAGTGAGATACACCTGCTGGAGCGCGTGTTACGGGTGGGTGTGACCAGTGAACTGAGATAAGGCGGAGCTTTACCTAGCATGGACCTATAGATGACCTGGAGCCAGTGGGTCTGGCAACGAATATGTAGCGAGGGCCAGCCGGAGATGTTTGATATGAGTCTGGAAGGAGAGTTTACAGTCTAGCCAGACACCTAGGTACTTATAGATGTCCACATATTCTAGGTTAGAACCGTCCAGGGTGGTGATGCTAGTCGGGCGGGCGGGTGCGGGCAGCGAACGGTTGAAAAGCATGCATTTGGTTTTACTAGCGTTTAAGAGCAGTTGGAGGCCACGGAAGGAGTGTTGTATGGCATTGAAGCTTGTTTAGAGGTTAGTTAGCACAGTGTCCGAAGAAGGGCCAGAAGTATACAGAATGGTGTCATCTGCGTAGAGGTGGATCAGGGAATCGCCCGCAGCAAGAGCAACATCATTGATATATACAGAGAAAAGAGTCGGCCCGAGAATTGAACCCTGTGGCACCCCCATAGAGACTGCCAGAGGTTCGGACAACAGGCCCTCTGATTTCACACACTGAACTCTGTCTGCAAAGTAGTTGGTGAACCAGGCGAGGCAGTCATTAGAGAAACCAAGGCTATGGAGTCTGCCGATAAGAATACGGTGATTGTCGAAAGCCTTGGCCAGGTCGATGAAGACGGCTGCGCAGTACTGTTTTTATCGATGGCGGTTATGATATCATTTAGTACCATGAGAGTGGCTGAGGTGCACCCGTGACCTGCTCGGAAACTGGATTGCACAGCGGAGAAGGTACGGTGGGATTCGAAATGGTCAGTGATCTGTTTATTAACTTGGCTTTCAAAGACTAGAGAGGCAGGACAGGATAGATATATGTCTACAGCAGTTTGGGTCTAGAGTGTCACCCCCTTTGAAGAGGGGGATGACCACGTCAGCATTCCAATCTTTAGGGATCTCGGACGATACGAAAGAGAGGTTGAACAGGCTGGTAATAGGGGTTGCAACAATGGCAGTGGATAGTTTTAGAAAGAGAGGGTCCAGATGGTCTAACCCAGCTGATTTGTACGGTTCCAGGTTTTGCAGCTCTTTCAGAACATCTGCTATCTGGATTTGGGTGAAGGAGAAGCCGGGGAGCCTCGAGTGAGTAGCTGCGGGGGGGTTGGAGTAGCCAGGAGGAAGGCATGGCCAGCCGTAGAGGAATGCTTATTGAAATGTTTGATTATCATGGATTTATCGGTGGTGACCGTGTTATCTAGCCACAGTGCAGTGGGCAGCTGGGAGGAGGTGCTCTTGTTCTCCATGGACTTTACAGTGTCCCAAAACTTTTTGGAGTTAGAGCTACAGGATGCAAATTTCTGTTTGAAAAAGCTAGCCTTTGCTTTCCTGACTGACTGCGTGTATTGGTTCCTGACTTCCCTGAACAGTTGCATATCGCGGGGACTATTCGATGCTATTGCAGTCCGCCACAGGATGTTTTTGTGCTGGTCAAGGGCAGTCAGGTCTGGAGTGAACCAAGGGCTATATCTGTTCTTAGTTCTGCATTTTTTGAAAGGGGCATGCTTTAAAGAACAACCAGGCATCCTAGACTTATGGGATGAGGTCAATATCCTTCCAGGATACCCAGGCCAGGCTGATTAGAAAGGCCTGCTCGCAGAAGTGTTTTAGGGAGTGTAATGACAGTGATGAGGCGTGGTCGTTTGACCGCGGACCCATAGCGGATACAGGTAATGAGATAATGATCGCTGAGATCCTGATTGAAAACAGCAGAGGTGTATTTGGAGGGCAAGTTAGTCAGGATAATGTCTATGAGGGTGCCCATGTTTACGGATTTAGGGTTGTACCTGGTGGGTTCCTTGATGATTTGTGTGAGATTGAGGGCATCTAGCTTAAATTGTAGGACTGCCGGGGTGTTAAGCATATCCCAGTTTAGGTCACCTAACAGAACGATCTCTGAAGCTAGATGGGGGGCGATCAATTCACGTAGTGCACAGCTGGGATCGGAGGGGGGTCGATAACAGGCGGCAACAGTGAGAGACTTATTTCTGGAGAGATTCATTTTAAAATTAGGTCGGGTGATTGTGGAGGCCAGGTCATCTGATGCAGCACTCCATCACTCTCCTTCTTGGTCAAATATCCCTTACACAGCTTGTGTTTTAGGTAATTTTCCTGTTGAAAAACATGAGTACCAGTAAGCGCAAACCAGATGGGATGGTGTATCGCTGCAGAATGCTGTGGTAGACATGCTGGTTAAGTGTGCCTTGAATTCTAAATAAATCACTGACAGTGTCACCAGCAAAGCACCATCACACCACCTCAATGCTAAACGCTGGGAACCACACATGTGGAGATCATCTGTTCACCTACTCTGTGTCTCACAAAGACACGGCGTTTGGAACGAAAAATCTAAAAATTTGGACAGATCAGACCAAAGGACAGATTTCCACCTGTCTAATGTCCATTGTTCGTGTTTCTTGGCCCAAGCAAGTCTCTTCTCATTGGTGTCCTTCAGTAGTGGTTTCTTTGCAGCAATTTGACCATGAAGGCCTGATACACGCAGTCTCCTCTGAACAGTTGATGTTGAGATTTGTCTGTTACTTGAACTCTGGCACTGCAATCTGAGGTGCAGTTAATTGTCGATTTCTGAGGCTGGTCACAAATGAACTTATCTTCCTCAGCAGAGGTAACTCTGGGTCTTCCTTTCCTGTGGCGGTCCTCATGAGAGCCAGTTTCATCATAGTGCTTGATTGTTTTTGCAACTGCACTTGAAGACACTTTCAAAGTTCTTGACATTTTCCACATTGACTGACCTTCATGTCTTAAAGTAATGATGGACTGTCATTTCTCTTTGCTTATCTGAGTCTTTCTTTCCCTAATATGGATTTGGTATTTTACCAAATAGGGCTATCTTCTGTATACAAACCCTACCTTGTCACAACATAACTGATTGGCTCAAATGCGTTAAGAAGAAAATAAACACCTGTTAATTGAAATGCATTCCAGCCTTCCAGCCTCATGCACCTCATGAAGCTGGTTGAGAGAATGTCAAAGCTGTCATCAAGGCAAAGGGTAATTACTTTGACGAATCTCAAATATAAAATATATTTTGATTTGTTTCACACTTTTTGGGGGGTACTACATGATTCCATATGTGTTATTTCATAGTTTTGACATTTTCACTATAATTCTACAATGTAGAAAATAGTAAAAATAAAGAAAAACCCTTGAATAAGCAGGTGTGCCCAAACTTTTGACTGGTACTGTATATATACTTCAAAATGTTTACTTAACAAAAATATAAACGCAACATGTAAAGTGTTGGTTTCATGAGCTGAAATAAAAGACCCCAGAAATGTTCTACACTCATAAAAAGCTTATTTCACAAAAATTGTGTGCACAAATTTGTTTCATCCATGTTAGTGAGCATTTCTCCTTTGCCAAGATAATCCATCAACCTGACAGGTGAGGCATATGAAGAAGCTGATTAAACAGCATGACCATTACACAGGTGCAACTTGTGCTGGGGACAGTTAAAGGCCACTCTAAAATGTGCAATTGGCATGATGACTGCCACCAGATAATTTAATGTTAATTTCTCTACCATAAGCCACCATCAATGTCATTTTAGAGGAATTGAACAAAACCTTCAACTGGTCTCCCAACCACAGACCACATGTAACCACGCCAGCCCAGGACCTCCACATCCAGCTACTTCACCTACAGGATTGTTTGAGACCAGACACCCTGACAGCTGATGAAAATGATGAGTATTTATGTCTGTAATAAGCCCTTTAGTGGGGAAAAACAAATTCTGGATTGGCTGGGCTTTGCTCCCCAGTGGGTAGGCATGGCTCCTAAGTGGGTGGGCCAAATAAATCAAACACATGGTTTGCAGGTGTTTGATGCCATTCCATTTGCTCCATTCCAGCCATTGTTACGAGCCGTTCTCCCCTCAGCAGCCTCCTGTGGTGTAAGTGTGTGGAAGGTGTGAGAACCATGAGACTCCTAGGTTTGGTATTGTAGTCAATATACCCAGAGGAAGACAGAAGCTAGCTGTCCTCCGGCTACACCACTACAAAGTGCTGCTGAGGCTACTGTAGACCTTCATTGCAAATCAGTGTGTTTTAATCAATTATTTGGTGACTTGAATATATTTTGTAAATCTAAAGGGGATAACTTTTTTCATGTTTCACTTTTTATTTTATTTTAATTCTGAAATTCACTGAGGATTATCCTCCCCTTCCTCCTCTGAGGAGCCTCCACTGTGTGTCATGAGTTACTAGTGTGTAATCAACAGTCTATATTTCCTTGTCTTTGTCAGACATCAAACATTCTAGACATGGCACCTAGACCTAGGACTGGGTCACACAAGCTGCTCCAGAAGGATCCAAGAGTGAGTATCCTTTTGATTATTTGCAATTTAATATCTACATATATTGCCAAAATGTTCTCATTTGGAAAGTGTTTTGAGTTCTGTTTCTATTCTGACCTATTGAATTTGTTGTTCTCTCAGAGACCAGGAAGGTGGAATACAATGCATGTCCGCATTGCATGGCAGATCCACCACCATAAGCTGAGAGTTAAGGTATGAAAACATGTTGAACATCCACTAAAATGTGTATGAAACCCTATAAATATTATTTGTATCCAAACCAAACATTATAACTGAAGCTATTTTTCTGTCTGTCCGTCCTTCCATTTCTCAGCAGAAGATGCAAGTGGACGCAAATGCAATCAACTTCGGTGTCAAACCGGAATTTCTGACTCAGCCTCCTGGTTCTGACCTGATTCAAGCCATCCCCCATCAGCGGGACCTTATTCAGTACTCCACCCCACTCTCTAACCCAGGTGAGGAAAGGGACCAAAGACTAAGCCTTAAAAATATGACTTGTCTTACTATAGTACTGTCTAACATAGAGAAATTACTCAACATAGCATTTTTCCATTATTCTCCTGCTCCAGAGTCACACAGTAGACATCCTTTATTTGGAGGTTTGGGATCACTGAGGGTCACAACCTTTGGTGGACTGCCAAACCTAGCACTAAGTGAGTAGCACCTTCAGTCTCCCTTCAGTGTTGGTTCAGTATTATGTTAAAGACAATATAATCATAAATGTGGGGATTGCGTTTTCAAGCTCACACATTTCTTTGACTTGCTTATTCTTCCTCCTCTTAAAAACAGACTATCCCATGATCTATCACAAAGACAATCTAAATGTACCAAGTGGAGAAGAAGGAGGAACTCCTGAGTGGTGGAGCAGGAAGCAGAAGACACCCCCATCTTCTGTATGTCAACCTGAACGCTCTACAGAACCTGAACAACCAGGAAGAGATTCGATCAGGGAACCTCAGGACAGAGAATGGGGACAGCAGCTACACCTAACCAGAGAGAAGATGGAGGAGAAACAGTACATAGTGGAGAAACACCAAGGCCACAATGCTGCAGGGACTCATGACAGTTCACCTGCTGAAGACAAGTCTGTTCCTCAGACAATAACCTTGGAACATGGTCAGCGGTCCAATGGCAGCTGGAGCTGGGAGTCAGGTGACAGGAAGAGAAGGCTTGAGTGTAAGAACTACATAAAGGTCAAGAAGATTAAGCGGCAAAGAGAGGATGAACAGGAGGATTTCAATGAAGGTCCTCAACCCACAGAGAAACCATCCCTGGTCCCACTCACGCCAACACTCACGCCATCCTCCATGTCGATGCAGCACATGACCATAGGGAACATTATTCCAAGGCTCTACCCAGTAAATAGTGTATGTAATCTGGCCCGGACTCAGGTTGGCACTCCTAATATGGGGCTCATCCCCTACCATGCACTTCCCTGGGACACCCCAAGAGACGCACTGTGGGATGTATACAGGGGTATGGACCTCCCTGTTTCCTCCTGTCAAGAGCTGGTCATGAGGGCTGATCCTCTGCATGGTGTGGTGGGCGCCAGGCTGTTGGAGGCAGCAGACTGTTCATATAGAGACCCTCATCACAGCTTTCCACACCCACCCCATCACTCCCCACTGGTCCTGAAGCAGCAGGAGAGGGCTTACCTCATGGAAAGAGAGCGTCTGCACCTGCGCAGAGAGGAATACTGCGAGCACAGCCTCTATTCTGCCACCATGGGCGACCATCTCCCCCATCCCAGCCTCCTGACCTCCACCTATTCCAGGTCACATATCTCCAGGGTGGGTCTCACCCAGAGTAGCCTCCCGAACAGAACTCTTACCCCTGGGTTCTTAAGCACACTGCCGCCTTTGGTCCCCTTCTCTCTCCCCTTGTCTGGTGCTCCCCACAGAACTACCTCGTAATGACAGAAATCAGAAGACCCTACTCTGTGTGCTTGCTTGCTTGCCTTAGAACTATAACTCAGTACTGCTTCAAGACAAATTCTGCCTGTATGACACAGAGAAAAGACAAACTACTATGTTGAATTACATCCCTTAAAAACACCTGTAAATTGATGAACAATGACATTGCTCAACAACAAAGTGCGATCCAACAAATGTGTTCATAAAATGGACAGACAAAAAATACAAATAACTGACAAAACTTAACAAATGTAAAAATAAAAAAACAAAAACTAGGTCAAATAAAAAGCTATAGCATTAATTAAATCAGAATAAAGGAAAATCTAAGATCTATGACTTCATGGAAAAGAGTTTCAAAAACATCAGAAATATGACCTGACACCACAAAAGTTATTTCAAAACTGCTGTCAGTGGGGTCACATTCTGAGGCTGAACTAAAAGTGCAGACTGTATTAAAGCGCATTCTGTAAAACACTAACAAACAAAAACACACTTTATGAAAATAATACAATCTTGTCACATCTCAACCGGAGATACTAACGTTTAGTAAACTTTAATAAACAGTCCATCCCAGGTTAAGCCCAGCCATCATACATTCAGCACAGCTGTAACACAGAGATTCAGTACTGCCACATTAGTCTCCAACACTGGTACTGAGAAGATGCTGGATCTGATTTTGTTTTTTTTAAAGCTAAGCGCTCATTTCATAAATTAATGACATGGTGCGTTAAATATTAACGGCTGCATTGATCGGCTGAAATATTCCTATTCATTAAGATACAATTCAAGTTGGTATCATTACTTTAGTCAAGGTTGGAGACAACAATGGTGGCAGCGTTAAGAATGAACTTGGACTACTAGAATATTGAGGGTCAGTGTGTGTGATTACACCACATCCATCCCTGGCCACCTCAGTCAGGGCCCTCACAGCACCTGAGGGCCCGCAGGAGTCAGAGCCGTCCCGGGTGGCGTCAGGGTTATCCCCCATATCAGACACATTACTCAGGACGCAGTACACAGGTGAGTCACTGCCCCTGGGGCTGGGCTGGCATCTCCTCCCCTGCAGAGAGCTCTGAGGAAGAGGTGGAGGAGGAAGGGGGAGACCCGTGACTCCTGGCTGCCCTGTTGGCAGCTCTCTTGGCTCGGCTGCTGGACCCGGGGCCCTGATGGAGCGTCCTCTTCTGAGCCATGTTCTTCATGATCTCCTGAGTCACCTCTACCGTCTCGTAACGCACCATGTTCAGCCTCAGGTAGCCATCTACAACCACCTCCTTAAGGTAAAACTGAATAACTCATGTTAACTCATCACATAAGGGAAAGATAAAGTGTTGTTCATACCTGAAGCGAGAGTGTCCAGAGGGCCATTTCAGGTGGTGTTTCTTGCGCAGGTGAAGAGTGAGTGTGTAAAGTTGTCACAGAGATGACACTTGTATTTCGTGACCATTCCACCCTACAGAGGAGAATTATGCAAGTGTCAAGTAGAGCACACTTGATCAAAATTCCAAAAACATTTTTGCAAATTAAAAAGTCTAGCTTTGACACGGATATTGATTCTGTAGTTCTATTGAGCACGGAGTGACTGTTTGGCGCCCCCTGCAGCCAGTCTGAAGTACCTAGTGTACTCTCTTGTAGTGCTGGTTCATGGAGTGTGCCATGTGGTAGTAGTAGCCATAGCCCTCTACAGAGCAGTGGTAGACCGCCCCCTCATTATGGGTCTCCATGTGCTTCCACAGGTCGTGCTGGTTCTTAAAGCTGGGAGACATACATTATAAACAACAGAGTGTAAGCAAAATAATATTTGCGCAATATGTACAGTCCATAAGGGTCAGCAAGTTGTGGGGACTCTGATGAGTCTGTGGGACAACAACCTGCTCTCACAGAAGTTACAGGGAAAGGGTCGCTCGTCACAGTGGCGGAACTTGATGTGGATCTTCAGAGTGGCGAGAGAGGTGCAGGTCATGTCACATAGGGGACACTTGATATGGTTCACTGAAAGGCAGGATAGATCACTCATAAGGTTTACAGTGAAAGAAACTGGACACAGACAACAGCCATCATCAGCTAATCAAAATATCTTATTGATAGCAATACAACTAAAATAAATCTGCTTGACTAATAGAGGTACATGTCGAAGCCAGACTAGAAAAATGAGCTAAATATGAGCTAAATCAAGACAAAAGGAGATGATTGTGGACTACAGGAAAAAGAGGACAGAGCACGCCCCCATTCTCATCGATGGGGCTGCAGTGGAGCAGGTTGAGAGCGTCAAGTTCCTTGGTGTCCACATCACCAACAAACTAACATGGTCCAAGCACACCAAGACAGTCGTGAAGAGGGCACGACAAAACCTGTTCCCCCTGAAGATTTGGCATGGGTCCTCAGATCCTCAAAAGGTTCTACAGCTGCAGCATCGAGAGCATGGTTGCATCACTGCCTGGTATTGCAACTGCTCGGCCTCTGACCGCAAGGCACTACAGAGGATAGTGCGAACGGCCCAGTACATCACTAGGGCCAAGCTTCCTGCCATCCAGGACCTCTATACAAGGCGGTGTCAGAGGAAGGCCCTAAAAATTGTCAAAGACTCCAGCCACCCTAGTCATAGACTGTTCTCTCTGCTACCACACGGCAAGCGGTACCGGAGCGCAGAGTCTAGGTCCAAAAGGCTTCTAAACAGCTTCTACCCCCAAGCCATAAGACTCCTGAACACCTAGTCAAATGGCTACCCAGACTATTCGCATTGCCCCCCCCCCCCGCTCCACTCACCACTGCCACTCTCTGTTGTCATCTATGCAGTCACTTTAATTAACTCTACCTACAGTGCCTTGCGAAAGTATTCGGCCCCCTTGAACTTTGCGACCTTTTGCCACATTTCAGGCTTCAAACATAAAGATATAAAACTGTATTTTTTTGTGAAGAATCAACAACAAGTGGGACACAATCATGAAGTGGAACGACATTTATTGGATATTTCAAACTTTTTTAACAAATCAAAAACTGAAAAATTGGGCGTGCAAAATTATTCAGCCCCCTTAAGTTAATACTTTGTAGCGCCACCTTTTGCTGCGATTACAGCTGTAAGTCACTTGGGGTATGTCTCTATCAGTTTTGCACATCAAGAGACTGAAATTTTTTCCCATTCCTCCTTGCAAAACAGCTCGAGCTCAGTGAGGTTGGATGGAGAGCATTTGTGAACAGCAGTTTTCAGTTCTTTCCACAGATTCTCGATTGGATTCAGGTCTGGACTTTGACTTGGCCATTCTAACACCTGGATATGTTTATTTTTGAACCATTCCATTGTAGATTTTGCTTTATGTTTTGGATCATTGTCTTGTTGGAAGACAAATCTCCGTCCCAGTCTCAGGTCTTTTGCAGACTCCATCAGGTTTTCTTCCAGAATGGTCCTGTATTTGGCTCCATCCATCTTCCCATCAATTTTAACCATCTTCCCTGTCCCTGCTGAAGAAAAGCAGGCCCAAACCATGATGCTGCCACCACCATGTTTGACAGTGGGGATGGTGTGTTCAGCTGTGTTGCTTTTACGCCAAACATAACGTTTTGCATTGTTGCCAAAAAGTTCAATTTTGGTTTCATCTGACCAGAGCAGCTTCTTCCACATGTTTGGTGTGTCTCCCAGGTGGCTTGTGGCAAACTTTAAAATACACTTTTTATGGATATCTTTAAGAAATGGCTTTCTTCTTGCCACTCTTCCATAAAGGCCAGATTTGTGCAATATACTGACTGATTGTTGTCCTATGGACAGAGTCTCCCACCTCAGCTGTAGATTTCTGCAGTTCATCCAGAGTGATCATGGGCCTCTTGGCTGCATCTCTGATCAGTCTTCTCCTTGTATGAGCTGAAAGTTTAGAGGGACAGCCAGGTCTTGGTAGATTTGCAGTGGTCTGATACTCCTTCCATTTCAATATTATCGCTTGCACAGTGCTCCTTGGGATGTTTAAAGCTTGGGAAATATTTTTGTATCCAAATCCGGCTTTAAACTTCTTCACAACAGTATCTCGGACCTGCCTGGTGTGTTCCTTGTTCTTCATGATGCTCTCTGCGCTTTTAACGGACCTCTGAGACTATCACAGTGCAGGTGCATTTATACGGAGACTTGATTACACACAGGTGGATTGTATTTATCATCATTAGTCATTTAGGTCAACATTGGATCATTCAGAGATCCTCACTGAACTTCTGGAGAGAGTTTGCTGCACTGAAAGTAAAGGGGCTGAATAATTTTGCACGCCCAATTTTTCAGTTTTTGATTTGTTAAAAAAGTTTGAAATATCCAATAAATGTCGTTCCACTTCATGATTGTGTCCCACTTGTTGTTGATTCTTCACAAAAAAATACAGTTTTATATCTTTATGTTTGAAGCCTGAAATGTGGAAAAAGGTCACAAAGTTCAAGGGGGCCGAATACTTTCGCAAGGCACTGTACATGTACACACTACCTCAACTAACCGGTGTCCCCGCACATTGACTCTGTACTGGCACCCCCCTGTATATATATTGCTATTTTTTACTGCTGCTCTTTAATAATGACTTCTTGCTTTTATCTCTTATTCTCATCTGTATTTTTTGAAACTGTAAGGTCTCCTCAAACTGTTGTATTCAGCGCATGTGACTAATAAAATTTGATTTGATAATTTGATTTGAATAATACTGAACAGAGAAGTGGTGGAAAACAGCACACTCACCATGCTGTCGTACTTGGTCTCTCAACAGTCTCTCATTGGCAAATCCTTTGTCACAATGCTCACACACCAGGGATTCTGTAAGAATCAGAGGGCATTCAATCAAAATAAAATGTGCATGTCTAAACCAATAACATATCTGCCTGTGCTGTAAAACAGTGACTTCTGGCCAGGCAGAGCTGAGCCCATTCACCCTCTGGCTCGGCCTGTCTGTGGATGTGGTCTAAGAACTTGGTGTTGCTGGAGAACATGCAGCCGCAGGTGGGGCAGGCCACCAGGCGCTCCTGAGTGTGGCTGCGCACATGCTCCCGCAGACGGTACTTGATCTTAAAAAATGCATCACAACCTGAGGAAACATAAAGAGGGTATCAGCTGAAGCAGACCAACAAACATCAGTATATTCAATACAGCACTACAGCAGGAAAGGCTGTGCTGATACAGTGTCATCGGAAAGTATTCAGACCCCTTGACTTTTTCCAAATGTTGTCACATTCGCCTTATTTGAAAATGGATTGAATTGTTTTTTTATCCCTCTCATCAATCTACACACAATTCCCCATAATGACAAAGCATAAACAGGTTTTTAGAAATTGTTGCTAATTGAAGTATCATAGTTACATACTGTTAGGTTCTAGTTTGAAATACTTACTAGACTAGAAGTTAATAGTTACATGTATGAGGAATGTATATGGTGGGGTCAATGGAGGACACAAGAGACAATCGTACAAGAAACAACGCTTCTATTGCGTTTATATTCTATTTCTATAGCTTCTTCAAGGTTTCCAAAATGGCGTAGCCAGACGTCCTTTGTCCTCGTCTTGTCCTGGGTACATATGTTTTGTATCTTTTTGTCTTTTTCTTCGCACATCGTTTTATTTATTTTTTCTAAAAACTCAACCTCAAAACACTCTCCTGCAACCCACCTCACCAAATGTGATAAGGATCTGTTTTTTTCCCAAAAGTATTATTCACCTCGTATCCGAAATCCACAACAGAAGCTAGCCAGAAGTTAGCCAGCTCACTAGCTAACGTTAGTATTCAGCTAACCACGGCTAATGGTCATCAGCTATCCTTTAGCTCGGAAAGCTATCGCCAGTTTTGTACAACGCGACTCAGACCAGAGCATACCGGACCCATTTTCTCTCCATATTCCCGGATTTCTACCGCAAGTTCTGGACATTTACAACTGGATCTTGCAGCTAACTAGCTACTATCCGAGTGACTAGTGGCTAACGTCGATTCCGTAGCAAACACCAATTATCCCGGAGCTAGCCAGCTGAAGAGTTCCATCAGCCACTCCTGGGCTACAATCACCTATCCGGACCCGTTTTACTGCCGATGCGGAGCCCTACTGGGCCTTCATGACTGGAATACCGATGTTATCTGCCCGAGGGAGTTATTCAACTGGAACCTCCATCGGACGTAACCTGAACGCCCATCTGCGAACTGCATCCCGCTAATCGTTAGCAGTCTTGAGCATATCGGCTGCTATCTGAACAGGTCTATTGAACAATCTTCTTGGGCCACTATAACTATAACTATTTTGACAATTGGATTGGTCCCCTCTACCACACGGAACCCACTAATCTACCGACGGAAATGCACAGGGTAGCTAAAAACAGACCTCCATCCTCTGCCAGCTTGCTACCCATGGTTCGGCTAGCTATCTGAATTGCCGTGACCCCAACTAACCTCACTACTCACTGGACCCTTATGATGACTCGGCTAAGCATGCCTCTCCTTAATGTCAATATGCCTTGTCCTTTGCTGTTCTGGTTAGTGTTTATTGGCTTATTTCACTGTAGAGCCGCTAGCCTTGCTCATTATACCTTAGCCAACCCTTCAGTTCCACCACCCACACATGCGATGACATCACCTGGTTTCAATTATGTTTCTAGAGACAATATCTCTTTCATCA
Organism: Oncorhynchus mykiss; assembly: GCF_057628025.1. Classification (NCBI taxonomy): domain Eukaryota; kingdom Metazoa; phylum Chordata; class Actinopteri; order Salmoniformes; family Salmonidae; genus Oncorhynchus; species Oncorhynchus mykiss. Next base: position 21,591,658 of record NC_143045.1, on the reverse strand, counting down.
TCACTCAATGCCTAGGTTTACCTCCACTGTATTCACATCCTACCATTCCTTTGTCTGTACACTATACCTTGAATCTATTTTATCGCCCCCAGAAACCTGCTCCTTTTACTCTTTGTTCCGGACGTCATAGACGTCCAATTCTCATAGCTTTTAGCAGTACCCTTATTCCACTCCTCTGTTCCTCTGGCGATGTAGAGGTGAATCCAGGCCCTGAAGTGCCTAGCTCCACTCCTATTCCCCAGGCGCTCTCTTTTGATGACTTCTGTAACCGGTTTCATGCATGTTAACATTAGAAAACTCTTCCCTAAGTTTGTTGTATTTCCTGGCTTAGGAAGGCCACCAAAAACCCTGAAATTACCATCCCTAACTATAACATTTTCCAACAAGATAGAACTGCCAAAGGGGGCAGAGTTGTAACCTACTGCAGAGATAGCCTGCAGAGTTCTGTCTTACTATCCAGGTCTGTGCCCAAACAATTTGAGCTTCTACTTTTAAAAATCCACCTTTCCAGGAACAAGTCTCACCGTTGCCGCTTGCTATAGACCACCCTCTTCCCCCAGCTGGCCCCCCCCCATCTAACTTCAGAGCTCGTGCTGTTTGGTGACCTAAACTGTGACATGCTTAACACCCCAGCCATCCTACAATCTAAGCTTGATGCCCTCAATCTCACATAAATTATCAATGAACCCACCAGGTACAACCCCAAATCCGTAAACACGGGCACCCTCATAGATATTATCCGAACCAACCTGTCCTCCAAATACACTTCTGCTGTCTTCAACCAGGATCTCAGCGATCACTGCCTCATTGCCTGCGTTCGTAATGGGTCTGTGGTCAAACGACCACCCCCATCACTGTCAAACGCTCCTTAAATCACTTCAGCGAGCAGGCCTTTCGAACTCGACCTGGCCCGGGTGTCCTGGAAGGATATTGACATTCCGTCAGTAGAGGATGCCTGGGTATTCTTTAAAAAGTACATTCCTCACCATCTTAAATAAGCATGGCCCATTCAAAAAAATTAGAACCAGGAACAGATATAGACTTTGGTTCACTCCAGACCTGACTGCCCTTGACCAGCACAAAAACATCATCTGGTGAACTGCATTAGCATCGAATAGCCCCCGTGATATGCAATTTTTCAGAAAAGTTGGGAACCAATATACACAGGCGGTTAGAATGCAAAGGCTAGCTTTTTCAAACAGAAATGTGCATCCTGTAGCACAAACTCCAAAAAGTTCTAGGACACTGTAAAGTCCATGGAGAATAAGAGCACCTCCTCCCAGCTGCCCACTGAACTGAGGCTAGGAAACACTGTCACCACCGATAAATCAAAGATAATTGAGAATTTCAAAAAGCATTTTTCTACCACGGCTGGCCATGCTTTCCACCTGGCTACCCCTACCCTAGTCAACAGCCCTGCACCCCCCACAGCAACTTGCCCAAGCCTCCCCCATTTCTCCTTCACCCAAATCCAGATAGCTGATGTTCTAAAAGAGCTCCAAAATCTGGACCCCTACAAATCAGCCGGGCTAGACCATCTGGACCTTCTCTTTCTAAAATTATCTGCGGGGCTTGTTGCAACCCCTATTACTAGCCTGTTCAACCTCTCTTTCGTGTCGTCTGAGATTCCCAAAGATTGGAAATCTACTGCGGTTATCCCCCTCTTCAAAGGAGAGACACCCTAGACCCAAACTGCTTCAGACCTATATCTATCCTACCCTGCCTTTCTAAGGTCTTCGAAAGACAAGTTAACAAACAGATCACCGACCATTTTGAATCCCACCGTACCTTCTCCGCTATGCAATCTGGTTTCCGAGCTGGTCATGGGTGCACCTCAGCCACACTCAAGGTCCAAAACGATATCATAACCACCATCGATAAGAGGCAATACTGTGCGGCTGTATTCATTGACGTGGCCAAGGCTTTCGACTCTGTCAATCACCACATTCTTATCGGCAGACTCAACAGCCTTGGATTTTAAATGACTGCCTCGCCTGCTTCACCAACTACTTCTCAGATAGAGTTCAGTGTGTCAAATTGGAGGTCCTGTTGTCCAGACCTCTGGCAGTCTTTACGGGGGTGCCACAGGGTTCAATTCTCAGGCGGACTCTTTTCTCTGTATACATCAATGATGTCGCTCTTGCTGCTGGTAATTCTCTGATCCACCGCTATGCAGATGACACCATTCTGTATACCTCTGGCCCTTCTTTGGACACTGAGTCAACTAACCTCCAGAAAAGCTTCAATGCCATACAACTCTCCTTCCCTGGCCTCCAACTGCTCTTAAATGCAAGTAAAACTAAATGCATGCTCTTCAACCGATCGCTGCCCGCACCTGCACGCCACTCCAGCATCCCGACTCTGGACGGTTCTGACTTAGAATATGTGGACAACTACAAATACCTAGGTGCCTGGTAAGACTGTAAACTCTCCCTCCAGACTCAAATAAAGCATCTCCAATCCAAAATTAAATCTAGAATTGGCTTCCAATTTCTCAACAAAGCATCCTTCACTCATGCTGCCAAACATGCCCTCGTAAAACGGACTATCCTGCCGATCCTTGACTTCGGCCATGTCATTTACAAAATAGGCTCCAACATTCTACTCAGCAAATTGGATGCAGTCTATCACAGTGCCATCTATTTTGTCACCAAAACCCCATTTACAACCCACCACTGCGACCTGTATGCTCTCGTTGGATGGCCCTCGCTTCATATTCGTCGCCAGACCCACTGGCTCCAGGTCATCTATAAGTCTTTGCTAGGTAAAGCCCTGCCTTATCTCAGCTCACTGGTCACCATAGCAGCACTCATCTATAGCACGCGTTACAGCAGGTATATTTCACTGGTCACCCCCAAAGCCAATTCCTACTTTGGCCGCCTTTCCTTCCAGTTCTCTGATCACTGGAACGAATGACTGGAACGAATTTCAAAAATTACTGAAGCTGGAGACCCATATCTCCCTCGCTAACTTTAAGCACCAGCTGTCAGAGCAGCTTACAGATCATTGCACCTGTACATAGCCCATCTGTAAATAGCCCATCCAAATACCTCATCCCCATACTGTTATTATTTTTTTGCTTCTTTGCACCCCAGTAGCTCTACTTGCACATTCATCTAATTGCACATCTATCACTTGTGTTTAATTGCTAAATTGTAATTAATTTGCCATTATGGCCTATTTATCTTACATCATTTGCACACACTGTATATAGACTTTTTCCTAGTGTGTTATAGACAACTCTGTTGTTGTTTGTGCCGTACTGCTTTGCTTTATCTTGGCGAGGTCGCAGTTGTAAATGAGAACTTGTTCTCAACTTGCCTACTTGGTTAAATAAAGGTGAAATAAAAAAATAAATTGACATCATTTGAGTGAATTGGAGGTGTACCTGTGGATGCATTTCAAGGCCTACCATCAAACTCAGTGCCTGTTTGCGTGCCATCATAGGAAAATCCAAAGAAATCAGCCAAGACCTCAGAAAACAAATTGGAGAAAAAATTGGAAATTGGTTCATCCTTGGGAGCAATTTCTAAACGCCTGAAGGTACCACGTTTATCTGTACAAACAATAGTACGCAAGTATAAACACCATGGAACCACTCAACCGCCATACCGCTCAGGAAGGAGGCGCGTTCTGTCTCCTAGAGATGAATGTACTTTGGTGTTTAAAGTGCAAATCAGTCCCAGAACAACAGCAAAGGACATTGTGAAAATGCTGGAGGAAACAGGTACAAAATTATCTATATGCACAGTGAAACGAGACCTATATCGACATAACCTGAAAGGCCGCTCAGCAAGGAAGAAGCCACTGCTCCAAACTGCCATAAAAAAGCCAGACTACGGTTTGCAACTGCACATGGGGACAAAGTTCGTACTTTTTGGAGAAATGTCTTTTGGTCTGATGAAACAAAAATAGAACTGTTTGGCCATAATGACCATCGTTATGTTTGGAGGAAAAAGGGGGAGGCTTGCAAGCCGAAGAACACCATTCCAACAATGAAGCACGGGACTGGCAGCATCATGTTATGGGGGTGCTTTGCTGCAGGAGGGACTAGTGCACTTCATGAAATAGATAGCATCATGAGACAGGAAAATTCTGTGGATATATTGAAGCAACATCTCAAGACATCAATCAGGAAGTTAAATCTTGGTCGTAAATGAGTTTTCCAAATAGACAATGACCCCAAGCATACTTCCAAAGTAGTGGCAAAATGGCTTAAGGTCAACAAAGTCAAGGTATTGGAGTGGCCATCACAAAGCTCTGACCTCAATCCTATAGCAAATGTGTGGGCAGAACTGAAAAAGTGTGTGTGAACAAGGAGGCCTACAAACCTGACTCAGTTACACCAGCTGTGTCAGGAGGAAAGGGACAAAATTCACCCAACTTATTGTGAGAAGCTTGTGGAAGGCTACTTGAAACATTTGACCCAAGTTAAACAATTTAAAGGCAATGCTACCAAATACTAATTGAGTGTATGTAAACTTCTGACCAACTGGGAATGTGATGAAAGAAATAAAAGCTGAAATAAATAATAATTATCTTTACTATTATTCTGCCATTTCACATTCTTAAAGTGGTGATCCTAACTTACCTAAGACATGACATTTTTACTCTGATTAAATGTCAGGAATTGTGAAAAACTGAGTTTAAATGTATTTAGCTAAGGGGTTTGTAAACTTCCGACTTCAACTGTAGTTACAGTGTGCCTGTGCCACCTAGCATGGCCGTACAAAGCTAACTAGCTGGCCATTTTTTATAACGTTAGCTAGCTAGCTGGAATTTCCAACCTTGGAAAGAGACGTAAACATTAGCTAGCGAGTAACGTTAACATTAAGTTACTGTAGTTAGTAAATGCTAGCCCTTTATCGTTGTACAAATACTGATACAATTGGAATGCTCTCTAAACATTACTGTAATAAACATTGTTAACTAATTTTCACATTTGAACTATGTTGTCATTTTCCCTCCAATGTTTTGATCCACTTCCGTCTTTGTCTTCTTCTTGAAGATTAGGTTGGTGGATCGCATCCAACATTTAAGATGCATACACAGCCACCTACTGTACTAGAGTGTGATGCCAGTCACTCCGGATATTTTGGAGGCATTTCTGAACATGGCGTCAATGTAAACCGAGATTTGTGGATATAAATATGCATATTATCGAACAAAACATAAATGTATGAGTGTCATCTGATGAAGATTATCAAAGGTTAGTGATTAATTGTATCTCTAATTCTGCTTTTATGACTATCTTTGGCTGGGAAAAATTGCTGTGTGTTTTTGGGGATTTGGTGGTGATCTAACATAAATATATGTTGTGTTTTCTCTGACACAATGGGTAGATTAACAAGATGTTTATCTTTCATTTGCTGTATTGGACTTGTTAATGTGTGAAAGTTAAATATTTCTAAAAAATATTTTTGAATTTCCCATGCTGCCTTTTCAGCGGAATGTTGGGGGAGGGTTCCGTTAGCGGAACGTGTGTCCTAGACAGGTTTTAACCTGTCTGGGATATGTGCTAGCGTCCCACCTGGCCAAAAGCCAGGGAAAATGCAGAGAGCCAAATTCAAATAAATTACTATAAATATCAAAACTTTCATTAAATCACACATGCAAGATAGCAAATTAAAGCTATACTTGTTGTGAATCCAGCCAACATGTCAGATTTCAAAAAGGCTTTTCGGCGAAAGCAAACAATGCTATTATCTGAGGATAGCACCTCCGTAAACAAAGAGAGAAACCATATTTAACCCCGCAGGCGCGACACAAAATGCAGAAATAAAAATATAATTCATGCCTTACCTTTGACGAGCTTCTTTTGTTGGCACTCCAATATGTCCCATAAACATCACAAATGGTCCTTTTGTTTGATTAATTCCATCGATATATCCAAAATGTCCATTCATTTGGCGCGTTTGATCCAGAAAAACACCGGTTCCAACTTGCGCAACGTGACTACAAAATATCTCAAAAGTTACCTGTAAACTTTGCCAAAACATTTCAAACTACTTTTGTAATACAACTTTAGGTATTTTTTAACGTAAATAATCGATAAAATTGAAGAAGGGATGATCTGTGTTCAATACAGGAAGAAAACAGACAGTAGCTGGCTTTCTGGTCATGAGCTTCTATCTAACAGTACACTTCAAGTGACCCTCGTTCAAGATGGCCGTACTTCTTCATTACACAAAGGAATAACCTCAACCAATTTCTAAAGACTTTTGACATCCAGTGGAAGCGATAGGAACTGCAAGAAGGTCCCTTAGAAATCTGGATTCCCAATGAAAAATTATTGAAAATAGAGTGACCTCAAAAGAAATATCTGAATGGTTTGTCCTCGGGGTTTCGCCTGCTAAATAAGTTCTGTTATACTCACAGACATGATTCAAACAGTTTAAGAAACGTCAGAGTGTTTTCTATCCAAATATACTAATAATATGCATATCTTATCTTCTGGGGATGAGTAGCAGGCAGTTGAATTTTGGCATGCATTTCATCCGGATGTGAAAATACTGCCCCTGGTCACCAAGAAGTTAAGTATTGAGTGAATGAGAGCTGTCAGGGGACTAGCTTACATGTGAAAGAGGTGAATGAATGCCACAACCAGTTCTGTGTAAGCTGATCTGTAATGTTATCTAGGGGTCTGTCCAACACCGCTGTTGGTAGAGGATAACAGGTATCAGAAATCTCATACATAACATGTCTTGTTAGTAACGAGGATTAAATGTCTGAGGTTAAGATGACTAGATTATATGAGGATAACATGTCTCATCAGGGAAATTTGATGGTATTACATTATGGAGAGCTATTTCTTAATATTCTGTTAAATAGAGCTAGTGTAAATATTTTCACCCCTATATGAATAGAACACTAGTCTAAAGGAGGAATTTGTAATGTAACAAATGTATAATGGGTTACTACAGTTAAACTAACATAATATTGAGTATAATGAGTTAATATGATGATCTGATGAAGTATGAATAGAAAAATATACAATTTGCACACCCACACTGTTACGGATACAGGTATCCTGTGTGTGTGTGTGTGTATCCTATGTGTATTTCTTTTCTCTCCTTCTCCTCTCACAGGTGGCAATCATCATTCCCCAATCAGTCATCATTCAGAAGACACCTGCTCCTTTTCCATTACCCTATCACATCCCATTTCCCTTGGTTTAAAAACCCATTCAGTTGTTTCCTCTGGAGCTCGATCTCTTTGTGTTTCATTCTCTCTGTGTCTCTCTCTTAATCTCTCTCAATATCTCGCTCTATATCTCTCTCTCTTTGGATTGAGCTCTTTTGTTTTTGCAACTATATGTCACTTTGTCCCCACCTGTGAGTATTGTTTTGGTTATGGTGTTTGACTGTTTGTTTGATGGTGGGAAAAGGAGGTACCAAGACAAGTTGCCCATGGGCATACATTACCTGTAGGAATACTTTGTCTAAATACCCTAGTTAGAACTGGGCGGACCACCCGCTGTATTTTTGGTTAGTTAGTTAGCTGTATAGTAGTAGGCTAGTCTAGCTTAGGGGTGTTTTTGGATATTTGTTTCTTTCCTTGGGTCCAGCTCAGCCCCTTTTCCTGCCCCCCCCCCCCTCCCCTTTACCGTGTGTTTAGAAATAAACCATGAGAGTTTGACAGTAAATTAGTTGTCTGTGGTTTTTGTTCTCACTGTTACTTTTTCACTGTTATATTTTGCATTATGTTACGGGTCTCGATACCATCCCCCCTAGACTGCCGGGTTAGTACAGAATAGTACTAGTACAGAATAGTATGTCAATGCAACAGGTCTAAAAGATTACAAGTGAATTGTTTACTTTAGGTATCCAATTCAGCGTCACAGGACACTGTATCATCTGATTTGTTTGAAGTATAATTCTGTATACGTATGGGTTTATTAAGACTTCCTGCCCAAGATGCTGTAAACTCGATTAATGATTAAGAATTTTTATGACTGATTAAAATGAAGGATAGTGAAAACTAAGTACATGTTTATTTTCTTTCTTCCAGGACTGATGGAATGTCACCCACCATGTTTCTCTTCATGTTTATCAATGACTATCTCTCCCTTTGAAAGGCTTCCTGAGGCAGGTGACTTGGGAGAGTCGTCAACAGCTGGAACAGTATCAGGCTCCGCCTCCGAGGGAAACAGGGGGGGGGGGGGGTGTTGGTAACCAAGTACGCACTGAAATGAAGTAAGGCGGAGGGATGAATGCATGAGTGAGTTCTGGGTGTATTCGGCCCAGGCCATATACTGACTCCAGTTATGTGGCGAGGCAGAATATTGTGGAGGCGGAGGTACTTCCCCCATTTCTTGGTTCAGGCATTCTGTCTGTCCGTTGGTCTGGCGATGGTACCAGGAGGAGAGGCTGAGGGCGACACCCAGTTGGTCACAGAAGGCTCGCCACACCCGGGAGACAAACTGGGGCCCACGGTCAGAGACCACATCCTCCGGAATCCCATACAGCCAGAACACCTGCTGGAACATACACAGCCAATTCCATGGCGTTAGGTAAATGAGGAAGCAGAACCAGACACATTTTTGAAAAATGGTCTACTATGGCAAGGATGGTGGTGTTACCAGAGGATTCAGGAAGGTCTGTGACAAAATCAACAGCTATGTGGGCCCAGGGTCTGTGAGGGACTGGCAAAGGTTGAAGCTTACTGGAAGGGAGATGACGAGGTCTTTTGGTTTGGGTGCAGACTGGACAGGAGAGTAAGTAATCCCTTACGTCGGATGCCAGTGAGGACCACCAGAATTTACGGGCTAGAAGTTCTGTGGTTTGTGTAATGCCCGGATGTCCTGACCCCAAGGACGTGTGACACCATTGCATCAGTTAGGGGTCTAACAGCTGCTGGTATGCAACTCCTCCCAGCTGGTGTCTCAGGAGGAGCCAGGTCTGAGGTTAAGGATTCTTGTATGGCAGAGTGAACTTCCCCCTGTACTGGTCCCCTAATGCAAGAGGAAGGAAGAATGGGTGTAGGGTCTGAGTTACTGGTCGGAAGGTCAAACAGGCAGGAGAGAGCATCAGCTTTTACGTTTTCCTTTCCAGGGATGTAAGGAACATGAAAATGGAAGTGTATGAAGAGCCCAGTGGGCTTGTCTGGAGTTTAACCTCTTGGCCCCTCTGATATTCCAGATTACGATGATCTATTTGGATGAGAAAGGGTTGTTGGGCGCCCTCCAACCAGTGGCGCCACTCAGAGGTCCAGCTTGATGTTGAGGAGTTCTGTTCCCCACATCGTAATTCCTCTCAGCAGAGGATAACTTCCTGGAAAAGAAGGCACAGGGGTGTGACTTTGGAGGTGTTCCCACCAGCTGAGAGAGTATGGCGCCTACTCTTACTTTGGAGGCATCCACCTCCAGGGTAAAAGGAAGGGTTGGATCAGGTTGGAGAAGGACAGGAGCTGTGGCAAAGAGGCGTTTCAAGTTCTTGAAAGCAGTCAGGGCGGTATCAGTCCATTGAAGGGTCCGGGTCTTTTGGTTGGTAAGGGCAGTGAGGGGAGCGGCAGTAGAACTGAAGTTCTGAATGAACCGCCGATAGTAGTTGGAGAACCCAATGAAACGTTTTTTTGAAACGCTCTCAACCATGTCCGTAATTGATTTAGGCTTATCCAAACATTTTTATTTGGGGTAACAGGTAGATTGTGGAAGTCTGCACACTGCAAAATGTATAGTAATTTAGACTAATGCATTGAAATACCAATCTGTCATTACCACAGATTAGGTGAAGTTAATGCTAGAAAAATAAATTCAGTGCCACTCTGGCTGATAAGAGTTCAGCAGCTATGTTTTCTGCTACTCCAGAGGATGGTGACACTAATGAGCTGCCTACTCTGGATGAACTCCCATTTCCACCTGTAGATACGGATAATGGTCATCGAAACCCTTAACCTGTTTACATTATGTGGAACACTGAGCTGATGAGCAAGCACCAACCTGTTCTAATAACCAATTTCTCTGTTCATGCAAGTGGCTGACTGAACAAATCCTCGTGATCAGTAGCTGCAATTTGGTAGTACGCCCAGACCTTGTCCTGAGAACGAAAAATATCTCAGTTTCAAGGTCTCAGCTTATAAGTAGCCTTTTGAGGTACATGTTATGAACCAGTATTGGTCGGTCACATTAATGAAAAAAAACAGTAATGATTCATTAATTATGCAAAATCATGCAAATATGACTTGTCTGTGTACAGTCGTATATAAGACAACTGCTGGGACTGCCCCAAGCAGAGCTCCCCGATTGACTTGTGTACTATAGTGTGTAATGGCGTCTTACATGGCTCTTTGACATAGGACAGTGTTGTTCTCTTTCATGATTTATTCTGTGAATACATACAACACTGTGTAAACTTCAGCACAACTGCTAACCCACCATGCAATCTCCATCAAAGTTTAACAACTCTTTGGCTGGCGGATCTGTAATAATTTCAGAAAAGTTAAATGTATATTTACACTATACATTTTGTACATTATTACATTTATAACATGACTACAGAGGAGCTCTCAACTTATAATGACTCTGTCTGATGGCCTAACAAATCACCACAGCACATGGGCTACACGTGTAAAGTAACATATCATAATTCCAAGTCATTTGGGAGCACATACCTGTGAATACATACACAACACTGTGTAAACTTCAGCACAACTGCAAACCCACCATGCAATCTGAGTGACATGAAACATAAAATAAAAATACATTTACAGTTCGAGGTGACTAGCCTCATTAGCAAAGAAAGTACAAGGCGAATGTTAGTTAGCCTTTAGCATAACGCAACGTGCAAGTTTGATAAATGTCCATAAAATGTTAAATACATGACAGCTCTAACACTATCATGTGTCAACATCGATATCGATTATAAAACAATATGGTTTTCAGCCTAACATGCATTAGATATCATTTTTAAAGTGTGAATACTGAGTGCAGCATGGATCATGATACATACCTCCATCAAAGTTGAACAACTCTTTGGCTGGATGCTGTGTGATCATGCCTACTACATACATTTGTTTTCCCAGAGCTAAGAAACCACTGATCTGGTGGTTCTCCAGCCACACCTTGATTGACCTGGCTGTGTGGCATGGAACATTGTCCTGCTGGAAAAAACTATCCTCAGAATTGGTGAACATTGTCAGAGCAGAAGGAAGCAAGTTTTCTTCCAGGATAACCTTGTACGTGGCTTGATTCAAGCGTCTTTCACAAAGACAAATCTGCCCGATTCCAGCCTTGCTGACGCACCCCCAGATCATCACCGATCCTCCACCAAATTTCACAGTGGGTGCGAGACACTGTGGCTTGTAGGCCTCTCCATGTCTCGCACCCACTGTGAAATTTGGTGGAAGATCGGTGATGATCTGTGGATGCTTCAGCCAGCCCAATCTCCAGACCTGAACCCGATTGAAAACCTCTGGAATGTGATCAAGAGGAAGATGGATGGTCACAAGCCATTAAACAAAGCAGATCTGCTTGAATTTTTGTGCCAGGAGTGGCATAAAGTCAGCCAACATCAATGTGAAAGACTGGTGGAGAGCATGCCAAGACGCATGAAAGCTGTGATTGAACATTTCTGTTCCTAAGTTAAAAGATTAGTATTCGGTTTATAAATGTATATTAACTTATTTTCTTTGCATTATTTGAGATTATTTTCTGACAACACTGCATATTTTTTGTTATTTTAACCCGTTTTAATTTTCTGCAAATAAATGCTCTTAAATTACAAATATTTTTATTTCGGAGAAATGTTGTCAGAAGTTTATAGTATTAAACAAAATGTTTAGTTTTACCCAAACACATACCTATAAATAGTAAAACCAGAGAAACTGATCATTTTGCAGTGTTCTCCTATTTCTTTCCAGTGCTGTATATAGATACTCACGGGAATGCAGTTACTCAAATAATACAGCAGGTGGCTTCACAACTATACATACGTAACCCGACTGCTTAATTGTCTATTTCAACCTTGTCACAGGTGCATTGAGTTGGTTGGAACCTCTCTAGCACGCTGACAAAAACAATTATTCATATTAAGATTGACTTTGAGTGTCTCTGTGTAAGAATTTCCACAACACCACATTGACAATTCTGACAACACCCTGTATGACCCGATCAAACAGGAAGTTCATAATCCAGTTATTCAGACGTCCCCTAATTTCTTCCTTTTCTTTTTGTTAATCGTTCTTCTCGCCATTGCTCTCTTTCTTTGATACTCCGTTTCTGTCAATCCATTCTTAAGTGCCCGTGGAGCTATATCCCTTTCCTGCACCACCTTTGAGCACTCATCTGTCCACCATGGCACCACCCACCATCTTCTTCCCCCTGCACCCACTGGAACAATCACATCTGCAGCTGTTATAATTACAGACGTTACTGCCTCAGCGCACTCATTCACAGACTCCTCCATTGATAACTTTTGTCCCGCCCATCTTCCAGTTAGCTTTCTCAAAGCGCCACCTCATGTTATTGTCTCTATTCTGCATGCACATATCCGTATTGAACTTACATCGAACCGGAAAATGATCACTTAGCTATCTTGGCTATCTGACTGAATGATGGAGATGAGTGTTGGTTCCTGCCAAACTTTGGGGTCTACCATCCACAAAAACCAAGCCAGATCAGGGTGGTTTTTGACTGCAGTACACAGCAGTATAGTCTTTCCCTCAACAATGTGCTGCTCACAGGCCCAGACCTAAACAACAGCCTCCTGGGAGTTCTAAACCGCTTCAGGAAAGAACCTGTAGCAATAACAGCACACATCCAGCAGATGTTAAATTTCTTCATTGTGAGAGAAGATAACAGAAACTACCTGAGATTCCTCTGGTACTGAGAAAACAATGTCACAAAAAGACATCATCGAGTACAGGATGAAGATTCCACGTCTTCGGCAAAAGCCCATCTACTGCCGTCGCCATATACAGGCTCAGGCGAGCTACACAAGAAGGTGAACAGGACCATGGGGCAGGCACCCGACAATTTGTTGAGAGTCTTCTATGTCGAGGATGGGCTCAAGTCTCTGCCCACAGATACAGAGGCCATCGGCTTGTTACAGAGAACACAAACATAACTAGCAGTGTTAAACATACGACTGCGCAAGTTCGCATTGAACAGTGCAACCATGATGGAAGCATTCCCCCCCAGAAGATCATGCCGAGGGCATTAAAGACCTAGGGCTCGGAGGAGAAACCACGCACATGCAACACAGTTTTGAATTATGCTGGAAAATAACCAAGGACCCCTTTACCTTCAGAGCATCAGTCAATGACATAGCATTCACGCGTCGCTGAGGCCTGTCAACAGTAAATAGCCTCTTCGACCCTCTCAGCCTGGTAGCTCCGGGAACCATACAGGGAACTCTCCTCAGACACTTGTGATTGGGATTCACCACTCTCTGAAGAAAAGCTGAAAGAATGGGAAGCATGGAGGGACTCACTACAGGATCTGAAGCAACTTCATATCCCACACACCTACACCACAAACTCCCTCTCAAATAGAAACACACAGAGCTACATATGAGTGTTTTTAGATACTTCCAAGATGTGGGCTTCATTCTAGGGAAAGCCAGGCTAATCCCTCAGTCTGATCCTACTATACCCCGGCTCAAACTATGTGGAGCAGTGTTGGTAGTAGAAATGGCAGCGCTCATGCTAGATGAAACAGACCTCAAACCAGACACCATCAATTTATACTGTTACAGCAAAGTAATCCTCAGGTACATATACAATGAGACTAAATGCTATCTGTATGTGCACAACAGAGTCCAACACATCTGACCATCAACATGGCCGGAACAGTGGCACTACGTACCTACAGAACACAATCCCATTGACCACACCTCAAGGTCAGTTCCCACTTCCCATCTCACCAGTACATCATGGTTCACAGGACCAGTATTCCTGTACAAACCTGATCATGCTCAGCCAAAGACACAAGTGTTCGAGCTGGTCAGTCCAGGCTTGGATGTCGAATTCCGCCCCTGGTAACAAGCCTCATCACGCAAACCAGATACAGAAAACTTACATCAGAACGCTTTGAGCACTTCTCCACATGGAATTCACTACTGAGAGCCGTTTCAGTCCGACTCGATGGGCCAACTGAACAAATGCATAGGCTGGCATCAGCGCAACAAACTCGGACTCCAGAAGAGCTGTCTCAAGCCAAGAAAGTCATCATCAGGTCAGATCAAAAAGAAATCTACTCTGAGGAGTTCACTGCATTTGAAGAGAAAAGAGACCTTCTTAAGAGCAGTTGACTCACAAAGCAGAATCCCATCCTGGACGAAGGTCTCATCAGAATAGGAGGCCGTCTGAAACATGCACAGCTGGACAGTAGTGAGAAAAAGTCCCTTCATCCTATCAAGACACAACCACATATCTACACTGCTAGTACGGCACTACCATGAACAGGTGAAACATCAGGGCCGCCACTTCACAGGAGCAGCAGTCCAAGCAGCAGGCCTGTGGATCGTTGGGGGTAAGAGGCTCATCAGCTCTGCACTACACAAGTGTGTCACATAGTGGAAGCTCTGTAGGAAAATGAACAACAGAGAATGGCAGACCTTCCTCCCGAAAGCCTCAAGACAACCCCTCCCTTCATATACTTGGGGTTGGATGTCTTTGGCTTTTGGACAGTCACCATTCGCCGTACCAGAAGAGGTCAAGTTCAACGCAAAGCTGGGTGATGTTGTTCACCTGCATGAGCACTAGGGCAGTGCACATCAAAGTCATCGAGTCCATGGACACCTCCAGATACATCAATGTTCTCAGGAGTTTCTTTGCCATCTGTAGACCAGAAAAAAGCAAAGATTAGATTGTGGAACAAACTTCATAGGGGACTGTAAGAAGTTGGAACTCGGAAAGGAGAAACATCAGAGGCCTGGTGTCCAGAACTACCTCAGTGAACAAGGCTGTACATGGGAAGTCAACTCTCCTCACTCTTCACACATTGTAGGTGCCTGGGACCACATGATTGGGGTGGCACACAGAATCCTCAACTCCATGCTGCTACAAAACAAGTTGTTTCACTTCTCACACAAAGTCCTGTGCATCCCTATGGCTGAGGTCACAGCTGTAATCAACGCCAGACCTCTCGTTCCTGTCTTCACCAATCCAGACTCCCCATTCATCCTGACTCCTGCTATGCTACTTACCCTAAAGGTTGGTTCACCCACTCCTCCTGGAGATTTATACTGACAGATATCTTCAAGAGCCAGTGAAGACAAGTGCAGAGTCTCACCAGCAAGTTCTGGTCTAGCTGGAGCTGTGAGTACCAACCTACCTTGCTGAGCCGACAAAAGAGGACTGAAGATCATCACATCCTACAAGAGGGAGATCTTGTGTGCTTCTAAGAAGCCAACCTTGCTGATGCACAAACTCGTATCACTCTTTATTGGCCTAGGCCTACTACTCACCCTTGGCCACCCACATAATCCTCTACTCTCTTCACTGTCTCAGCATACGACACATTCTGTTCTACTCTGACCCTGGCAACCTCAACCTCGGTCTCTCTCGCACCGGACACTTCTGATCCCCAGCGAAATTGACGCACACTGTTTATTCCATACTACACATTCATTTGTCCCATGCCCTCCTGCACACTTCTCACATCTCAGAACCTCCCTCCAACACACTGCTGCAACATGACCATAAGCTTGGCATCTGAAACACCTTAGTGCGTTCGGCACAAAAGCTCTCACTGGATAACTGACATATTCTAATATGACTTTATCAGGTAAAGACTCTAAATTCAAAAGGACAGACAGTGTCTTCTCAGTTTCACCATGGTTGCCACTGGGTCTGTGTTGCACCAAACGACCAAGCGTCACACACACAGGGAATTAAACATTTTAGTTGCTCCACCTCAACTCCCAATGGGCCTGAATAATCCTTTGCATGACCATCGGGGCGATGCTCTTCACCACACCTGCCACCCACCTCAAATAATTCAGGTTCAATTTCTGAGCCTTCAGAGACAGCAGAATACACATCCTCAACACACATCTGCCCACTGGACTCAGCTCTTCTCTTTCTTCCTCACTGTCCACAACCATGTCCATCTGTTCACCATGCTTATGCCTCGTCTTCATCTGCTGTACAGCTTCTCCAATACCCACCTTCTGTTCCTTAGCCCAATTTACTAGTCTAGCTATCTCTGGACTTTCCAAGCTTCCAATCTTCCAAGCGCCAAAAACGTGCCACAGTCATCAGCCAGGTCTCCTCCTCATCATCCATCGCAGTTTCTCGATGCCATGGTCACATTAAACTTCTTCTTCTACACTGCAGTAAAATTGATGACATGCGAGTCATGAAATGTAGCCTATACTAAAATATATAGAAAATAACTCAAATGAATACAAACAAATACAAAGCAGGGGAATAATCTGCATAGAAATGTGGACTCAATTAGGAGATTCATGTCAATTCAGTAAAACTATTTCTCTGGCTTTGACTGTACATTTTGTGTGCCAGTGTTAACATTTCCATTAAAACAAACATGCAAATGATTGTGCTGTTGTGTGATCTTAATCTAGTGTCATCACAAACCACAAAACACCAGATGTATTTTTTTTTTCACTGAGCAGTGTGAATTTTACTATGAAGATATTATATTCACATAATTTCTTAACCATGCATTTCTGTGGTTCTCCAGTGGAAGATCCATTATGGGATTTTGGCATTGAAGCCCTTTATCTACTTCCACAGAGTCAGATGAACTCTTGGATAGCCTACCATTTTTATGTCACTGTGTCCTGTATGAAGGAAGTTAGACGCAGTTTCGCGAGCCAATGTTGTTAGCGTTAGCGCAATGACTGAAAGTCTACAAGAAAAATGGGAACTAGATAAAGGGCTTCATTGCCACAAACCCGAAGTATCCATTTAATGCCCCTGTAGGCACAAAGAGTGATGAAAATTACTTTGACTGCCACACTGTGGACTGTGTCCTACATGGGCATAGATGAATGTCTCTGAAAGCTTCCTCAAATTTGCTTCCAACTACATTACCGGTAGCCTATGTGAAAATATGTCTATTGAGAGCCCTTTGCTGACTATATCCAACTAGAAAAATGATTTTGCCTCTTGGTGTTTGATTTCATGTTTCCCGAGTGGCGCAGCAGTGTAAGGCACAGCATCTCAATGTAAGAGGTGTTACTACAGTCTCTGGTTTGAATCTAGGCTGAATATCATCTGGCTGTGATTGGGAGTCCCATAGGGTAGTGCACCATTGGTCTGGGTTAGGCTGTCATTGTAAATAAGAATTTGTTCTTAACTGACTTGCCTGGTTAAATAAAGGTTAAATAAAAAATGCATGATCATTATCATATTGTGATTCTTTTTAAATCAGTATAATTATCACTTTTCCCACTCTCCTATAGTAACACCATCAGGGATATTGTGTTCAGGAGCCTTTTCAAGGTGATCTGTTAAAGGATTTGCTGTGTCGAACAAAACAACAACTTCTCTCTACCAGTTAGCATGATTGCTCCACCAATACCCTTGTTTAATTAGTAATCAGTCATTGAAATAGTTTGGAGCTGGAATAATTGGAACATTAAAATTGATAGTTACACTACAAAATACTTTTACAGTACATGTACACTACCTTACAAAAGTTTGGCATCATTTAGAAATGTCCTTGTTTTTGTCCATTAAAATAACATCAAATAGAACAGAAATACAGTGTAGTAATTGTTCATGTTGTAAATGACTATTGTAGCTGGAAACAACACATTTTTTACATCTACATAGGCGTACAGAGGCCTATTTTCAGCAACTATCACTCCTGTGGTCCAATGGCATGTTGTGTAATCCAAGTTTATCATTTTAAAAGGCTAGTTGATCATTAGAAAACCCTTTTGCAATTATGTTAGCACAGCTGAAAACTGTTCTTCTGATTAAAGAAGCAATACAATTGGCCTTCTTTAGACTAGTTGAGTATCTGGAGCATCAGCATTTGTGGGTTCGATTACAGGTTCAAAATGGCCAGAAACAAAGAACTTTCTTCTGAAACCCGTCAGTCTATTCTTGTTCTTAGAAATTAAGGCTATTCCATGTGAGAAATTGCCAAGAAGCTGAAGATCTCGTACAACGCTGTGTACTAACTACTCCCTTCACAGAACAGCGCAAACTGGCCCTAAACAGAATAGAAAGAGGAGTGGAAGGCCCTGGTGCACAACTGAGCAAGAGGACAAGTACATTAGAGTGTCTAGCTTGGGAAACAGATGCCTTGCAAGTCCTCAACTGGCAGCTTCATTAAATGGTACCCGCAAAACACCAGTCTCAACGTCAACAGTGGAGAGGTGACTCTGGGATGCTGGCACGGTCTACAATATGCAAAGCTGAGGTTGAGTGTTTTTGTAAGCAGCCTGTTTTAATATTTCCATCCATGTTTTTACCAGGAGTTGCATCATGCAAAGTTTCTAATGAATGACCAACTGTGGCTACCATGGTGTTCTACCCTCAGTCCTGCCATAACATATCAAAGGTCTCTTTGTGAATTCAACACTTCCCTGATCCATCCTACAGGTTATACTTGAATGTGAGAGCAAAATGGGTTGTTCCAAACAAAACAGATTGCCATACACACCTTGCTTTTGCATCTCTGCCTCACATCACATAGCAGGCTACCTGGGCTGGGTTAAAAGGAGATGTGCCTGGGAAAGAAAAATATATATTTTTAAAATGCAAGAAAGAATATCCACTTGGCTTATCAAGGTTGCCTTTATGTTATGTAAGTACCACTGATTTAATTATGTCGCATAGTAGCTGGAACCGAAACGTTTTTGTTGTCCATCCTTTCCTTATTACTTGAACTTATTACTGAATAAATCGACAGCATGATGACACGGATTACAAAATAATAAAATAGAGACCTTATGTGTAAAAAATAATAGATCTCTGTTAAATTTTGGTACATGTTTTATTATGTATGGTTTCATGAAGCTTTTAATTAGATAACTGCTAACTTTAACCCAGTTGTTTCCTAGGTGATAAACTTTAAGTAGACTATAGTTTATGACTCAGCTTTCCACTGTCATAAACCACATAACTGACTTAGAGGCACTTCAGTCGTTCCTGTCTGAGGTCAAAGCAGTTTAAAATGAACTAATGCTAAGTATTTGAATGACATTTAAAAAGTAAAGAGCAGTGTGACGTTTTTGTCATGGTTAATATACTACATTGAGTGTACAAAACGTTAAAAACACCTACTCTTTCCATGACATAGACTGACCAGCTGAATCGAGGTGAAAGCAATGATCCCTTATTGATGTCACTTGTTAAATCCACTTCAATCAGTGTAGATGAAGGGGAGAAGACTGGTTAAAGAAGGATTTTTAAGCCTTAAGACATGGATTGTGTATGTGTGCCATTCAGATGGTGAATGGGCAAGACAAAAGATTGAAGTGCCTTTGAACAGGGTTTACTAGTAGGTGCCAGGCGCACCGGTTTGTGTCAAGAACTGCAACGCTGCTGGGTTTTTCATGCTCAACAGATTCCCATGTCTATTGAGAATGGTATACCACCCAAAGGACATTCAGCCAACTTGACACAACTGTGGGAAGCATTGGAGTCAACATGGGCCAGCATTTTGACAACTTGTAGAGTCCATACCCCAACAAATTGAGGCTGTTCTGAGGGCAAAGGGGGGGGGGGGGGGTTGTACTATTGTTTCTATTATTTATCCAGCTTATCAGCGTACACCCAACATGTTCCCCCTGTTGATGATGCTTATTATGCATTATGGCTGAACTAAGAGATTACATGTCACAATAACACTTAATTCATACTAATCAACCTAATAATAATGACACGCCCCTCACTATTGTCATTGGTTGCAATAATTGCACTGTTTGTCTACACAACCTGTTTCAAGCATTCATGAATTACCCTGAAGAAGGCACAGTGATGCCGAAACGTTGTTTTTTTACCCAATTTATATATAGAGTGTGCGACTCTCTTCAAATAGATACATTGTTGTTGTTTTAATTCACAGTTGTCACATACATTACATCCGTGTCAAGTGATGCCACTACTCCCTCAACACCCACTTCAAGTGATGGCACCACTGCCTCAACTACATCAATTGTCACTCCAAGTGATACTACATCAGCAGTCACATCAAGTGATGCCATCACTCCCTCAACTACATCAACAGTCACTTCAAGTGATTCCACCACTCCCTCAACAGTCACTTCAAGTGATGCCACCACCACCTCAACTATATCAACAGTCACTTCAAGTGATTCCACCACTCCTTCAACTACACCAACACCCACTTCAAGTGATGGCACCAATCCCTCAACTACATCAACAGTCACTTCAAGTGATGCCACCACGACCTCAACTATAACAACAGTCACTTCAAGTGATTCCACCACTCCTTCAACTACACCAACACCCACTTCAAGTGATGCCACCACTCCCTCAACTACATCAACAGTCACTTCAAGTAATGCCATTATTCCCTTAACTACATCGACAGTCAATTCTAGTTATGCCACCACTCCCTCAACTACAACAACACCCACTGCAAGTGATTCCACCACCACCTCAACTATATTAATAGACACTTCAAGTGATGCCACCAATCCCTCAACAACATCAACAGTCACTACAAGTAATGCCATTATTCCCTTAACTACATCGACAGTCAATTCTAGTTATGCCACCACTCCCTCAACTACAACAACACCCACTGCAAGTGATTCCACCACTCCCTCAACTACATTAACAGTCACTTCAAGTGATTCCACCACTCCCTCAACAGTCACTTCAAGTGATGCCACCACCACCACGACCTCAACTATATCAATAGTCACTTCAAGTGATAACACCATTCCCTCAATGACATCAACAGTCACTACAAGTGATAGCATCATTCCCTTAACTACATCAACAGTCACTTCAAGTGATGCCACCACTCCCTCAACTGCATCAACAGTCACTTCAAGTGATGCCACCAATCCCTCAACAACATCAACAGTCACTACAAGTAATGCCATTATTCCCTTAACTACATCGACAGTCAATTCTAGTTATGCCACCACTCCCTCAACTACAACAACACCCACTGCAAGTGATTCCACCACTCCCTCAACTACATTAACAGTCACTTCAAGTGATTCCACCACTCCCTCAACAGTCACCTCAAGTGATGCCACCACCACCTCAACTATATCAATAGTCACTTCAAGTGATGGCACCAATCCCTCAACTACATCAACAGTCACTTCTAGTTATGCCACCACTCCCTCAACAGTCACCTCAAGTGATGCCACCACCACCTCAACTATATCAATAGTCACTTCAAGTGACGCTACCAATCCCTCAACTACATCAACAGTCACTTCTAGTTATGCCACCACTCCCTCAACAGTCACCTCAAGTGATGCCACCACCACCTCAACTATATCAATAGTCACTTCAAGTGACGCTACCAATCCCTCAACTACATCAACAGTCACTTCTAGTTATGCCACCACTCCCTCAACTATGACAATAGTCACTAGAAGTGATGCCACCACTCCCTCAACTACATCAACATCCACTTCAAGTGATGCCACCACTCCCTCAACTACATCAACATCCACTTCAAGTGATGCCACCACTCCGACAACTACATCAACAGTCACTTCAAGTGATGCCACCACTCCCTCAACTACATCAACAGTCACTTCCAGTTATCCCACCACTCCCTCAACAGTTACCTCAAGTGATGCCACCACCACCTCAACTATATCTATAGTCACTTCAAGTGATGCCACCACTCCCTCAACTACATCAACATCCACTTCAAGTGATGCCACCACTCCCTCAACTACGTCTACAGTCACTTCAAGTGATGCCACCACTCCCTCAACTACATCAACAGTCACTTCTAGTTATGCCACCACTCCCTCAACAGTCACCTCAAGTGATGCCACCACCACCTCAACTATATCTACAGTCACTTCAAGTGATGCCACCACCACCTCAACTATATCAACAGTCACTTCAAGTGATGCCACCACTCCCTCAACTACTTCTACAGTCACTTCAAGTGATGCCACCACCACCTCAACTACATCAACAGTCACTTCCAGTTATCCCACCACTCCCTCAACAGTCACCTCAAGTGATGCCACCACCACCTCAACTATATCTATAGTCACTTCAAGTGATGCCACCACTCCCTCAACTACATCCACATCTACTTCAAGTGATGCCACCACTCCCTCAACTACTTCTACAGTCACTTCAAGTGATGCCACCACTCCCTCAACTACATCAACAGTCACTTCTAGTTATGCCACCACTCCCTCAACAGTCACCTCAAGTGATGCCACTACCACCTCAACTATATCAATAGTCACTTCAAGTGATGGCACCAATCCCTCAACTACATCAACAGTCACTTCAAGTGATGCCACCACCACCTCAACTATATCAACAGTCACTTCAAGTGATTCCACCACTCCTTCAACTACACCAACACCCACTTCAAGTGATGCCAACACTGCCTCAACTGCATCAACAGTCACTTCAAGTGATTCCACCACCACCTCAACTATATTAATAGTCACTTCAAGTGATTCCACCACTCCCTCAACAGTCACTTCAAGTGATTCCACCACTCCCTCAACAGTCACTTCAAGTGATGCCACCACAACTACCTCAACTATATCAATAGACACTTCAAGTGATGCCACCATTCCCTCAATGACATCAACAGTCACTACAAGTGATAGCATCATTCCCTTAACTACATCAACAGTCACTTCAAGTGATGCCACCACTCCCTCAACTGCATCAACAGTCACTTCAAGTGATGGCACCACTGCCTCAACTACATCAATTGTCACACCATTTGATACTACATCAGCAGTCACATCAGGTGATCCCATCACTCCCTCAACTACACCAACACCCTCTTCAAGTGATTCCACCACTCACTCAACTATATCAACAGTCAGTTCAAGTGATTCCACCACTCCCTCAACAGTCACTTCAAGTGATGCCACCACTCCTTCAACTACACCAACACCCACTTCAAGTGATGCCACCACTCCCTCAACTGCATCAACAGTCACTTCAAGTGATTCCACCACCACCTCAACTATATTAATAGACACTTCAAGTGATTCCACCACTCCTTCAACTACACCAACACCCACTTCAAGTGATGCCACCACTCCCTCAACTGCATCAACAGTCACTTCAAGTGATTCCACCACCACCTCAACTATATTAATAGTCACTTCAAGTGATGCCACCACTCCCTCAACAGTCACTTCAAGTGATGCCACCAATCCCTCAACAACATCAACAGTCACTACAAGTGATGCCATTATTCCCTTAACTACATTGACCGTCAATTCTAGTTATGCCACCACTCCCTCAACTACAACAACACCCACTGCAAGTGATTCCACCACTCCCTCAACTATATTAACAGTCACTTCAAGTGATTCCACCACTCCCTCAACAGTCACTTCAAGTGATGCCACCACCACCACGACCTCAACTATATCAATAGTCACTTCAAGTGATGCCACCATTCCCTCAATGACATCAACAGTCACTACAAGTGATAGCATCATTCCCTTAACTACATCAACAGTCACTTCAAGTGATGCCACCACTCCCTCAACCTCATCAACAGTCACTTCAAGTGATTCCACCACCACCTCAACTATATTAATAGTCACTTCAAGTGATGCCACCAATCCCTCAACAACATCAACAGTCACTAAGAGTGATAGCATCAGTCCCTTAACTCCCTCAACAGTCACTTCAAGTGATGCCACCATTCCCTCAATGACATCAACAGTCACTACAAGTGATAGCATCATTCCCTTAACTACATCAACAGTCACTTCAAGTTATGCCACCACTCCCTCAACTACATCAAAACCCACTTCTAGTGATGCCACCACCACCTCAACTACATCAACATCCACTTCAAGTGATGCCACCACTCCCTCAACTACGTCTACAGTCACTTCAAGTGATGCCACCACTCCCTCAACTACATCAACAGTCACTTCTAGTTATGCCACCACTCCCTCAACAGTCACCTCAAGTGATGCCACCACCACCTCAACTATATCAATAGTCACTTCAAGTGATGGCACCAATCCCTCAACTACATCTACAGTCACTTCAAGTGATGCCACCACTCCCTCAACTACATCAACAGTCACTTCTAGTTATGCCACCACTCCCTCAACAGTCACCTCAAGTGATGCCACCACCACCTCAACTATATCAATAGTCACTTCAAGTGACGCCACCAATCCCTCAACTACATCAACAGTCACTTCTAGTTATGCCACCACTCCCTCAACAGTCACCTCAAGTGATGCCACCACCACCTCAACTATATCAATAGTCACTTCAAGTGACACCACCAATCCCTCAACTACATCAACAGTCACTTCTAGTTATGCCACCACTCCCTCAACTACATCTACAGTCACTTCAAGTGATGCCACCACTCCTTCAACTACATCAACAGTCACTTCAAGTGATGCCACCACTCCCTCAACTACATCTACAGTCACTTCAAGTGATGCCACCACTCCCTCAACAGTCACCTCAAGTGATGCCACCACCACCTCAACTATATCAATAGTCACTTCAAGTGACACCACCAATCCCTCAACTACATCAACAGTCACTTCTAGTTATGCCACCACTCCCTCAACTACATCTACAGTCACTTCAAGTGATGCCACCACTCCTTCAACTACATCAACAGTCACTTCAAGTGATGCCACCACTCCCTCAACTACATCAACAGTCACTTCAAGTGATGCCACCACTCCTTCAACTACATCAACAGTCACTTCAAGTGATGCCACCACTCCTTCAACTACATCAACAGTCACTTCTAGTTATGCCACCACTCCCTCAACTACATCTACAGTCACTTCAAGTGATGCCACCACTCCCTCAACTACATCAACAGTCACTTCTAGTTATGCCACCACTCCCTCAACAGTCACCTCAAGTGATGCCACCACCACCTCAACTATATCAACAGTCACTTCCAGTTATCCCACCACTCCCTCAACAGTCACCTCAAGTGATGCCACCACCACCTCAACTATATCAATAGTCACTTCAAGTGACGCCACCAATCCCTCAACTACATCAACAGTCACTTCAAGTGATGCCACCACTCCCTCAACTACATCAACATCCACTTCAAGTGATGCCACCACTACTTCAACTACGTCTACAGTCACTTCAAGTGATACCACCACTACTTCAACTACGTCTACAGTCACTTCAAGTGATGCCACCACTCCCTCAACTACATCAACATCCACTTCAAGTGATGCCACCACTCCCTCAACTACATCTACAGTCACTTCAAGTGAAGACACCACTCCCTCAACTACATCAACATCCACTTCAAGTGATGCCACCACTCCCTCAACTACATCAACAGTCCCTTCAAGTGATGCCACCACTCCCTCAACTACATCCACAGTCACTTCAAGTGATGCCACAACTCCCACTGCTACATCGACAGTCACAAGTGATGTCACTACTCTAAGACCAATAATGCCATCAACAAGTGGTACTACTACAGTAATAACAAGAACCTCAACATTTGTAGCAGTATCCACTCCCTCAACTCCCTCACAGGGACTAACTTTCAGAGACACTACTTTGGTGACAACAATGAAAACCACTGTTGCAGAATGCGGTAAGATTATATGCACTCATTCTCAAAAACCATCATAAGATAATAACATAATAACATAAAACATATCATTCTTAATAACAAAAGTAGTAGACATAGTATAGAATTATTTATTTTTTAACTTACAAATTGATACCAACGACTATTGAAATGTGTGAAAATATTGCTGTACATACACAGAATTATTTGACCTTTATTTATTGTCATTTGTTTTCAGTGTCAGAAACTCTGGTGAATGTCATCAGGCTGGAGAATATCACCAGTAAGTTAATCAGTGTGAGTTGGACAGGTATTAACCTGGACCAGCAGATGCAGTACAAAGTGAAGCTGGAGTCTGGTTCCAACTCAAGCCAGAGTGAGACCTCAGCCACCAAAGCTGTTTTCTCAGACCTTACTCCTGGAACCATGTACACTCTGATTATTGAGTACTTATCCTGCAGTATCAAGAAATACATTTCAGCAAACATAATCACTGGTATGTCAAAATGTTTTCAAGTAATCTGCTTAAATTCACTAAGAACCTACTTTTGTTTAAAAAAAATACATAGATCAAATTAGTACAATGGGACATTTCTTTTGGTGAATGTTAATTTATCTTTTTTCTCCAAAAGCTGGAAAGGTCTATGAATCTTTCACTCGAATTCCAGGCAGAGATTTTGTGTCTGATTATACAAATCAATCCAGCAAACTTTACAAAGACTTTGTGACAAATTTCACCATGCAGGTCAGTAAGTATTCACTAAGCATTTTTTATAATTGCTTTTTCATTTGAGTCATATAATGTAACCCTGTATGATTTAAATGCACATATTTCTTTAAAGGTTGAAAACAATCTCCCGAAAGAATACCAGGACCTTATCAGAGATAAAGAAATGGTGATTGTTGTGACTGGTGTTCGCAGAGGAAGTGTGATCGTTGACTTTGATCTGGTCACTGCTCTGGAGGTCAACCTGTTAACCTCTGACGTGCAGAACAGCGTCATCAATGCGCTGAAATCATCTGCACTCGGAGTGGATCTGAATATCACCTCTGTAAAAGGTTCAATTCCAATAACTACGTACAATGATATTTTCTATGCTAGTTAATAAAACAAGTGATTTTGGAATAAATATTTAAGAAGTAACAGAAATATTGACGCTTTGGATCAATTGAATGATAGATTTGTATATCTAGGTATAAAACAAGTCTATATTCACACCAGGTGGTTATCATATCGCCATGTGTATTTAGTGGCTTTTAGTAACTTCATTTATTACTTCATTACAGAGGCAGATATCTGTCAAAGAGGCAGTTACACATGCTCAAAAAATGCCAGCTGTGTCAGAGAGGGACCTTCACATACATGTGAATGTAAGGCAGGATTCTACGACGAAAACCCAACCGTACCGGGTACTGACTGCAAGAGTAAGAAAACTTTGTTGCTTGAAATGTGCGCTACACTTTACATTAAATAAGTACTTTGTACAAGAGTAATTACCAGTGGAATAGCATTTGTTATTACCCTGTAATACCCTAGTAAGTACCTCCAGTTAAGCAGTATTTACTCACTATTTTGTAGGAAATATCACTCCAGGTGCAGATCCATGCAAAGGTTTGTGTTCATCACTTGCTCTGTGTGTGGTTGGTCCTGGAGGCAGCCAGCACTGTAGCTGCTATCCTGGTTTGATAGATCAGAATCCTGTTAATCCTGGGAAGCTGTGCATAGGTACACTAACGTCCTCTGCTTCAAAATGGATGTAGACATCTACTTTACAATTTTTTTAAATCCAGGTTGTCCCCAGAATACGGTGTGTTCTGTCAGAGCCATCCTTTGACATGACAGTGGTGGGCTTTCAGAGGGGTAGTGTGGTAGTTAGGATGATGTGTGGTTTTAATGAGAATATTTACACTGATGAAAGAGCTCTCCAGACTGCTCTACAGGACACTATCTGTAAACACCTGGACATAACCGCCATAACTACCTTGAAAAGTATGTTTAAAACATATAATTTTTTTGTGTGAATTGGCATTACATAGCGATGGTGTTTGTTTTGTTCAATTAATGTATGTGACTTAGTTGTGGTTTCACTAATTTCTTCTGTTTTATTTCATGTGGGATGCTGCTTATCTAATATTGTCCTTTCAGTAGTTACTTACAGACATTGACCAAACATTTGTTTTTCCCTGTAGGAGTTTCCCAGATATCAACGGCCCCGGGAAAAGGCTGGAAAGTGGCGACCATAGTCCTGGGAGTTCTGCTGGGCTTGATTTTGTTAGTCGGGGTTGTCGTTCTGATCAGCACCGCAGTGAGGAAAGCAACTAGCAAGCTGACCTCATACAACCTCCAGCACACAGAGCACAACAGACAGGTGGTGTCCAATGACTATTTACAAGGATGTTATTCTTACCAGATCAAAAATATCAAGATATTGAAAATGAATAACATTTGAATGATATATTTTGATAGACAAAAGTATCAGCTATCACACCATGTAAAGGAACAGCATCCTAATTCTTTAATTGTTTTATAAAATGCAACTGGATTGATGTCAACTCCGTCAGACAAATATTTATTATCCAACAAGTGTTAAATAATGGCCTTGATTGTTTAATTCTAACATTAGATTATTCAAATATGATATGATAATGCTCCACGGCTAATTTCGTTAGCATTTTGACATGTTTTTCTAGATTCAGAACATAAAACAACATTTAGAAGCAAACAATAACCCTTAGGTCTAACACAGCAAATAAGTCAGTAGTTTAAGCATATGTTGCAACAATGTTAAAATATTTTTTTCTGAATATTGACATAAAGATCGATATTAAGAGGTTTAGCCATCAGTGAGTTGACAAGCCATTGGCAAGGCTGACAACAAATACTCAAAACAGCCTCTAAAAATAAATGTTCAATACAAACACTTGTAAAAAATATAACCATTCTGTCAGATCTTTCAGCACTCTGACGAAGTAGACTTTAGACAAAAATCTGACGGAGTTGATGTTTTACGGAGTTGACAAAAATAAAATATTTCTTCTTCAATCAAGTAATATGCAAAGTTTATCCTCAGTTTCTTTATGACTCTAAAACCTAATCATATAATGTCCTATCTTAATCTATTCGGCAGATGGAGTTGACAGTTTATGATTGTGACAATGGTGATTTTAATATTGTTTGTTTAAATCTATCAAAAGGAGAGAACTTTACAGACCATGAGTTGTCATGTTGCACTACAGGTAATGAGGACATGAAGAAGGTGTCCTGATGGTGAAGCTGTCCCTGCGGCAGGGGCGGCAGGGTAGCCTAGTGATTAGAGCACTGGACTAGTAAACGGAAGGTTGCAAGTTCAAACCCCCGAGCTGACAAGGTACAAATCTGTTGTTCTGCCCCTGAACAGGCAGTTAACCCACTGTTCCTAGGCTGTCAATTGAAAATAAGAATTTGTTCTTAACTGACTTGCCTAGTTAAATAAATAAAGGTAACATTCATGATTCATTTAGGATTTTAGACAAATCTGCCAATGTTGACCAAATCTCCTAGTTTTGAGAGAAATATTCTTTAAAGTCAGAGAGTGGTATTGGATATTTTTTCAGTCAGTATTCATTATTGCTTGTTTTTAAAAATGTTAAACACTTTTTTGGAGAGTTTGAAATTGGGATCCTTTGTAAGGGCATGTCACGTTCTGACCTTAGTTTATTTTTATGTCTTTGTGTTGGTCAGGTTGGTCAGGGCGTGAGTTGGGGTGGGTAGTCTATGTTCTTTTTTCTATGTTATATTTCTATGTCTTGGCCTGGTATGGTTCTCAATCAAGGACAGCTATCGTTGTCTCTGATTGAGAACTATACTTAGGTACCCTTTTCCCCCACCTGTTTTGTGGGAAGTTAACTTTGTCTTTGTTCAGGGCACATAGCACAAAGCTTCACGGTTTGGTTTTTGTTCTTTGTTTTGTCGGTGTAATTTTTGAATAAAGAGAAAATGTACGCTTACCATGCTGCACCTTGGTCCAGTCCTTCAGCCAGCCGTGACAGGGCATTTCCGGGCATAGAGCCGACATGGAAATGAATAATGTTAAAAATATTTGGACAATTCCAAAATCAAATCTTTGCTCTAATAAAATTCCCCTAAATGTATTTTAAACTCAAATAATGCAAAATATATATATAAAAAATCAAGTATAAAAATCTAGTTTCCATGCCGGACAAGGATTGTCCCGACTTTCAAGAATCCCTGAATTATGATTTGTCACTCATGAAAACAGGAATAATAAGGTTTGGATCTGGAGAAAACATTTACTATTGCAATGGGAATTAAATATATTGTTTTAAAGTGCTATTGTGTAAGTATGCAACTTCACTGAGTGCATAATGGCCTGGATCTTATTGCAGTGGATAAGAGTACTGAAGCAATCCACCAGAAGCCACAGTTGTCTGATAACTGAATATAGTACCATGATATCATCTGTGTCAGAGTGTGAGTGCAATGCCATGAACCCATAAAAAGAACAAAAAACGTTTTGTTATTTAACTATGCAAGCCAGTTAAGAGCAAATTATTATTTACAATAATGGCCTACTAAGGCCAAACCCGGGTGATGCTGGGCCAATTGTGCGTCAGATGTGAAGCAGCCTGGATTCAAACCAGAGACTGCAGTGATGCCTCTTGCACTGAGATGCAGTGCCTTACACCGCTGTGCCACTCGGAGCCCTAAAACTCATAAAGGGCTCATTTTATTTTTTTTGCAGTCTTATTATTGTTCAGTTAGTAACCAGCATGATTGAGGGCTTGGTAAAATCATTTAAATAAACATTTATTTTGTATTTTTATATTATTCATTTTGAATGTGCCTTTAAACGTACCTGTATTCGTCTTGGAGGAAGGTGATTCTATTTTGCAGACAAGCACCTCATTCACTCCTCCAATCTCCTTCACTTAGTACAGACTACATGATATATCAATGTATCAATGATGTCGTTCTTGCTGTGGGTGATTCTTTGATTCACCTCTAGGCAGACGACACCATTCTGTATACATCTGGCCCTTCTTTGGACACTGTGTTAACAAAACTCCAAATGAGCTTCAACGCCATACAACACTCCTTCTGTGGCCTCCAACTGCTCTCCTTCCAGACTCATATTAAACAAAATGCATGCTCTTCAACCGATCGCTGCCCACACTTGCCCGCCCGACAAGCATCACTACTCTGGACGCTTCTGACTTAAAATATGTGGACAACTATAAATACCTAGGTGTCTGGCTAGACTGTAAACTCTCCTTCTAGACTCATATTAAGCCTCTCCAATCCAAAGTTAAATCTAGAATTGGCGTCCTATTTCGCACTCATTTTACCACACCCTGGTAAAACTGACTAAAACTTGACTTCGGCGATGTCATTTACAAAATAGCCTCCAACACTCTACTCAGGATGAAGTCTATTGCAATGCCACCTGTTTTGTCACCAAAGCACCATATTTATTTAACTTGGTAAGTCAGTTAAGAACAAATTCTTATTTTCAATGACTGCCTTGTTCAGGGGCAGAACGACAGATTTTTACCTTGTCAGCTCATGGATTTGATCTTGCAACCTTCCGGTCACTGGTCCAACGCTCTAACCACTAGGCCTTATCTCAGCTCACAGGTTACCATAACAACACCCACCCGTAGCACACACTCCAGCAGGTATATTTCACTGGTCCTTCCCAAAGCCAATACCTCTTTGGCCGCCTTTCCTTCCAGTTCTCTGCTACCATTGACTGGAACGAATGTTAAAAATCACTGAAATTGGAGACTTATAACTCCCTCACTAACTTTACGCATCAGCTGTCAGAGCAGCTTACAGATCGCTGCAGCTGTACACAGCCCATCTGTAAATAGCCCATCCAACCAACTACCTACCTCATCCCCATATTTGTTTTGTTTTTCTGCTCTTTTGCACACCAGTATTTCCACTTGCACATCCTCATCTGCACTTATATCACTCCAGTGTAAATTGCTAAATTGTAATTACTTCACCACTATTGGCCTATTTATTGCCTTACCTCCTTACTTCATTTGCACACACTGTATACAGATGCTTCTATTGTGTTATTGACTGTACGTTTATTTATCCCACGTGTAACTCTGTGTTGTTGTTTTTGCCACACTGCTTTGCTTTATATTGGCCAGGTCGCAGTTGTAAATGAGAACTTGTTCTCAACTGGTCAACCTGGTTAAATAAACAAAAATTATTATACTGGTGGGGTCTTGACTGGTCACATGGCAACAGGGGCAGTCCTGGTAGGCTAGACTTCTCTGGGGCAGACAGACTGACGTTCCCTGGGTATTAACTCCCAGACAGGAGAAGTCTGTCACTCCAGATCAGAGTCCTTTCCTGATTCGCTCATTATTCATTAATAGGTCTCATGTCTCCACTGAGTCCAGTCTCTCAGTTAAATAGCTGCAGAATGTGGGAGTGTCTACATGTGTTGTCTGAATCACCTTGTTCTTTACAGAAGGTAAAGGAAGAAGAAATGTCTGATCATATCCGTTTGAAGACGATGTTTTACTTTTTACCCAATTGGAGATACAAAGTCAGCTAGCGTGGACCTGGTGAATGTAGATTAAAATAATTAAACATCACCTTTATTCTTGTAAAAGGTCTACAGTATGGCAAGCTATGTGCGTGAAGATACTTCTGGCCAAACAGGGGATTCTGCATTAGGCAGTTCCACTGCCATCTTTGCTCCTCCATTAAATATTCAATACAGCTCGCTCTCCAAATAGTGGCCCATAACAACTTAATTATTCAGGAGGTTTTACATTAGGATGACTGAATCACAGACAAACAACAGACACTGCATGTGTTCAGTCCATCATTGGATTGGCTAGGAAAGCAATCAATTACTGTTTCCATTTTATAGCTGCAGTTGTCTGAGGTCACCTTTAGTTTGTGGGAAGCAAAATCATTTGTTGACTTCTTGTTGATGGGGCCATTTATATCTCAGAACTAATTCCTGATGATGGTTTTCTGTTCCTCATTTAGCAATAGTGGGAAGTGTTCCTTGTTTCTTATAGTGGGAAGTGTTTCCTTGTACTTTATGCTTATATGATTAAATAATTGTAATTTGACAGAACGTGAATTCCACTGCCATAACAAACACTTTGTTGTACCACCCAAAGCAACCAAACCATCTTCACTGGACCTTATATAATTTCTCTGAATCTTTAATGTCCACTAAAATAAAAAGAGGCAGTTTTGGTGTCCTCATTTTCCAATAGGTTTTTCAATCTCTCTTTGTCTATGTAGCGTAATAAAAATCACTACCTCTTCTGAAGGAGTCTGAGAGAGTGTCTATGGGCCAGTTCAAGACTTCAAGTGCATTAACTAATACTCTATCATGATAATAAGTCACAACATTCAGATTCTGCTTCAACATTTTTAATTAGTTCATTCAGAGCAAGCTGAGAATACAAGCACACAATCACAACACGTCTGCAGTAAATGACATCATATTGTCTTCATTTCACACGGTTTGAGTACATTCGCATCAAACTGACAGCATATAGATGAGAGAGTAATAGCACCGAGGTGTGGTGTGCTCAGCACGTTAGTTACTGTACTGGGGGGGGCAGGCGCAAGGAGCCGGCGAGTTGCGGAGGTCTAACACACTGAACCCTGACAGGCACTAGAGAGCAGGGTGGTCTGGGGGTACAATAGACAGTAGCAGACACACAGCAGCATATGAGAGGACTGCCACATACTGTAACACACTGGCGGACTGCAGGTGCACAGACATAAGAAAGACAGGGTGAGATGATTTCAGAGTAGCACTCACTGTGAATAGATGTGATATCAATGGTTCCAGACAGACAGCTGCATGTTCCAAAAAGTGGTTTTGATCTTCTTATCCTGGCCCCCTCCTTATCTTTCTACACCTAACTACTGAGCCCATTGAAGAAAGTGGAGGTGATTGAGTAAATACAGTAGGTTTTCCTATGTCCTATATCATACATATGCTCATTTTTTACATTATACATGGTTTTGCACACCAATAGCATCACAGCTTTATAATGGCTACAATAACGACAAATCATTAAATAGGGGTATATTATCAGAAATACATCAGTTTTCATACTGTATCAAATAACTGGAAAGTGGACAGAGTGGTTCTCACATTGAAGAAGGCAGTAGAACCATGTGTGTGAAGGCAGAACTACAAAGCTGGTGGGTTGACATAACAGTTTCAATAGGCACTAGAGTACTAAGTGCTATCTTTTGTACTGTAAGTCAGTGACAGTTTTCTTGTTTGTTTGTGTAGACACTTATGGTATGAGATCAGACTATGACTACACATGCAGTTATTCTGGAAATGGTTTGCCTCCATTTGATTTCTCATTAATGATTTCAATTACAAGCTAGATTGTGACCACAAATAGGGCCTTGCATGCAAGCTGTAGCAATTACAGTTCAATTGGTTTCTTAGCAACCAAATTTATGAAACCAGATATCCTCCCAAATATGATGAAATATTAAATTATATTAAATCTTGGTCGAAAGAGCGCAGTCACTGTAACCAGGAAACGCTACAGTAGTTAAGATTTTATATCTGCAGAGACCACATAGTCAATGCCGTCTAAGAGATGGAAAAGAAGAACCATAGAGAATCCATCATCACTATGATGATAGGTAGTCAGAAAAAAACGCTAAACCTCTCACTGCCTTCAACAGCCGTTTAAGAGCCACACACTGTGTATCAATGTCTCTCTGTTTTAGAATGGTTAATCATTCTTTCTACAAAGGTTTGACAAATGCAACAAAATCATGTGCAAAAAAGGTGCTGAAGTTTAAACAGAGTGAGGAAGAGCACACACACACGCGCACGCAAACACACACACACGCGCACACACGCGCATGCAAACACACACACACGCGCACACACGCGCACACAAACACACGCGCACACACGCACACACACACACACACACGCGCACACACACACACACACACACACACACACACACACACACACACACACACACACACACACACACACACACACACACACACACACGCACACACACACACACACACACACACACACACACACACACACACACACGCACACACACACACACAAAGCATTATAGTTAAAGGAGGGCATGGTGAAGATGTCATACTGTCAACTTAAAAGCTCCACATCTAGTGAGTATACACAGAGATGAGGAACATGAAGGAAAAGACAAAGAGAAAGAGATAGACCAAATGGATGAGAGTTCTCTAATTCTTTAGGCAGCCTTTAATTCCCCAAATGAAGTAGTGCAGAGAGGTTTTGTTTTTACTTTTTTGCCTCAGCCAGTCTATTGCTTATCTCTTTGCTCTTCTTTGAGATAACTCCTCCTGGCTTGGACTCGTCTGGTTTGGTGCTCGTGGAGGTTTTCTTCTTGGTTGACAGTGCACCAGCGATGGTCTTCTCTTTCACCTTTTTCACCATTTTGCTCGTTGTTGTTGGTGTCTTTTTTGGTTTGGTTTTTGTCTTGTCCACCTATAGGGGCAGAGACGAGGGCAGTTTGTACTTGACATCCTCCTAAAACTGGAAGTAAACTATGCAGCCAAAATGTCATCAGTCCAGGTTACAGTATCATCTTTGCAAAGATACTGTATGATACAGTAATACAAAGAGCTCATGAATCTCGAAGGTAATTCATTGCCTGGAGATGTTACAGTAAATGTTTATTATGAGCATGCAATACATACCTTCCTGTTACTAACATCAAATAAAAATAAAATAGCAAATGTCATCATCTTGTTGGTAATATTTGCAATGCGTGGTTAGTGCACTTACAATGAAAGAAAACCACTTGTGTCTATTGTAACAAAATCTCTGCTTAGAAAAAGGAATTTCACAACACAAAGGCTGTGTCTAAAATACAAATTTACAGTATACAATTGGGGTTAGTATGAGAACAACTAACTTAATATGCACAATCGTATTCTATTTCCCTGGGACGAGACTATATTTTTGGTCATTCAACTCATTTCTTCTTTTTTTTAAGAAAATTGTGATGTTTGCCTTTTGTATAAAGTGCCTCTTCAGACACCAATCAAACCAAAGAACTGAGAGTTGAAATGTCATGCAAAACAATACATTCATTTAATGAATCCAAGCTCTCTTGGTGGTCTTGAGAGAGGCATTCCAAACTCTGAAGATGTGGCTGATAGCTTTACAGAAGGGTGGAATTATCTGTCAGTTTGGTGGCTAATGTGACCCTAGTCCTGTTGGTTAAGGTGCATTCATCAAGGCGTGAGTTAATCTGAGGTTAACCTCCATGCCTTCCAGAAGAAATTGACAACACACCTGACTACAGCAGATCTAGAATAGAGCTGCTCTCAGTCTCAGAACAGTCCTACAAGAGTGAGAGAGGGAGGGGCCATATAAACATAGCATGCAGACACATGATACTTTCCTACCACGCACAAACATGCACGTGGAGATTTAATTAACCTTGATTGATTACATTAGTTTTGTGATGTGCTAATGCTTATCTTCATTTTGTAGTTTAGACAGTTCCTCTGGGATTTTATGCTGTACAACTTTGCAAAGTAATTAGGACCATGGAACACGCAACAGTGATGATCTCAATCATTATTATTGTAGCATCTAAATCAAAATAGTATATTGCTTGAAGGAGAACATATACATGAAAACAACCATGTCCAGAATAACTAATGCAGTTGGAAGTGTAATTTGCATTATCTTAATTTTCAATTAGACATAAATACATAAACATGAATTGGCCCGTCACAGCAACAGGTTGGAAAACTCTAAATTGAACATGTATTTTGTGCAATTAGATACACATTTTAACATAAAATAGTCCGTGTTCAGTGTCATATGCATGTTGACGTGGGCTCACCTTGGTGGTCTCCTTGCCGCCCGGCTCGTTGTACAGGCTGCGTATCCTCCTGCGCTCCAGCAGCTTGTTGTCAGTGGGCTGCACCTTGGTCTGCTCCCCCTTGTAGGTGGCGCTGTAACTGGTCTCCAGGCTGGTCTTGTCCTTCTCATCCAGAGGAGGTTTGTACTGAGACTGGGGCTTGGTTAACTTCACTGGCTTCACATCTTTGTATGCCTTGAACTCATTCCTGAAAATCAATGAATCAGCAAACTCAGCATTAGTTCCACTGTTGTTTTGTCTAGATGCCACTGAATTAATTAATCATAAAACAAATCACTCTTATTATGAATCCCAAACAAACATTGCTGTTGCCCAAAATCGGTGGGAGGAAATTGACCAGCCAAAGTGTGGTCTACAGCCAAAGTGTACACCGGGAGTGTAGCATGACTCGTTAGTCTCTTTACTCCCCATTACAGTAACTACAACACAGAGCTTCTGCTTACTTTTACACACAGACGACAGCTGCAAAACTCTCTCCATATTTTACACAAAAACTCATTGACCTTGCAGTCAAAAATGAGGGAAACAAAGGGAGAGCCCCCCCAGAGAGGCCTTAGGGATAGGTTGAGAACAGTAGACATGATTATATCCAGAGCTCCTTTACTGCCTTGGCCCTGACATGATGTGCTTCTGTATTGATCTGGTAATAGAGGAGGATGAAACAGGAGACAATCAATGCTGCAGCAGCTACCTATGACAATATTAGTCCGATCATCATGATCACAGGACACTGAAATGAGAGAACATATGTTATATCAAATATCAAACAAAAAAAAACATGTAAGATTAATCTAGAAAGAAACTGACACGTACAATTCATGATGGATAGGCAGCGTGGGCTTTCTTGAGTAGATTATAAAGCCCAGTAGGGATTATGTGCACTTTATTGTCAATAGACTGAAGGCTACATGCATCTTGGCTTTGCTACTGCTAGTACAGTAACTACCAAAAATGCATGCATCAATTGTTAATCAATTGTATTTAAATGTTGTGCACAATATGTTCTTATCTTACCAACCTGTGCACAATATTTAAATACAATTGATTAACAATTGATGCATGTATTTAGGTAGTTACTGTAATGCTATATTAAGATGTTGTGTAATTAATTGTACATTGAGTATTGGCTAAGCAACACAAAATATTGTGTCATGCCTTGTTACATCATTTTGGGCTCCACAATAAAGTTAATTGTGGCCTACATTCCATGTTTAATTTATGGTTGATATACTGTATTTAAACTGTGAAAAAATATATTTCAGAGGCAGAAAATGTGTACATAAAGTAATTCAATAATAAACATTAAATGAAAATACATAGTCCCACAGTAATCAGATCGTCACCTATAAGAGCTGCCAGTGCCAGTTGAGACGACCTGTTTTATCTGTCTGTTCAGCGCGTCTGCTGCTGCCCTTCCTTTCCCCTCCACAGTGCCACCTGCTGGTGGCTGTCCCTCCGTTTTGGCACTCACTTTCTTCTCTACACTCTTCTCCTTCAATGGTTTCTTTTTCCTCTCTATGGATTCTTTCTCTTGCACCTTTTCTTCAATTTCACTCTTCTCCACACCGCTCTCGGGCTCTGTGGCTGCATGCTCCAATTTGGTCCCAACGCCTCCTTCTTGGGCACCGGAGGAGGCAGTGGGGCTGGGTTTGGGGATCCAGGGGTGGTCTCCCTTTTTCGGGACAGGCCATGGTTTATAATCCTTCTGATACTGGGTTACGTTGTTGAAAGGAGTCGCCGAGGGGTGATATTCATTCTTGGGTTTGTAGCTGGGCTCCGGGCGTATATCTTTCCATTCCCTGAAATCCTGGCGCATCACAGACGCACTACAGCCATGTTTTCCTGATGCGGCACCAGTCGCGGGCGGTGCCTTGGCCGCCACCGCCGCCGGTTCACTGTGAGAAGGTTGGGTTTCTATGGTGATAGGTCCGGTCCTCTTCTGTCTAGATGGAGGCTGAGGATGGAGGTGTTGCACCTCGGCCACATCCGAATATTTCGTGAAAACCAGAGGCACGGCGATGTCCGCTTTGTCTAATTCACTCCAGAAGCGGTTAATGCAGCAAGCCCGTGTGATGCACGGCCATGCCATAATCAACGATGGAGATAGAATAACCTATGTACTTCAAATCTGAATCAAAGTGTTAGGCTACTGATGAGAGTCCTGAAAGAACGTCCTACTCACGGACTGGAGACGGGGAAATGATGCTCCCTGCACCCACTCAAATGCTGTCCAGTCAGGAAAATGTACTTGTCCTATGTCCTATGTCTATGTCTCATTTTTTTCAGAAATCCTACGATGCTTGCTAGATGGTAAGAAATGTAAGAGTCTTATAATACAAATAGGCAAAGACCTTTGTAGGCTACTAGTTCTGCACAGCTAAAATAATTTTAATTGAAATAGACTGGATTTGCTGTGTGGAGCACATTGCATTCGCGGTCTGGATCGGCTTTCTGGTTGCGCATCAGAGCGACCCCACCCCGCTACGTTTTGTAAAACCTCAGAAGATGCCCTGGGTCTGCATTGTGAACTGTCACCTGGGTCGGTCACGTCTAGGCCTTAAAGAGGGAGGAGACACTGCCTGGTTAACCCTTCTTTTCCCGTGGATGATGTACATACACGGCCGACCTCGGTCTAGTGTACAGTATAGTTTAGCTCTGCCCTCACACACTGTAGATTAGAATGTATGATGGGAGATGTACAGGTAACTGCCAAAGTAATGGAAACACTTGAGTATGAGGGATACAAAGTATATTAAAAGCAGGTGCCTTCACACAGGTGTGGTTCCTGTCCTATTTAAGCAATTAACATCCCATCATGCTAAGGGTCATGTATAAAAATGTTTGGCAGAACATTATTTCGGCCATTATTTTGGCTGCCATGGCTATGCCCCCAGATGACAATGCCCCCATCCACAGAGCATGAGTGGTCACTGAATGGTTTGATGAGCATGAACATTATGTAAACTATATGTCATGGCCATCTCAGTCACCAGATCATAACTCAGTTGAACACTTACAGTATGTGAGATTCTGGAGCAGTGCCTGAGGCAGCGTTTTCCACCTCCATCAACAAAACACCAAATTGTGGAATTTCTCTTGGAAGAATAGTGTCGTATCCATCCAATAGTGTTCCAGACACTCTATGCCACCAATGCCCAATTAAGACACTTTATGTTGGTATTTACTTTATTTTGTCTATAGCCTAAAGCTCTATGAGTAGGCTTTAGTTCAATACAGTACATGACAAAAAGTATGTGGACATCGGCTCATCGAACATTTCATTCCAAAATCATGGGCATTAATATGGAGTTGGTCCCCCCTTTGCTGCTATAACAGCCTCCACTCTTCTGAGAAGGCTTTCCACTAGATGTTGGAATATTGCTGCGGGTTCTTGCTGCCATTCAGCCACAAGAGCATTAGTGAGGTCGAGCACTGATGTTGGGCGATTAGGCCTGGCTCACAGTCGGTGTTCCAATTCATCCCAAAGGTGTTTGATGTGGTTGAGGTCAGGACTCTGTACAGGCCAGTCAATTTCTTCCACACTGAACCATTTCTGTATGGACATCGCTTTGTGCACGGGGGCATTGTCATGCTGAAAAAGGAAAGGGCCTTCCACAAACTGCTGCCACAAAGTTGGAAGCACAGAATCATCAAGAATGTCATTGTATGCTGTAGCGTTATGATTTCCCTTCACTGGAACTACGGGGCCTAGCACAAACCTTGAAAAACAGCCCCCTACCATTATTCCTCCTCCACCAAACTTTAAAGTTAGCACTATGCATTGGGGCAGGTAGGGTTCCCAGATCCGTCCGTCAGATTTCCAGATTTCATGAAGCTCCGGTGAACAGTTATTGTGCTGATGTTGCTTCCAGAGGCAGTTTGGAACTCAGTAGTGAGTGTTACAACCGAGGACAGACTTTTTTTAAGCACTACGCAGTCCCCTTCTGTGAACTTGTGCGGCCTTCCACTTTGCTGCTCAGTAGTTGTTGCTCCTCGACGTTTCCTCTTCACAATAACAGCACTTACAGTTGACCGGGGCAGCTCTAGCAGGGCAGAAATTTGACTGACTTGTTGGAAAGGTGGGATCCTATAACGGTGCCACGTTGAAAGTCACTGAGCTCTTCAGTAAGGCAATTCTACTGCGAATGTTTGTCTATGGAGATTGCATAGCTGCTCGATTTTAGACACCTGTCAACATTGGGTGTGGTTGAAATAGCCGAATCCACTCATTTGAAGGGGTGTCCACATACCTTTGTATATATAGTGTAGCATCAATACTGAATAAGTAGACCTATGGTGCTTGAGGCTATTGGGGTGTGATTCAGTGTGAGTAGTCCTACTTTATTGAGTATGTAAAGATCACAAATATCAGTGGCAGAGACACCGTTGGGAACAAACACAGAAACACAGAGGGATAGAAAAAGCTACAAACAGTTGGAACAACCAGGGCATTATTCAAAACATTTACACGTGGCTGAGAGATGCAAAGTATCATCAATTATAATGGAGGGACCTATTAGATAGGCTTTGTGAACGGGTAAATTGCACAATTGTTTAGGTTTCATATCATGTGGGAATGTTATTGAATAAGCCAATATGAGGCTTATAATGCATTTAGGCATTTTGTCTCCATCAATGAGACTAAAAGTGGCATTGATGGATAGCCGACCTGTCTTTGCTCATAGTGATCTGTTTAAATCTATACATTAAGTAAGGAAACGTTGCCAATATAATTGAGGTGGCAATATTTGTTGTATTATACTTGATTCACAGAAGACTCCTTATAAATATGTACAGTATGCAAGATACATTGTCATGTTTATTTTCACCATGATTCGTTCATTGGTTTCAATGTGGGGTCAAGGTTTCCTTTATTAAACAAAAATGTTAAGATTACAGGATCATTGCAAAGCAAAGAAAGGCTGTTAATTGTTACAGTAGCTGTTATGAACCAAGGACAGTCTATGAGACACGTTGTCTCAAAGCGCTGGAATGGAATCTCTCACCCTATGACTACCATTGGATTTTCCCAGCTTGTGTATCTGTTCATTTCGAGTTTGATGCCATGATCCATGGACTGATTGCTTAGGGAAAACACATTTGTTCAATCAAAGAAAAATCCATTTACCTTTCTGTTTTATTTTGCTATCGGACACATTTCCTTTATTAGTTGACAATCATCATTGACACCCAATTCATTCCTTGCTTCTACCTGGTCTCAGAGAATTTTGTATTATTCTGTACGTAAATCCACAACACTTCATCATTTAGTATGATATTACGTTTCATATTAAGCTATGTATTAATATGTGGATGTGCATCACCCCTTTCGTATTATAAATGACAAATTACATGATGAAGTTCAAACTCGCAACCTTTGGGTTGCTAGATGTTCACCCTGACCAACCACCCTACTTTCGTTTCTGGCTTAACTAACCATCTGTTTTATGTAACCATACAACTTAACATACCACACTAATTTGAGTGTCCTGGATTTACATGTACTATGTTACACCTAGTCCATGAGACCAGGATGCTTGCTTATGTAGCTTATAAATGGCATGTAATATGACTAAAGAGAGGCAACATAGCCCAGTTGGGTCATTTTGACATAATGGAATAGATAATATACAAGGACAATGTTCAGATGTCCCCTGCACTAATAAAGAGAGTACACAATGCTCTCTGTGACAATCCCAGCACCCTTCACACTGTCGCCCCTCCCTTGAGGAGTATAAACTTGCTCAACTGAGTGTGAGAGCACTGATGTCATGGGTTGTAATAGAGATCACTAGTTTTATTGCCTGTTAACTGCTAACATTTTTGGCTTTCTATGTTCAATATTGTGGTTTTAAGACAATACTTGTGGCATACACCAGTGTCCTGCGAGGTAAGATCAGTTTTACGGGGTGCAATAAATCCATTCCAGTATCTTCATTATTAATTACATTTGGTTGATTTCTTGAATATTGTTGAATATTGGTTACATATTTCGTGTAGTTTTCAAGGTCATTGCATTTTAAGTAGCAAAGGGTTGACATTTAACTTAATCAATCCTAATGTGATGTGTTTCAGGCACAGGCTCCGTCCTCCTTTCGGCCCTGCAGTCCCTGCTCTCTGTGCACTGGGCCTGGTATCCCAGGCTGGAGAAGCAGGTCCAGGTCTTCTCTGTCATGCAGTCCATCGTCTCCTTCCTTATCATGGGTGAGATTCCCTGATGAGCTCTAAACACTTCACTGTCAAATGGCTGAAGCACTGGATTTGTGGTTTCTATTTATGTTTAGCATATAAATGGCCAGCCTTTTATTGGGTTTCTTGAAAAACTGTTGCGTACTAGAGGGCATAAACATAGCACCATGGTCTTAATGGGTTGCACAACCTCCTACTGGCTATGACACAGCACAAATAGTAATATATGATTCTCTAAACTTGTGTGCTTCTTTGTATTTTAAAGGACAATTTATTTTACCAGGCAAGTCAGTTAAGAACAAATTCTTATTTTCAATGACGGCCTAGGAACAGTAGGTTAACTGCCCGTTCAGGGGCAGAACAACAGATTTGTACCTTGTCAGCTCGGGGTTTGAACTTACAACCTTCCGGTACTAGTCCAACGCTCTAACCACTAGGCTACACTCTTTGTCAATGCAAAATGAATCTGTGTTTCATTCCCTGGCGTCTGTGCTGGACCAGGCCCTATATCCTCTGTGGTGATGCTGTACCTCCTCTGGACTGACCTCTGGTGTGTCACAGCCTCATGTACCATCTGGCTCTTCTATGATTGGAACACACAAACAAGGCAAGCTAATCGCTACATTTACATCGCTACTTCAAAGAATACAGTTGGAGTAGGGCACTGGTTGTTCTTCTTCACATTTCAAGGGCAAATTAACTGTTGTTCAAGCCAATATTTGCTATTTAGTATAATTTCAATGTTGAGTCTCATATTTAACAATCTTGTGATTTCAGCTTATCAAGAC
Source organism: Oncorhynchus mykiss (assembly GCF_057628025.1). Lineage (NCBI taxonomy): Eukaryota > Metazoa > Chordata > Actinopteri > Salmoniformes > Salmonidae > Oncorhynchus > Oncorhynchus mykiss. Next base: position 21,548,086 of record NC_143045.1, on the reverse strand, counting down.
TCACAACTTGTTGCCCAATCGAAACTACATCCTTGGCTACCACCCACATGGAATTGGAGCACTTTGTAACTTTGCAACTGAGTCCAATGGTTTTTTAGCCAAGTTCCCTGGAATAACACCATTTGTGGCTACCCTGGCTGGGAACTTCCACATGCCATTAGCCAGAGAGTACCTGATGTCTGCAGGTGAGGACACTGGTCTCTGGTTAATCTCAACCCATACTAAAACAATGAGTGATTGTTCGTAACATGGACATACATTGTAGATGAATTTCCCTCCAAGGACAGTAAAGGTTTAATTTATAGCTATGATTGAGTAGTTCTGTAAATGTTGCTCCTAAAAATAGTGATTCATTATTAATCTTCAGGGGTTTGTCCTGTGAATCGCACCACTCTGGAGTTCATTCTGTCATGTAATGGAACAGGGAATGCAATCATTATTAGTGTTGGAGGGGCAGCTGAATCTCGGTACTGTACTCTAGGAGTTCATTGTATGACCCTAAAGAACCGCAAGGGCTTTGTGAAACTGGCTTTGGTATACACAAACTATCCACACCAGAAAGCTACATTGATTCAAGGAGATACACTTTGAAGAGACTGTCAAACTAATCATCTGGAGGTGAGACTGACTATGTTGTGTTGTGTCTTATTGTGTTATTGTTTACCAGGGCTGACCTGGTGCCTGTGTACTCATTTGGAGAGAATTATGTGTATAAGCATCTGATACTGAATGAGGGATCCAGGTGATCCAGAGGAGGCTACAGAAGATCCTGGGCTTTGCCCCCTGTGTGTTTCAGGGCCGGGGCCTCTTCTCCCCTGACACTTGGGGCCTGGTCCCCTTCTCCAAACCCATCAACTCAGTTGGTAAGCTTACCATGTTCCCTAGAAATAGTAGCAGGATGTGTGAAAAGTTATTTATATGTTATTACTATGTAATTACCAGTTGACCATGTAATTTCTTAGTAATTTCTGTTCCTCTAAAACAAAGTGCAAGCAAACATTTTAATTTGATTTTTTTTTACCCCATTAAGGTATGTATGTGGAGAATTCAAGTACATTTTTATCTATTTTAGGGTGAGTAACGCTGATACATTTATTTTGCCTTTCAGTTGGAAAACCCATGGAGATGCCCAAGATCAGTTCACCCAGCCAAGAAGAATTGAATCATTACCACACCATGTACCATGTAGCTCCCTTACACAGCTCTTTGACAAGCACAAGACCCACTTTTGAGCTGAGGGAGGAGGATGTTCTGGTGATTCACTGAGGAGTGGTCATACCCTGGCCGGGTCAGACGCAAGCAATACTCGTTGGCTGCTCCAGATAAGCCGTGTACATTATGACTGAAGCTGTGACTAAAGGAAACATCACACAGATCAAAGGCTACCTGTCAAGACAGACTGAAACACAATAGATGCTGCTGGTTTTTCTAGCATAATCACTAGGTGAAGTGTCCTGGGGTAAGATTGTTGTGTTCTGTCTGGAACCATAGCCTGCTGTAGCACATTTGATGCATCATTGCTGTCATCAAATTCAATTCAATATAACCCCCAGGGGGCAGAACATTTCTTCAATTTATGGTTCTGCTGATGAAAATAAAACAGATAATGTGTATTTTAAATCCATAACATTTGTTTTTTGAATCAGAACTGGGTTGTTTTCTTGGCACTTTCTAAATATATTTTGCAGCGAGAACATAGTGATGTCAAATCATTTCTGTATTGGTCTTAACAAGTCACTTGCATGGCCACGCGGGGGTGTCTTGACTCTTCACTACAGTGAACGAACCAATGTATCCCAGCTATTCAAGCCATTTGTAAAATATTTTATATCAAGCAGCCATGCAATATCATGTATTATTAGTCGGTTGTATGCTTTAATATAACTATTCAGTGGTTCAGTGTGTATATTTAAAGATATTGTTCAGAGAGACACTATTTATCTAAATTCACTTGTCCTCAAATTGTTCCACATAAGAACAAGTGAGGTCAATAGACACTCAAGATGTAGCTTCCAAATTATCATAATCTGTGACTATCTGTTCACAGAACAGTGATAAGAATAAAGGTTTTAATAAAACATATACACACTATAACATTCCCCCCTTTATTTTAGAAGGGCACAGAACACGAAAAACATTCAACTGTCGTCACACTACATGTTTTATTCCTTCTTTAAAACGATAATAAAGTATGAAGGCCATGACTTCTCATTGGTGCCCTCTGATGTTATTGATCATAGTTTGAATCACTAAGCCCTCACCGAAAGCTCTTATTCTGCCTGTCAGTCAGTGCAGTGGTCCCCAGCCCTTCATCCATCCACATGTGCATCTGTGGAAGGAGTAATGTGTTTGTTACCACAGCTTAACAAGATACAGTATGTCACCATATTGACTTTCAGTTGCTTCTCAAACATTACATATGCCTGTAAAACATTTGATATCTTTGTTTGTTCATTGTAAAGAAATGATGCCTTTGAGCCATTCACCCTGTAATTGTTGTTGTTTAATTTTCTGGATTTTACAGCTAAACAATCAAAACGTGGAAAAAACTAAATACTTTATAGTAGTATCATAAAGTTGGGTTGACACCTAATCTTGAAAGTGAATCAATTAATGAAAGACTACACAACCAGCTGTAGAATATATGATTAGCATGCTATGTATATTGGCATGATTATTTAAAATGTGGCACATACATTTCCAATTTTTACCATTACCTATGCCCTCATGTCTCTTGCCATTTTTTCTATTATGACATGGGTTATCATTTGTACTTACAGTTGAATTCGGAAGTTTACATACACTTAGGTTGGAGTCATTAAAACTAGTTTCTCAACCACTCCACAAATGTATTGTTAACAAACTATAGTTTTGGCAAGTCGGTTAGGACATCTACTTTGTGCATGACACAAGTCATTTTTCCAACAATTGTTTACAGATGTAATGCTCGTTGTGGGTGGAAGAAGAGGAGGACCAATGCGCAGCGTTGTAAGTGTCCATATTGTTTTATTAAGAATACTGAACACTGAACAATAACAATTAAACGAACAGTCCTGAACGGTGAAGCAAAACACAGAACAGAAAATAATCACCCACAAAACCCAGGTCGGAAAAGGCTACCTAAGTATGATTCTCAATCAGAGACAACGAATGACACCTGCCTCTGATTGAGAACCATACCAGGCCAAACACCAAATCACAACATAGAAAAAAGAACATAGACTACCCACCCAACTCACGCCCTAACCATACTAAAACAAAGACATAACAAAAGAACTAAGGTCAGAACGTGACAACAGACAGATTATTTCACTTATAATTCACTGTATAACAATTCCAGTGGGTCAGAAGTTTACATACACTAAGTTGACTGTGCCTTTAAACAGCTTGGACAATTCCAGAAAATGATGATATGGCTATAGAAGCTTCTGATAGACTAATTGACATCAATTGGAGGTGTACCTGTGGATGTATTTCAAGGCCTACCTTCAAACTCAGTGCCTCTTTGCTTGACATCATGGGAAAATCAAAAGAAATCAGCCAAGACCCCAGAAAATAAATTGTAGACCTCCACAAGTCTGGTTCATCCTTCGGAGCAATTTCCAGACGCCTGAAGGTATCACGTTCATCTGTACAAACAATAGTATGCAAGTATAAACACCATGGGACCACGCAGCCGTCATACCGCTCAGGAAGGAGACGCGTTCTGTCTCCTAGAGATCAACGTACTTTGGTGCGAAAAGTGCAAATCAATCCCAGAACAACAGTAAAGGACCTTGTGAAGATGCGAGAGGAAACAGGTACAAAATTATCTACATCCACAGTAAAACGAGTCCTATATCGACATAACCTGAAAGGCCGCTCAGCAAGGAAGAAGCCACTGTTCCAGAACCGCCATAAAAAAGCCAGACTACGGTTTGCAACTGCACATGGGGACAAAGATCGTACTTTTTGGAGAAATGTCCTCTGGTCTGATGAAACAAAAATAGAACTGTTTGGCCATAATGACCATCGTTATGTTTGAAGGAAAAAGAGGGGAGGCTTGCAAGCTGAAGAACACCATCCCAACCGTGAAGCACGGGGGTGGTAGCATCATGTTGTGGGGGTGCTTTGCTGTAGGAGGGACTAGTGCACTTCACAAAATAGATGGCATCATGAGGAAGAACAATTATGTGGATATATTGAAGCAATATCTCAAGACATCAGTCAGGAAGTTAAAGCTTGGTCGCAAATGGGGCGGCAGGGTAGCCTAGTGGTTAGAGCGTTGGACTAGTAACCGGAAGGTTGTGAGTTCAAACCCCCGAGCTGACAAGGTACAAATCTGTCGTTCTGCCCCTGAACAGGCAGTTAACCCACTGTTCCCAGGCCGTCATTGAAAATAAGAATTTGTTCTTAACTGACTTGCCTGGTTAAATAAAGGTTAAAAAAAAAAAAAAAAAAAAAAAAAAAAAATGGGTCTTCCAAATGGACAATGTCCCCAAGCATACTTCCAAAGTTGTGGAAAAATGGCTTAAGGAAAGAAAAGTCAAGGTATTGGAGTGGCCATCACAAAGCTCTGACCTCAATCCTATAGAAAATATGTGGGCAGAACTGAAAACGTGTGTACGAGCAAGGAGGCCTACAAACCTGACTCAGTTACACCAGTTCTGTCAGGAGGAATGGGCCAAAATTCACCCAACTTATTGTGGGAAGCTTGTGGAAGGCTACCCAAAACGTTTGACTCAAGTTAAACAATTGAAAGGCAATGCTACCAAATACTAATTGAGTATACGTAAACTTCTGAACCACTGGGTATGTGATGAAAGAAATAAAAGCTTAAATAAATCACTCTCTACTATTATTCTGACCTTTTACATTCTTAAAATAAAGTGGTGATCCTAACTGACATGGAATTTTTACTCTGATTAAATGTCAGAAATCGTGAAAAACTGAGTTTAAATGTATTTGGCTAAGGTGTTTGTAAACTTCCAACTTCAACTGTACTACATACATTAATGACTTTGACCTCCATATAGATCTTTTAAAGTTTTTCCATAATCTGAGATTGTGTGAGTTCTTTAATAAGAGTGAAACGTACATGACTCCACTTGAAATGTCATCCTCAGTGAGATATACACATAGGTCTACTATGTTAATCAATAGACTTACCTGCCCTACTGTGAGCCAAGCAGGAGATGGAACCATCAACCAAGCTGAGGTACCTGACAACTCTGAGAGAACCACATTTAGAGCAAAAAGTTCATTCATACCTCCCCCAAACGCAATGCATCCGTAGAAACCTTCTGCAGGATTGTTGAAAATGAGGTAGGTGTCAGACTGAAAGACAAACAGAAACACAAATCCTATGATAACCTGAGTAGAGACGAGAGAATGGCTCTTAAGGATCCTTCTATTATCATTTAAAAAAAATATCAAAGGAGGAGGAATTTGCATACAAAACAAATGTGACTATGTAAATGAATGTGGCCCACCACTATCTAAAGGTGACTTCTATCACAAACTGAATCATGACCCTACCCTGGAATTCCAGCATAATATCATATCCGGCAAGCGGTACCGGAGCGCCAAGTATAGGACCAAAAGGCTCCTCAACAGCTTCTACCCCCAAGCCATTAGACTGCTGAACAATTCATAACCCCCCCACCACCACCTGTACACTGCTGCTACTCGCTGTTTGTTTGTTACCTATGCATAGTCACTTCGCCCCCACCTACATATACAGATTACCTCAACTAGCCTGTACCCCTGCACACTGACTCAGTACCGGTACCCCCTGTATATAGCCTCATTATTGTTATTCTTATGTTGTGTTACTTTTTATTGTTTATTTTTTATTTTAGCCTACTTTATTTCAGCCTCATTTACTGCCTTTAAAAAAACATAGCTGACATGGCTGACTTGCTTAAACAAATGTGGATTCTACTAACAATTGAGATGTATAAACTATGGCATAAGGGGACGACAAGCGGATAAGAGGCAATCCGTAATTTCAATTAAGACATTCATGAGCGAGCGACGATGGAGATAATCAATATAACTATTTGTTCAGCAGTTTTGAAATGTACAGCGACAGAATTCAGAACATGGGCTGTTCTTACAGTGTACTCCCTGTACAACAAGTCAGAACTGTAGGATAAATAAAGTGAGCATTTAAACAGACAATGAAAGCTATTACAATATTCGACGATTACATTTCTCTAAAACAGGTTATAGGCTACATGTGCACCACCAAGTTAGAAAAGTAGCTGAAATTAAGAGGCGAAAATAGACCAAATTATTAGGGTGAGGCACATTGAACGGCTTTTGGGTCTTTGTGTGTCAAAAAAAATATATAAAACACTATTTGACGCATTAAATAAGCTTTTAATTTGACACGTCAAATAACACAATTCTATTATAGAATGTTGTGTGTGCTGAAATTGCACCTGCAAGCCAAGCGCCACCCCTACTATCAGTAGCACTGTCACAGCTGTACCAAACAAGCACACAAACACCACGAATGACGTGTGTACAATACCGCTTTGGTGAAAATAGACCAAATTTTTAGGGTGAAACACATGGGCAACTAACAGCTTAGTATACAACATACACTTAGTACTAATTTCTTAGCTACAGTATACATATCTTCCTGACATATTACATAATTTATGTAGCAGCATACAAGACATTATTGGACTCACCTTGTGAAGGTGGTGCGGTGGTCCATTGTGGGCAAATTTTGTCATCAAAGTCTGGTATTCTCTGGATTTATGGTGGGAACTCTGAGAAAAAAACACACAGCCACTCCAATGAATAGCAAGCTAACGTTAGTGATTAGTGAATGCTTGCAGTTAGCTACTGATTCCTTCCAAACGACACATTGTTGAATTTGCGATTTCCAACTTGTGTAATCTTTATGTCCAATGGTCGAAATGTATAATTTATTTTCATTATTTCTCTTCGAATGACAAGGATTAAAAAGGATTTGCCAGTAGATTATCGACTTGATTCATGATGATGACTGCTAGCTAAGACTTTGAAAGTAAGATGTTGACATGATCAGTCCAATCAAAGCCACTGTACATATAACATGATTTCATGTCATTTTATCTTTGGCCAATGACCTTGAGCCTTCTTGGAAGGGCACTCTATGGCAGGCCCCAAAAGGATGAAATTTTGGATGCCTACCCTTACTAAGGATTTATGAGTGAGTAACAGAACACTGAGCCAATCCCGGCAAAATGCTCCTATTTCTGCTGGCTCGCCCCACCCCAGAAAGCACTGAGCTAGGCTGAAACACCTGCATTTTGGAGCTGCCTTATTCAAGAAAATAAAAAAGAGACCATGTGTGTATGCAGCTTTATTAACATTGTTTGCAAACTGATATGTGACATGTATTAATGCCAAAATAACATGCATAACAGGCAAGCCACCCAAAAATGTTTGGCAAGTTGCAAGAAAAGTATGTGAACCCTTTGGAAATAACTGGATTTCTGCATAAATTGGTCATCAAATTTGATTTGATCTTCATCTAGGTCACAACAATAGACACACACAGTCTGCTTAAACTAATAACACACAAACAATTATATGTTTTATACGTTTTCATGTCTTTATTGAACACACTGTGTAAACATTCACAGTGCAGGGTGGTAAAAGTATGCAAACCCTTGGATTTAATAACTGGTTGACCCTCCTTTGGCAGCAATAACCTCAAAATCAAACATTTTCTGTAGTTGCGGTTCAGACCTGCACAATGGTTAGGAGGAATTTTGGACCATTCCTCTTTACAAAACTGTTTCAGTTCAGCAATATTCCTGGGATGTTTGGTGTGAACAACTCTCTTGGGTCATGCCACAACATCTCAATCGGGTTGAGGTCAGGACTCTGACTGGGCCACTCAAAAGGCGTATTTTCTTCTGTTGAAGCCATGATTTACTTATGTGTTTTGGGTCGTTGTCCTATTGCATAACCCAACTTCTGTTGAGCTTCAATCGGCGTAGAGATAGCCTAACATTCTCCTGCAAAATGTCGTGATAAACTTGAGAATTCATTTTTCCGTCGATGATAGCAAGCTGTCCAGGCCCTGTGGCAGCAAAGCAGCCCCAAACCATGATGCTCCCTCCACCATACTTTACAGTTGGGATGAGGTTTTGATGTTGGTGTGCTGTGCCTATTTTTCTCCACATATACTGTTGTGTGTTCCTTCCAAACATTTCAACTGTAGTTTCATCTGTCCACAGAATATTTTGCCAGTAGCGCAGTGGAACATCCAGGTGCACTTTTGTAAACTTCAAACAGTTTTTTTTTGCACAGCAGTGGCTCCTTCTGTGGTGTCCTCCCATGAACACCTTTATTGTTTAACTATTCCCTCTGCAAGGCAATCAAACAAGCTAAGCGTCAGTATAGAGACAAAGTGGAGTCGCAATTCAACGGCTCAGACACGAGAGGTATGTGGCAGGGTCTACAGTCAATCACGGACTCCAAAAGAAAAACCAGCCCCGTCACAGACCTGGATGTCTTGCTCCCAGGCAAACTAAACAACTTTTTTGCTTGCTTTGAGGACAATACAGTGTCACCAACACGGGCCGCTACCAAAACCTGCGGGCTCTGCTTCACTGTAGCCAACGTGAGTAAAACATTTAAACGTGTTAACCCTCGCAAGGCTGCAGGCCCAGACGGCATCCCAGGCCGCGTCCTCAGAGCATGCGCAGACCAGCTGGCTGGTGTGTTTACAGACATATTAAATCAAACCTTATCCCAGTCTGCTGTTCCCACATGCTTCAAGAGGGCCACCATTGTTCCTGTTCCCAAGAAAGCTAAAGTAACTGAGCTAAATGACGACTGCCCTGTAGCACTCACTTCCGCCATCATGAAGTGCTTTGAGAGACTAGTCAAGGACCATATCACCTCCACCCTACCTGACACCCTAGACCCACTCCAATTTGCTTACCACCCCAATAGGTCCACAGACGATGCAATCGCCATCACACTGCACACTGCCCTAACCCATCTGGACAAAAGGAATACCTATGTAAGAATGCTGTTCATCGATTACAGCTCAGCATTTAACACCATAGTACCCTCCAAACTCGTCATTAAGCTCGAGACCCTGGGTTTCGACCCCGCCCTGTGCAGCTGGGTCCTGGACTTCCTAACGTGCCGCCCCCAGGTGGTGAGGGTAGTTAACAACATCTCCACCCCACTGATCCTCAACACTGGGTCCCCACAAGGGTGCTTTCTGAGCCCTCTCCTGTACTCCCTGTTCACCCACGACTGCGTGGCCATGCACGCCTCCAACTCAATCATCAAGTTTGCGACACTACAGTGGTAGACTTGATTACCAACAACGACGAGACGGCCTACAGGGAGGAAGCGATGGCCCTCGGAGTGTGGTGTCAGGAAAATAACCGCACACTCAATATCAACAAAACAAAGGAGATGATCGTGGACTTCAGGAAACAGCAGAGGGAGCACCCCCCCAATCCACATTGACGGGACAATAGTGGTGAGGGTGGAAAGTTTTAAGTTCCTCGGCGTACACATCACGGACAAACTGAAATGGTCCACCCACACAGACAGTGTGGTGAAGAAGGCGCAGCAGCGCCTCTTCAACCTCAGGAGGCTGAAGAAATTTGGCTTGTCACCAAAAACACTCGCAAACTTTTACAGATGCACAATGGAGAGCATCCTGTCGGGCTGTATCACCACCTAGTACGGCAACTGCTCCGCCCATAACCGTAAGGCTCTCCAGGGGGTAGTGAGGTCTGCTCAACGCATCACCGGGGTGCAAACTACCTGCCCTCCAGACACCTACACCACCCGATGAAACAGGAAGGCCAAAAAGATCAACAAGGACAACAACCACCCGAGCCACTGCCTGTTCACCCCACCATCATCCAGAAGGCGAGGTCAGTACAGGTGCATCAAAGTGGGGACCGAGAGACTGAAAATATACTGTACGCTATACCATCTACTGCATCTTGCCATAATGTATCACTAGCCACTTTAAACAATGCCACTTTATATAATGTTTTCATACCCTACATTACTCATCTCATATGTATATACTGTACTCTATACCATCTACTACATCTTGCCTATGCCGTTCGGGCATCACTCATTCATATATATATATATATTTTTTTTTGAATTTTACCCCTTTTTCTCCCCAATTTCGTAGTATCCAATTGTTGTAGTAGCTACTATCTTGTCTCATCGCTACAACTCCCGTACGGGCTCGGGAGAGACGAAGGTTGAAAGTCATGCGTCCTCCGATACACAACCAACCAAGCCGCTGCTTCTTTAACACAGCGCACATCCAACCCGGTAGCCAGCCGCACCAATGCGCCGGAGGAAACACCGTGCACCTGGCCACCTTGGCTAGCGTACACTGCGCCCAGCCCGCCACAGGAGTCGCTGGTGCGCGATGAGACAAGCACACCCCTACCGACCAAGCCCTCCCTAACCCGGGCGACGCTAGGCCAATTGTGCGTCGCCCCACGGACCTCCCGGTCGCGGCCGGTTACGACAGAGCCTGGGCGCGAACCCAGGACTCTGATGGCACAGCTGGCGCTGCATCATTCATATATTTGTATGTACATATTCGTATTCATTCCTTAACACTTGTGTGTATAAGGTAGTTGTTGTGAAATTGTTAGGTTATATTACTTGTTAGATATTGCTGCATGGTCGGAACTAGAAGCACAAGCATTTCGCTACACTCGCATTAATATCTGCTAACCATGTGTATGTGACAAATACATTTGATTTGATTTAGTGTTTTACGTATCGTAGACTTGTCAACAGATATGTTAGCATGTTCCAGAGATTTCTGTAGCTGACACTAGGATTCTTCTTAACCTCATTGAGCATTATGCACTGTGCTCTTGCAGTCATCTTTGCAGGACGGCCACTCCTTGGGAGAGTAGCAACAGTACAGAACTTTCTCCATTTATAGACAATTTGTCTTAGCGTGGACTGATGAACATCATGGCTTTTAGAGTTACTTTTGTAACCCTTTCCAGCTTTATGCAAGTCAACAATTCTTAATCTTGGGTCTTCTGAGATCTCTTTTGTTCGAGGCATGGCAATGCTTCTTGTGAATAGCAAACTCAAACTCAAATGTTGTGAGTGTTTTTAAAGGGCAAGGCAGCTCTAACCAACATCTCCAATCTTGTCTCATTGATTGGACTCCAAGGTTAGCTGACTCCTGACTCCAACTATGTTTTAGGGAAGTCATTAGATTTGGGGTTCACATACTTTTTCCAACCTACACTATGAATGTTAAAATGATATATTCAATATAGACAAGAAAAATACAATAATTTGTGTGTTATTAAACATAGCACATGGCTATGTTTGTCTATTGTTGTGACTAAGATGAAGATAAGGTCAAATTTGATTACCAATTTATGCAGAAATCCAGGTAATTCCAAAGGGTTCACATACTTTTTCTTGCCACTGTATATTATTATTATTAATTTAGCTAAAAATGGGGTCTCTGCCCCACCTGCCCTGAATGACAGGTGGCCACTTGTGACGTCCAACATCTCTACGTTTGTGGACCACCACATTAAACCAATGGTTGAGAATCTCCCATCTTATGTCAAAGACACCGGTCACATGATCTCATTGATAGAAGGCTTAAGAAGGATATCGGAGGGCACCCTGCTAGCAACTTTTGATGTGAGGAGCTTGAACACTAACAGTTTACACACTGGAGGCTTGCAGGCGCTACAACACTTCCTTCAGCAGAGAGACCCTACCCTTGCTCCATCCAATGATTGCATCTTGCAACTCACTGAAATGGTATTATTCAAAAATGGCTTTGTCTTTGTGTCAGACTTTTACTTTCAAATTTGAGGTGTAGCCATGGGCTCCCCTTTTGCCCCTAACTATGGGAACCTGTATGTGGGACAATTTACAAAACAGAGACACACCACCTACTTTCTAAAATCCTCATATGGAAGAGATACATATATTATGTATTTTTGCTCTGGGAAAGAAGTCAGCAGGAACTAAATTAATTCCAAACTCTGTTAAACGAAAGCTCTGAATATCTCAAATTCACCATGCAGACTGATGAGAGAAGAATTAATTACCTGGACTTATGGATCATCAAAGAGAATGATGCATTACATACAGACTTATACACAAAGCCCACAACACCCTGCTACGGGCGGATAGTATGCATCCACTTCCCCTCAAGAATGGTATACCATATAGCCAGTTATGCGGGGTTAAATTAATTTGTGGCCATCTGTCAGATTTTGACAGCAATGCTAAGAAAATGACAGAAATTCTAAATGAGAGGCTACAAGGACAAAACTCTTAATTCTGCAATGATGAAAATATCTTAAAAACCAAGAGAGGAATTGCTAAAAACTAAACCAAAGAAAAACAACGCAAGTGTTTTGCACTAAGTACACCAAGTGTTCAGAGAAAATGAAAGCAATCCTTAAAAAGCACTTCTTTTTTTTACTGTACCGTATAAGGATAATGAAATTGTAAGACTGACATGCTCCTAACCTGTCATTGGATGCAAAATATTTAATAAATTGGGCATGTAAAGTTATAGTCAAATACTGCATGGAAAATTATATTTACCATCTATTATTCAGCACTTCAAAAATAACAGTTTTGAAATGTGTATCTAGAATTTTTTGCTACTGGTCTAAATGTTAGTAAAAATGACTAAATGGTGAGCCTATCATTCATTATCTGATGTATTGGTGACTAAACAAAACACAAAAAAAGTTATACTTTTAAATCATCTGGCCATAGAACATTCTTCCAAGTGTCTTGATGGTCGATTATGCCTGACGAAAACCAAACGGTGCATTCCAGAGTAAGAACCTCATACCAACTGTCAAGCAAGGTGGCGGTAGTGTGATGGTTTGGGGATGCTTTGATGCCTCAGGATCTGGACGACTTACCTTAATAGAAGGAACCATGAAAGCTAGACTTAGATAACAAAGTTTAATGGCAAAATTTGCTCACAAAAAGGACCGCTGCGCCACCTTCCTGTTCAAGCATTCACAACACAACAATTTGAGTCCAAAAATGTATTTTATGCTGCTGCATAAATTATGTAATATGTCAGGGAGATATGTATACTGTAGCTAAGAAAGTAATACTAAGTTTATGTTGTGTACTAAGCTGTTAGTCACCCATGTACTTCACCCTACAAAATTGGTCCCTTTCCCCCTCATAACTTAGCCTACTGTTCTGACTTGGTGGTGCACATGTAGGCTATAACCTGTTTTTAGAGAAATGTCATCATCAAAATTGTAAGGGTTTTCATAGTCTGCTTATATGCCCCCTTTATTTATCCTACGGTTTTAAGCTTGGAAAAGAGACTTAAACACAGACTTGGACCACACACCCTCTCCACCGAATAGCAGGCAGGGGAAGCAAAATAGGGATTGCTTCCAAACCACTCTTTGTTGAATTTGCGATTTCCAACTTGTTGTGTGATGTATGTCCAATGGCCGATGAGCATTGATACATTTTATCTATAATTTCTCTTCATATGACAAGGTATGAAAAGGATTTGTCAGTAGATTGTTGATGTGATTCATGATGATGACTGCTTGTCAAGCTTGCTAGCTCAGATTTTGAAAGTATGATGTTGACATGATCAGTTCAATCAAGGCTATGGTAGATTTAACGTGATTTTACACAATTGTATCTTTGGCCAATGACCTTGAACCTTCTTGGATGGGCACTTCTAATGTAAATCTATGGCAGCACCCAAGGGGGCTTGAACTTTCAAGCTATCCCTGTAGATTTTGCAGTAACGCAGTCCCCATGAGTGACAGAACACTGAGCCAATCACGGCGCAACTAGAGAAGATTACCAACCCCTATGCTCTGTATTTTCCGCTGGCTGACCCTCCATCACAGAAAGCACTGAGCTAGACTGAAACACCTGCATTTTGGAGTTGCATTATTTAAGAAAAGCAAGAAAGACCAAAATATATATATTTTTTGACATTGTTTGTTTGCAAACTGATATGTGACACGTATTAATGCCAAAATAACATGCAAAAGAGCAACACCAACAAAAAAATGAGTGAGGCCTTGTTATGGGCTCTGTGGGATGTCATACATACCAAACAGAAACAGCTATCAAATAGAGCCACATGCACATTCTCCCCCAATTAAGTGATGACATACTAAAGCACCATATTAAGGTTGTTGTTCCCAAGACATATTACAAAGTCTAGTTATTATCAGAATGATTTCCAACAGGTAATTTTGCACCACAATAATGTTTAACTATTTACCATCTGGCCAGCTTGTAGTCCTAAAAACTGGAAATGAGTTACCTCTGGTTTGTTCAGCCATTCCTATGGGGAAAATGTATGGAAAAAATGTTGGTTTTTCAAATAATGTGGAAAATAAGGTCTGAGTTTAACACAGGCTTATGAGATCTTATGTTTTATTATAGGAGATAATATCAATCAGTTAACATGACCATTATCAATTTACCACAGACCTTATTTTCGGTGTAAAAAAAAACTCCATTAATTAACTCATAGGCTTTGTCATTGTTGCATCTGTGGTTTTGTCCAACGAACATTAGCGGAATTAGTGCCTACAAAAGACGCCATTACTAGGTTTATGGCTCTCTTTCGGGATGACGATATCTACTTTGCAATTTTTGAGATTGGACTGCCCTCTTGTGGATTTCAAATAATTTCAAGACAAAACTCGGGCGTCATAGTAATAACGTAGCCTACAGTAAAATTGCAACATTATCCGATTATAGTATCTTGATATCATCTTCCCTCTGTGCGAGGTCATGGGCAGATCACAGTAACTGGTAGACTTGTGCTTGTGGCACAAAGGAGGGACATTGTATAACCTTTTTTGTAAAGGTGTCATAAAACAGACTGGCAAATACTGGTGACAAATACATATTTCCCCTCCAAAATTATAGTGGTAGCCTATAGTTAATTGCCTATAGTCCTAATTCAACATATGACGAATTCCCAAAAAATAAAGAGCTGTATCATTCAAGACACCAAGTGGCATTTAATTAGAACAAAACAAAATATTTAAAAAATGTTTAATGGCAATATTCTTAAGGTACAGAGCAATATTAATGATCAAAATGTTAAACAATTATTCCCAAAAAAACTTGTCTAGAGGTCATATTTTACTCAGATTTTACAGTTACCATTTTCATGAAACTATCAGACTAAAGCTATAATACAACAGCGAGACATCATTTGAATGTAATTTTAATTGGATTTTTGTACCCTTTATACGGAAAAAACTCCACAAGTTCAAACTTAATATGCTATATCACCACAGTGCTGATCTCAGACTCGGGCTCGGGTTCAGGCTCATCCTCGGGGTACAGTCTGCAGTATTTTTCAACCATGACATCCAGGTCATGCTTAACATGAGAGTTTATGTGGAGCACAGCTAGACTCTTGCACCTGTGTTTGATAGGTGTGTCACTGAGATAAGTCTGTAGGCGTTTCCTGGATGTCTCAGAGCTGCCGCTGTCCTCCAGCATCAGAACAGGCAGGGTGGTCAGGACCTTCAGGAAGCAGTTGACGTTGGGGAAGAACTTGACGTCCGACAGCTGAAGTGTCTCGTGGATGGTGGAGGGCAGGCGGACCTCCTTGCTCCGGTGCTTCCATTTGATCTTCCAGCAATGCAGCTCAGCGGGCAGCGTGTCTGGGTTGGGGAGGTCCTTGCGGTACACATCTGCATGGTTCTCCTCTGAGGTGTTGAACTTCATCTGGCCCATGATGGCAGGGACCAGGGACAGGCACTTGAGGGCTTTGAGGTTGCTCTGGGAGAAGATGTCGTCCACTTCATCGATGATGCCGCGGATCACCGGGACCGTCACATACTCCTTGAAGTAAGTCTCTGGCGGGATCTCGCCTGTGTCGGGCGATCGGTGCTTCCGGAGGAACAGACGAGGCACCTTCACCGGGATCTCCATGGTACCTGCCAGATTCACAGCCTCCTCAAACCAAAACTCATGGTAGACCTCGATGTTGTCGAAGACTTCATTCAGAGAGTGCAGGACAGCTGTTAGACTGTTGGCAGCGAAGAACACTTCAAGGGCCTCCCCTTGCAGGTTTTTGCCGAAGGCTCGTGTGAAAGAAAGAGCATTTTTCAGGATGACCAAGGTGACAATAAACTCAAAGTCAGCCAGGGTCTCTGCGATTGAGTAGGCGTCCCCAGTCATAGCGTCAGGAAACTTGACGTTCTCATTGTCCCGAATGCAGTCCATGCACAGCAGGAGGGACTCGAGCAGGTCCACAGTCAGTTCAAACACGTTGTGCTGCACTGTCCAGTTAGAGCTGCAGGCCTCCTTCAGCTCGGTTGCCTTCTCATAATTTCCCTGGTGGTAAACAGAGATGGCCTTCTCCAGCTCAGCCTGCAAGGATGGAGACTGCTTAAAGAAGTTGCCAATCTTTCTCAGGGTTGCCATGACAACCTGAACACTGGGGAAGGGAAGGCTGTTGGCCAGGTGTATATTCAGTGCGCAGGTGGAACAAGGTGTGTGCATTGCCATGGGGTACTTTCCCATCAGTCCGACTGCCACAGCTTTCATCTTAGTGGCAAAGGTGCCGGTGGCTACATGGGCCTGGCCACGGCAGTCCTCCATCCTCAGCCCCCACCCGTCTGTCACTTGGGTCTCTAGCCTCTCCACCAGTGAGGCCTCGTCCCCCTCAAACGGCAGAAAGTCCAAGAACTCCTCCCTGAGAGTGTTGGACTGATCTACAAACCGCAGAAAGAGAGGCAGGTGTCTCTCCCCAGCGAACTCCACCAGGTCCCCTGTGACCAGTGAGAAGAAGCGACTCTCTCTCACCTCCATGAGGACCTCCTCTCTGACAGTGCCCTCACAGACTTCTAGGAGCTGGCTCTGCTGGGCCGTGGAGAGGTACTCCACATTCACTGCTGTGGCCTCAAACCGTCTCCTCAGAGCCTCATCTCCAGCATTAATGCGGTACTCCAGTAAGGCCTGGAAATTACTGGGATCTCTCTCCAGTCCTTCTGGGACATTGGTCTCCAATGGGATGTTCTGCTTTCCTAGCATGAAAACAATCTCAAACAGAGACCTCAGGTAATCTCGGAACTCCTTCTCCTCTGGGGAAAGCTTGATTTCCTCCTCAGCGGCATCTTGACCCTCAGTTGCCTCAATGTCTTTCTTTGAGTGGAGCTGTTCAATGGAGGATGCCACTGCAAGGAAACAAAAAAAAGAAATTCGATATAAGCTTATGTTTAAAAGGTGTATGGATACAACAATACTTTTAAACAAAAACAATGCAACTTACATCTTCTCTCTTTAATTCTCCTTATGTCTTCTTCAGTCTGTTAAAACAATTATTTGAAACATAAGACAATGTAACTATGTTAACTATTACATTGAAAACAGACCTACAGAAATATAGCCAGTAGTAGTTAACAGAAATGTTCCTTTTTGAAGCAACACAAGGATATAAAGTTCTAGTAAAAAAAGAAGCGATATTATACCAATTCTTTGATCCGCTTGCGATGTCTGCTATGAGGATTTTTGAGGTGGCTTGTTAAATCAAATATGGTTGGAATAGCAGTATCCTTCAGTACTGTTCTGTAAGGGCTCTGAAAAACAATAATGAAGACAAAACAAGTTATTCAAATACAAATGTAAGATTATGATAATCTCTAAAAAGACAGATTGTTCAGTGAGTTAGACATGTTTCAAACAAAGACCTTTGTGGTTTGACATGCACTTACTGTTTTACAAACCATAGCCGGGTCAAAGTGTTTGGCACACAGTCTGTAGTGTTTATTGAGTTGGTCTGATGTTTTCGCCTCCAGATCCGCCCGACGACAGTTCTCAACCCAGAGCCTACATCTGAACAAACCAGAATAGGAGGCCTAGTAAACTATTGTAAACTATTCGTTTTAAAGAATCATAGTCCAGACTGATTAATCATGGTCCAGACTGATTCATTTATTATTTAGGTGTGTTAGTGCTGGGGTGATACCTAATGTATATATGTCCCAAAGTTTCAATAGAAGTACGATGGATTTACACCACAAATGCCATGGTGGCTAACTTATCTGTGCAACTCAGCTACAGGCGAATGTCAGCACTGTAAAGCCACACACACACCACTTGGCTCGCTGCAAGTGAGCTGGCTAGCTAGCTAGTTTCCACATACGAAAGTTAGCTATGATGACTAGCGTGCTACTGAACACGACATAGCTACATTTAGCAAGCTATCGTATAACTGGTTACTCCCCGAGAAAGGTAAGGGTTCATATTGTGACGGTCAGACTTTATCATACCTTTCTGGATCTCTTGGAAACCTGAAAAAAGCCAAATCGGATTGAGTGCTCTTCCTGGTACAATTTGGAGCCGCGCAAAAATTGGGCATGGTGCATAAACGTCTATTCAATTTCAAATGAATTTAGTATTCAGACATATGCTTTGCGTTTGAATAATGTATATTACACAAGCTAGCTAGCTACCTGTTACTTTGAAATTAACCTAAAAGGCGCGCAACAGTGCTAAGGGTGGCCTGGAGGATTTGAGGAAGAGGAAACCGAACTGCTTCCGTTCAACAAATAAAGTACGTCACAATGATGTCTTGTCACGTGCTCATTTGTGTTATCTCTATGCACAGATCTAGGATCAGCTCTAACTACCATTACACATTTACATTGTAAGGGTTAAAAGAAAAACGTACCTCGGATCAGTGTAAAATCCCGTGAATAGAGGCTTCTAGATGACTGTGCGTCTTCTACGTTACACTAACGATTTCGTTACACTCGTGTAAGAGCGACCCCAAATTTGCAAAAATATAGCTAGTTTGTCATGGCAATTGGACATATAGGAAATATAGTCAACTTTAAACGGCTACGGTTCGGATTCATGAAAAAAACAAATGTACTTATAAACGAGCGTGAATAAAGACAAAACACATGCTTCATCTGGCTCGTTGGTCTAGGGTGCGAGAGTTCAAATCCCGGACGAGCCCTCTTTTTATGTCTAAAATTAAATATGTCAACGTTGTGGATGGAAACATGGTGAATTTGCTATACATGTGCATGAGTTAAACCCAGCAAAATAGAACTCACTGCGTCATAGAGTTATTGTTCAATCTCTGTTATATTCTATGTAGTTGCACCAAATATACCACTTTTCACTACGTTGTTGCTATGATACAGCATTCAATTACTTGTATCTTAGCATTGCTCTTTAAATTTAAAATGACGGGCTCGTCCGGGATTTGAACCCGGGACCTCTCGCACCCGAAGCGAGAATCATACCCCTAGACCAACGAGCCACAGCGTAAAATACACTGATCTATATGATTATAAAATCAGAAAACCCTCGTGATAATTTGACGATTGATAAAGAGTTCATAAGGTCACTTCAATCATAATACATCTCATCTACACCCATTACATGTAGCTTGCTGTTGTGGAGAGAATCACTCAGGCTTTCTTACAACACTAGTATGATAACGTTGCCGGTTTGTTGTGCTGATCAGTATATTTTGAGTGTGAATCATAATTATAGGCTACACAAAGGAGTTATGGTGTTAAACAATTATTATTATTGAGCAGAAAAGTGTCCACTATCATGATAATTTATTTGGTATTTGTGCAGGTATAAATAGCATTGAGACAATAGACAGTGTATTCCTGGAAGAAATACATATTGGTGTGTGAAGATAAGTTGAGGAACAGAGGCTCACAACAGTTCAATTAACTTCTTTTTATATATCATACATAAGACTGTCTTAATATAATACAAAGGGCATTGTCATATACACAGCAAAGTCTTGACTAGATCTTACAATCTGTGGATACATGGACTTATCCTTTTCCCCATGCTGTTCAGTTTTATAGTGCATGTTACATGTACAAAAATTGATGAAAAAAAAAAAAATGAAGGAAAAGATATTCAAATGAAATCTGAGGACTTGCGCTTCTGTAGGGTGAGGGATATGTCAACAAGTACTCAAATGTGTGAAACCCAAACATAACAGCCTTATTGAAAATGGAACCACTTTTTTTCCACCATGTGCTTCTCATACAACCAAAATGTAAGGTTTGTGGATGTACATGCACTTACAATATACCCTGTGAAAATTAAGGTTTGAAGATATAGCTTTCCCTGTTTGATTCAAACCCTACCTCATAGTGTTGTCCTGATGTAGTCAAGTACCTCTGACCAGAGACCATGATACACCACTGACTAAGAAAACTGAGATCTTGCCACTGAATGGTCACCAAATTGACAAACAATCATCATACCAGCAGGAGCAAGGTAGTGAGTTCTATACTTCCTTTATTAAAAAATATAAATATATACATAAATTCTATTTCAACTATTAAAAAGGGGCTGCATGTCATGACAACTGCTCTAGATCAAAGGTCATTCAGCATGATCTGAAACAGGCTCACACTTAAGAGTCACTCAAGTTTATTATTATTATTTTTAAATATTTTTTTTTAACCTTTATTTTGGAATGTTTAGTACCAGTATGAGTGCCAGCAAAACCACTGTCAATTTCTGAATCTCAAAAATCATGAGGGGTATGAAAAATGATTGTGATTATAATTTTAACATTTAGATAAAATCAAAATATCATTACAGGTAGCTTTGCATTTGTGGTTATACCAAACATGATTTGTCCTTGTGATGGTCTCTCCCCTGAATTATGATGACAATAGAATGGTGTCCTGCGGTCTGTGTGTGTTTAACTAAGAAGGCTGTTATGAGCAGGACTTTGGTCTTGTTATTTTTTCCAGAGATGACCAAAAAAGAAAAGAAAAAAAAAGCACTTCAAAATCCCTGATATAAAATAAACTGAATGAAACATGTATTTGATTTACTGTCGAGTTCTACGGACATGCATGTCTGCCTAAGTTGAGCATCATCCTCAGGACAAGAGGGCTGCTGGCACGCTTTCCATTTGAATAGGACCAGGCTCACAAGGTGCTCTGCCAAATCATTTTGAAACAATTGTCTGTACACTGCCAGGGTAATGAAACTAAAATAGTCTTGAGTTATGGCAGTAGCTAGCATGTCAACCAAATTATGTATGAAAGGCAGCGAAACCCTTAAAAATAGTATACGTGGGGGAAAATGCAGAAATAGAACGCAGTTGTCTCCATTGAACCATGAGCTTTTAATTATGCTACTCTGGAGCCTGCAGAGTAACTACCAATGTCACCAAACATACTAAGGTTAAAAGAGAGACTCCACAAATTAAAATCAACCAAATAATATGGAAACAGGTTTGGTAAAACATTGCAACCTTAACTGTTAAAATATATGGTAGCTAAGTTCAACAACGGGTTCCAGTTTTGCTAGAGCAATATATTGCTGCTGTTTTGTATTGACGTTAAAATAAGATCTTGATAAACGGAGTCAAAAGTGGTGAACTGCTACATTATTGGTTACAGACACCTAATATGCTTTAAAAACAACTGCTTTGGTATAAAAAATATCCAAAGGGAAAATAAATTATTGTAAAATTCACAGCATAATTTGAGGAGGAAAAAAGGCAGTCACTTAACTCGTTTTTCTTTTCAGTTTCCGTTTAAGATGGAGAATTTGTGCAGGCGTTCAGATGAGGAACTACATGCAGATTTGGGGGGGGGGGGGGGGGGTGGTAAGCAAAGGGACTCTGGAAAAGATAGTTCTTTCCACTGTGAAATCCTTAATCTGTGAACAAGATTTGAGGAAGTAATGTTTAGGAGATTGGTGTGTACAAGAAGACCCTGTAATGTGGGGCCCCATTAATAAGAAATCTTTGTAGAGAAAGGCCTCAGAAATTATTCTTAATTACCTTTTTCTATTATGTTTATTCTCCTTAAAGAATTAAGGGCTGTCTAGAGAGAAAAAAAAATAGAGGAAAGCCATGTTAATTCAAATGATAATGTCCAGCTCCGTCCCATTCCAAGTCCATGAGTCGTAAGGCCAAAGGGTTATCTGAGAACCAGCCACTGACTGAACCAGTCTTCCCCGCGCTTCGCCGGATCCTTTTCTTCTCCAGAGCCAATCTCTCGTCTGTGCCAGGCCGGACCCAGCTCACCGGGCCCCTGGACTTAATGGGGGTAGCGCTCCCCTCAGAACCTCCCCACTCAACATCTTCCACCTGCAGGGTAATTCCTCCACTGTCTGGGCCAGCGCACGCTATAGGAACTCCACTGCTATGTGCTCCCCTCTCACAGAGTTACACAATACCGACAGACAACACGAAATATCACTGCAAACACTTTCCTCCTGGTCAAGCTACATGTTTTAAAAGCAGCTCTTTTGTGACAATTCACTTTAAAAAAAGGGTAAAACAATCAACAACTGTGGAACAAAAATGTCAGAAATTCCACAGTTTTAAATAAGAGGTGTTAGCAATTCATTACTGACAGCTACCTGTAAAACTGCTTCCAACTGTATCCCCAATGCTCACCAGAAGATTTTGCCACGTAATACCAGACGGTGGTTATTTGTTACATGAATTTTGTGAAATGGCAGATGGAGGTCTCAATTTTACTATGGTTATTTTGCAACATTACTATGTGTAATGATTGCAAAGGAAAAACGGAAACCACATTCTTTTAACAAAGGATCTTCTCTGTAGTAGCGGTTCAGTGATATCTCCCTTCTGACGTGAGCAGCTTTAGTTCGACACACCTGTAGTAAAAAACACCACCTTAAAAATGACGCACAGGGGGAACACACAGCCAAATGTCAGTGCAGTCACGAGCTGGCCATGGAACTCTGCTGCACACACACTCCAGTCATGGGAGACTCCTCCCGGTCCATGCCCTGCCTCATGCCCAGGTGGCCCTCTGGTAGGTAGTGAGCCGGCCCAGTGTTTGTGCCCATGGGGTACGCAGGGTGGGCGGCCATGCCCGTCTCCTGCCGGGGGTTCGAGAAGGCGCCCAACCCCATGCTCAGCCCGCCGTGATGCCCAAAGGGCAGGTGGCGGAGCTGGTAGGCCTGGTTGCCATGGTTCCCAGTGGAAGAGGAAGATGTGGAGGAAGAGGAGGCAGAGGAAGACAGGGAGGTCATGGACAGATGGCCATGCACCACCTCCATGGAGTCCTGTGTGGAGGCGCTGTGTGTGGGAGAGGTGTAATGCCGTGGCCGGGGCCTTGTGGCCATCACCTGCGCATGGTGATGATGGGGGTGGGAGTGGGGGTGCAGGGCCTTGGGGTGCTGAGGAGGGACATGGAAGGTGGTCTCCTGGACTGGGTGGGTCTCTCCGGCCACTGGCTCAGGTCCAACGCCGCCTCCCCTCACCAATGGGGGAGGGTAAGTCTTTCTTGCCTGTCAGTGGATCACAGAAACAGAAATCAAATCAATTCATCTCTCATACTGGCTCTGACTTTGCTGATAACTACTTTGAGGAAACATGTACTTAATATGACTGATGTGGTTGTCCCACCCAGCTCTTAAGATGAATGCACTAACTCAGTCACTCTGGATAAGAGCATCTGCTAAATGACTAAAATGTCAATTTCAATACTCTTGGCAAATGCTACTTGGAAAATGTCATACCATTACATTCCCAGTGCATTTAAATAATATTGACTACATTAGGACTTACAACAGGTTGTCTATTGATTAATTAGCTTCTTCAAATGAATGACAAAGACATGTCACCTGTGGACAGAGGGTGTCACCATCGATGGCTGGCAGCACTGCCCCAAAGTGCCCTCCACTGTGTAGGTGGTGATGGGTGGGGTCAGACCTTGCCCTGCCACTGGTACTTGTCCCAGATGATCCTCCTGCAAGAGAGAGAGACAAGGGCACAACCTCAGCCCATCACACCACATCTAAAAAATGACAACCTAGCAAAGGTTTAAAATAGTATATATTTTTTAAGCACCATCAACTGTTGGGTTTCCCACCAGTGCACTGAAAAGGCACCACTTTGAGATATGAGCCCGCAACCGCAATATTCCGATGAGAGAAAGAGGGTCAATTGAGCCAGGGAGTGTTACCGGAGCTGGAGGAGGTGCTGGAGGTGGTTCCAGAGGACTGGGACTGCTCCAGCGCTGGGCTGGTAGACACACTGCTGCTCGTGTTGGTCCCCTCGTCTGCCGTCTTCTTGAAGAAGCTGTGCTGTAGGGCGTAGTAGGGCTGTATGCGGCTCTTGGGGTCGTAGTCCAACATCCGCAGGATCAGGTCCTTGAACTTCAAGTAGTCAGCGACGGCGTGGCCAGACTCCCCCGCCCGCCGGCCACCTGGACCCCCGGCCTCCACACCCAGGATGGAGTGGAGCTTTCGAGAGGCTGGAGGCTTATACTGCTCAGAGGAAAGACAAGGGGAAGAGACAGAGGGGGTGTCAGGTACTTGAACTCAAATACACAACACTACCAAAAGCCACTGTTAGGACACCACATTGAGAGAGGAACCGCAGAACACTCACCCTTTTGCCATCTTTGGTCTTCTTAACGCTCCATGTGCCATCTGATAGCTTCTCAAAGAACTTCCTGGCTTTTGGGGCTAGGTCCATAATGTGATTGGGGGGGATACCTAGAACTTCAACTATCTTATTCATCTGGTCCACCTGAGAATTATAGAACAGAACAAAATAATGCCATGGATTAATGTTAATTGCGTGTATCAAATTAATTTACTCAGAGTTGGCTACATTTAAAAAGATCTCCAGCTAGTCAGTCAAGCCTACTGTACCTCGTTGGCGCCACTGAAGAGGGGCTCTCCGGTGTGCATTTCTACCAGGATGCAGCCCAGGGACCACATGTCGATGGCCAGGTCATAGGGCATGCCCAGCAGCACCTCTGGGGAGCGGTAAAAACGACTCTGGATGTACTGGTATATCTAAGGAAGGACAAAAATAATAAATCACAACCCATTCTTAAAGATAACATTACAGATATCAGCATTAAATGCTTGAGAACAGAATATACATCAGAGGTATACAGAACATATGCAAGAAATTAGACTTGTGAAAGACAAGGTTAAACTCTTTTGGACCAAGACAATAAGTAGTAGATTAGCATACCCTCTGTCCCAGTTGGCAGGAGCTGCCAAAGTCCACTATCTTGATGGCGCTCCTTTTGGGGTTGCACAGCAGGATGTTCTCAGGCTTCAGGTCACAGTGGATGATGCTTAGCTCAGGCGTGGCCAGGAACAGTAGCGCAGTGCAAAGCTGCTGGGCAAACTTCCTGGTCAGGTTGAGAGAGACGCCACGGAAGTTGGTGTTCCGCAGCAGGTCATATAGGTTGTACGAGAGCATCTCAAACACCAGGCAGAGGTGGTTCCGGAACATGAAGTGACGTTTCAGGTGAACTACATGATAGGAAAAATAAACATTCTGCCAGTCAAGTTTGGCTGATACACCAATCTCTCCTGTATGTGTAAAACATAACAGTACTCCATAATGGCTTGGACAATAGACAAGCACTAGAGTGCATTACCTATGTAGTATTTCATCTCAGTGTCATGTTTGTTCATGAGCTCTAGGAGACGCACTTCAATCTGAGCTTGATTGAGAAAAGCTTTTTTGTTCTTGATGATCTTGATGGCAACCCACTCCTGCTCTGCACGGTCATACGCTTTTACAACCTACATCAATCACAAGGAGAGAAAAAACACCAACACATGCAGTACCAGCCAAAAGTTTTAGAACACCTACTCATTCAAGGATTTTTCTATATTTTTGCTATTTTCTACAATGTAGAATAATAGTGAAGACATCAAAACTATGAAATAACACATGGAATCATATTTGAGATTCTTCAAAGTAGCCACCCTTTGCCTTGATGACAGCCTTGCACACTCTTGGCATTCTCTCAACGAGCTTCATGAGGTAGTCACCTCGAATGCATTTCTATTAACAGGTGTGCCTTGTTAAAAGTTAATTTGTTGAATTTCTTAATGCATTTGAGCCAATCAGTTGTGTTGTGACAAGACAGGGTGGTATACAGAAGAGTGTCTTTCACCAAATAGGGCTAAATCCATATTATGGCAAGAACAGCTCAAATTAGCAAAGAGAAACAGTCCATCATTACTTGGAAAACATGAAGGTCAGTCAATCCAGAAAATGTCAAGAAATTTGACCGTTTCTTCAAGTGCAGTCGCACACCGGGGCGGCAGGGTAGCCTAGTGGTTAGAGAGTTGGATTCGTAACCGCAAGGTTGCAAGTTCAAACCCCCGAGCTGACAAGGTACAAATCTGTCGTTCTGCCCCTGAACAGGCAGTTAACCCACTGTTCCTAGGCCGTCATTGAAAATAAGAATTTGTTCTTAACTGACTTGCCTAGTTAAATAACGGTAAAATAAAAAATAAATAAACCATCAAGTGCTATGATGAAACTGGCGCTCATGAGGACCACCGCAGGAAAGGAAGACCCTCTGCTGCAGAGGATAAGTTCATTGGAGTTACCAGCCTCAGATTGCAGGTCAAATAAATGCTTCACAGAGTTCAAGTAACAGGCATCTCAACATCAACTGTTCAGAGGAGACTGCGTGAAGCAGGCCTTCATGGTCGAATTGCTGCAAAGAAACCACCACTAAAGAAGAGACTTGCTTGGGCCAAGAAACACGAGCAATAGATATTAGACCGGTGGAAATCTGTCCTTTGGTCTGATGAGTCCAAATGAGCGATTTTTGGTTCCAACCGCCGTGTCTTTGTGAGACGCAGAGTAGGTGAAGGGATGATCTCTGCATGTGTGGTTCCCACCATGAAGTATGGAGGAGGTGTGATGGTGCTTTGCTGGTAACACTGTCAGCGATTTATTTATAATTCAAGGCACACTTAACCAGCATGGCTACTACAGCATTCTGCTGTGATATCCCATCTGCTTTGCATTTAGTGGGACTATCATTTGTTTTTCAACAGGACAATGACCCAACACACCTCCAGGCTGTGTAAGGGCTATTTGACCAATAAGGAGAGTGATGGCGTGCTGCATCAGAAGACCTGGCCTCCACAATCACCCGACGTCAGCCCAATTGAGATGGTTTAGAATGAGTTGGACCACAGAGTGAAGGAAAAGCAGCCAACAAGTGCTCAGCATAGGTGGAAACTCCTTCAAGATTGTAGGAAAAGCATTCCTCGTGAAGATGGTTGAGAGAATGCCAAGAGTGTGCAAAGCTGTCATCGAGGCAAAGGGTGGCTACTTTGAAGAATCTAAAATCTATTTTAATTGGTTTAACCCTTTTTTGGTTACCACATGATTCCATGTGTTATTTCTTAGTTTTGATGTCTTCACTATTATTCTACAATGTGGAAAATAGTAATAAAGAAAAACCCTTGAATGAGTAGGTCTGCCCAAACTTTTGACTGGTACTGTATTTTCTTATGTTTTAATCACACTAGCTACACAAGTGATCACGAGAATAATGTTGAATCATTTACAAAAGTATACCTGTCCAAATGACCCTTTGCCGATCAAGGAGTCAATCTCATAGCGGTCCATCCACTTTTCCCCATTCTTGACAATGTAATCGTAGTTGTCATCGTCATAGCCATCATTGAAGACCTTCCTCTCTTTCTTGTGACTGGAGTCTTCACCCTGACCCGTTTGGTGCCGCCGCTTCTTTTTTGCATAATACACCTAGAGTCCAGGAAAGAACCGCAATACAGACATTAGAATATGTACTTCCTAATCTAACTGACTACATGAAAAATATTCAAAACTATAATTTTTTATGTTGTGGCAATTGCAGTACATTAAACAGCAGAAACCAGTCTCACCTCATTGATCTGTTTATAGGTTTTGATAAGGTCTATGGAGAGCTTCCGCAGGGGAGCCAAAGTAGGGTCACGAAAGCACTGGGGCATGTGCCTCTGTAACAAATCACAAGAAAAGCATTAATATCTCAGACAAAAAAAAAGGTGTATGAACTTTTCTTACAATTTGCAATCAAACTGATAGGCTACTTAAAGTTCTGATTTCTACTGGGCAAGTGTGTGTTTAAAAGTGAATGACAAATTGAGAGGTTTGTGGGTTGCTTGTATACCGGATTGGCAGTGAGCTGTTGCGCCTGGTCGCTGTACGGTAGGACCGCAGCAGTTTGGTCAGTGCTTGGCTGGTGGCGGTCACTGTACTGCTGGTGCGTATGGGGCATTGGAGCAGCCATCTGAAGACCAGCAGCGTGGAAAGAAAAAGAGGGCGCAAGCCGGACGGACGAAGGTTTGCATGCTGAAGTCTCTCCTCCTGAAATAAGTCAAAATTGATATGAGTTAATGCTGATTTTTATATATATATATATAAATAAATAAATTTAAAAAACGTATACAAACTTTCCCTGAAGTAGTGAGAAATCAAGTTGATTTTTCAGACTGATTACTCTATCAATGGCAGGTTTCCTGCAGTGACAAACTGATCTAAAATACCACATCAAGGGGTCTAGAAATGTAGGCACACAGCTTTAACCTTTACTATGTAGTATGAATCTCAATGATTATCAACTGAAAATCCGAAATGGGATGTTGGTCAATTCTAACTAACATGTTACGGTCAGTGTAATTTCTCTCATATAATTGACATGAGTAGGAAGACATAGGCCTAACTCTTACTGTTAAATAGCGATGTTATTCAAATTATATACAGCATGTTTGTTGTATTAGCATCCATGAGAATGTGCCGTCAGAACAGCGGGAGGCTATAGAATATGTACTTTTAGATCAGGAATAAAGATGCAATATTTATACAGCCTGGGTAGTTAATCAACCTTCTCTTTATGTGAAAATAAATTAGAAAAGTATTACGTAGCTTGTTCATCTATCAGCATCTCACCAGACAACACAATTCACTAGCGTTACACAGTAACCACTATTCAGAATCCCAGCAACAGCACCTAATTAGCATAGCCTATCACCACAGAGATACAGCGTGATTTGGCAAGCCCATCAATGCACAGGCCAATCACAACGCAGTATGCAAATAGCCTACTTTTGTTGCCAGGGCAGAGCGGCTCCCATTTTCCAATGAGAAAGCAAGAAATAAACAAGAAATAAAATTGAACTTTGGCACACTTAGAGGCCGCTTTCAGTACACTAGAGCCTGACAGCAAAATAGCAGCACAGCCTAAAGCCTGCACTCCATCTGAGAGCACTAGAAACAGAGCTGACCCAGCTGTGGAGGAACAAATATATCCAGACTGATAGATATTATTAGGAGAACCTTGGAAATAAAGATGTACAGTAGCTACATTCCAGGAGAATCCAGTTTAGAATTATACAATTGTAATATGCCATTTCTGACACATCATACAATAATAACACATGTATGAGGTATAACTGATCATGGGGGTGACCTCAGAATCTGACAAAAATCAAATAAGGTAGCCTAGTCTAACCCCGTTTCTCACTCTAAGTAGTACAGTACTATTCCTTATAAATTGTGATTTATATTACATGTGTAATATTGTACATTTAATATTATATAGGCCTTTATATAATTATATCTGGGGCTGGTCAGTTCACGCTTGTCCTTTGTATAACTGTTCAATAATAATGCTTGCAGTTGTTGAAGCATCCTTCCAAGCTCACTAAATACAAAAGATTCATCTGTAAGGATGACTGGCATTTCTTTCTTCTCCACTTTCTTGGCTGACATCTTGAGGTGCACCATGGTTTATTTTAAACTTCACTCCATTTAATGTAATCCCAATTCCAAATTGTCAGAAGACTGCCTCCTCCCCACCAAAGAGAAAATATTGCAGATATTGCAGCTAACCTGGATGCATCGTCTCCTGTAAAATTTCATATCATCCTGGGAGGAGAGTCCAGCAGCAAACCACAACCCACTATGAAGAACAAAAAGAGATAAGTATCATTGACTGTGCATTTCTGGTGGGATCTACTTTCCAATAGCACAAAAACTTTGGTGGAAAAAAGAGGGAGGAAAAATACCAAAACATTGCAAAGGATGACTCTCACAATGTTTAAAAAAAATATATATATATTGTAAAATTCACATTCTGTAACTCTAGAAAATAGAAAGCTCTAATCAATCCAACAAATCAAATTTTCCCAGTCAGTCTGGTTAATTTCAGTGAACCAATGACTCAAAGATTGTGTTTGGCATGTTGACAATTAACCATATAAATCTAAGAGGTATAAAGCTGTTTACTTTTTGAAAGAACAGTTCAGAAACATGGTTCACACCGAGACAGGCGCCATCCTAGCAGGTCAAATCAGGTTGACCATTGTTTTGGACCTAGTAAAACTAGAGATCTCCTCTCAGAATGTCTATACTCATTGTCAAAGCCATTAACTTGATATGCCTGTGATGAAGATGACCCGAATGCCTCAACAGCAACTAACTAATAAAATAAAATAAAATATTACACTATGTATAGACAGTGAGCAGAAGTATTTTCAGTGTGGGAAGGGTTGCTAAATATGATATACAGTATAAGCCTACATTGCAATGCAAGTGTTTTGAATACAAACTGTATACCATTTAAATTTTTCAGAACAGTGCATATAAAGTAGAAATAACGCATTCAACTGTTCCACTAAGGAAAAACAAGGTAATTACTTGTAAAGCATAAACGATCATAACATTCCCCGTTTTCAGGACCGTCTTCTGAACAGTTCCTTTTCTGGCTATTGAGTCGAGACATGAACACAGGCCTAGTTACACTGATATACCGTTATAATACGAATTGTGTGTATGCATCTTCATATCTAACTATGTCTATCCTAAGACATGTATTATTCCCTCAGTTTTGTTACATACTTGCACTTTCAAATCGGGCTGTCATCAGTTCAAAATAAGGAATTATCAACTGTTAGCCAACTACTCACAGGTGATGGAGTATTTCTCGCCATGGTTGGAATTTGGAAAGGAAATCATCTGTTTAGTTTAGCCTTCTCAAGAGCAGAATTGTCAACGGCAAAGTCTGGCTTCGTCCACAATGACAAACACTACCTAGCTTGGTTGCTCATTAGCTAACGTTACCCTTCTTGCTTTGATACGTTAAGGCAAGCCATCCGTTTCCTCTCGCCAGAGTGATTGCAGTGACGATGTGTTCTGCGAGCGAGCTGTATGGGCCTACTAGCAAGCTACGCGTTAGATGACCAGCTAGCTATGTGGCGAGCTTGCCAACTTATTAGCAAGCCAATAACGCAAGATATGGGGCCTGAATTGTTAACTGGCTACCTTGTTACTGTTACCTTGCCCACACCTTTCTAACAGGTTTGGCACGTTAACGACCATAGCTAGCTAACGAGAAATGCCCATAAACACTTAACGTTAGCTAGCTATTAACTTCCGTTAGCACTCTGACGTAACGTTAGCTACAACTAAAGGTACAATGTTGTTAGCTCACTAGCTAGGTTTAAAACATGTTAGGTGTAGCTAGATCCAGAGCGCTAACGTTAGCTAGCAAATCTGTACTGGCTAATGTTAGCGATATTCTGATGACATCCGCCGGCCAATGCAATGGTTGCTGATCGTTAGCTAGATAATTAGCTAACTAATAAACTACCACCCCATGTAACGTTAGCTACCTTTCTTACACAACACACATAGTCAGCTTCATATACGGGCTCACCTCTGATGGCACGATCTTCATTTAAAGTCAAATAACCTGTATGATAGGGCAACTTATCCAGCTTGAGCTTCTCCGCCCTCAATCGTCGGCTAAGTTAACCGTGGCAGTCAGTCAACTCAATTCCCGTAACGCGAAGGTGAAAAGTATCCCCCACTGGCCAGCCAAGTAAAACTTCTTGACGATCAAATGCGTTCCCAACCAACAAAATTAGTTATCCACCCAACTACGACTAGCATCAGCTGATGACTAGCGCCTACTAGCTCGTATGCTAGCTAGCTAGTTGACAAAACGAACGTGGCTACTGCTGTTGACTAGCTAAGGTTAGCTAACAAGATTCTGTAGCTAGGAATTCAATAGCTAAATAAAAGGTTGCTACATTTAGATTGTTCCGTTTTCTTGCAAGCTCACCACGGGAAACACGGACGTAGGCAATCATAACGAATAATAATCTAAATCCCCCAAAATATGAAACAAATATCATGCCCTAAAATATACGCTTATTTTGGACAATAATTTTTATGTCAATTTTCACAAAATGGCGCGCGTCCCAAACCTGCGCAGTGAACCGGCCCGGTAGACCAAGTGCGGCTCCCCCTAAATATATTTAAACTATGCTACATAATTTGCTTCTGAATTGTCTAAATTCGATCCATTCGACGCATTGTTTTCAACACAAATGTCAATGGTATATCCAGTGATTGCATTATTCCGGCGGGAAGGGAGAACATTTGAAAATAATCCGCAAAAAAACCTTCTGACAAAATGGCGATGGCCTGAGTTGTTACTATGACAACTGTCAATCAAACTATCCAATCCGGGACGAACCAATGACGAGAATAATTCAACCATAGATTCAACGTTGCATGCTGTCATAACTTGTCAATCAACCAGTAATTCTGATGAAGAAATTGTCTCAATTTAACTATAACATTCTAAAGTAGAATAAAATCATCCAGATAGCATTTCTAAATTAAAAATGCATGAATAGGAATTTGCCAAACTTTTTTGCATGCATTTTTGAGGCAGTCATAAAACTGTATGTAGACTGCAAAAAGAAATGAGTAGAAAATGAAATGCAAGACATGCAGACCTAAATAAGAATTTGTTCTTAACCGACTTGCCTAGTTAAATAAAGGTTAAATAAACAATAAAAAACAGTCAGATTGACATGACATGATTCCTGAATATGAACAAGCTGTGTGATATTGTTGCATAGAACACATCTATAAAATACATTCCTTATCAGGACAGAATTAAATTCAGTTTTTCTTTTAGTGGCTGTTGTGCTTTACAGTAGAGACTAGAGGTATAAAGGGCACCCACATGTAGCCTATACTCTATGGCTGTCAGTTTAACGGTTCTCTAAGGTTCCATGAACTCAGTTTAGCAAAACCTGATGCTTGACAATTTACTAGTAACATTTAACATGTGATAAGATATTCACAAATCAGATCCAACTACAGAAAGTAACCCAATTTAAATATCCAAGTGGGATCTTATTTGTAACATTTTTGATCTCTCTGAATGAGGATGAAGCAAATCCACGTACTATGTTCTTTGGCCAATGGATGGCAGCAAACATCCTTTCTATGTGAGGTTCTGGATTTCTGATTATCATGGTCTTGTATGATTCTATATTGATTTATCAGTCATGCTATTAGTGTTGAGGAATGCTCAATAGTGGTCCAATTGTAAAATATGGATTTATGGATGATAGGGATGAATAGAGATTGATTCTCTGGGATTTTGGTGTGTATATGTACCTATTCTCAATGATGACCGAAGGGTGATCATTTTTAGGATGTATTGTGAGAAGAATGACAGAGCAAACAAAACATTCTTTAACAACTTTCTTCAAAATGTAGGCTACACTTTATTTTAAACAAAAGTACAAAAACAAAAGCCAGTATTTACAATACTTGCATGGCAACATTTACCCTCTTTGGTCTTATTTCCAATTTGATGGTTTCAGATTAACTACAATGTAGGAAACAAACAGCCAGCTGACAGTATGAGATATCATGTGGTAAATCTCATAGAAATCCACAGAAGGCTTACATTATAATTATCATTGTCAAATACCTGCAAGAAAGTACTATCAATTGTTCAGTACCTTTAAAACTAAGTGGTGGAATTTGTGAGAATAATTGAATATAACTAACAGAGATGCTAATTGTGTAATCTTGAACAATATAAATAGCAAAAAATAACCTAAACAAATCACAATTACATCCAGATCTGATATATTTACAGGTTCATTAAATGCTCCTCATAACCCTGACCAACTGTTGGACAACCTGTCTCTTTTCACATAAAAAATGACATGAATGCACAGAAATAAACACTATGAACACAACTGAGATAAGACATATTCTGTAATGTAGTGGTTACATTCAAATTAAACATGACCCACTGATACACAAACAAATGGTAAGAGTGTAATGGATGCCTAACAGCATGACTCAATCTCCTGATACTTTTGATGGTAAAAAAATGTTAAAAAATAAACAGGAACCATGAAACATGTCATGAAATAATTTGTACAACAGATCCTCTACTTCCAAGGCAATGCATCTTGGTATAATGCTTAACTCATATTACCTTACAACACCCAAAGCTGTTTATGTAGCCTATACCCTTAGCCCTTTCATTAACATTTCTACAATTTATTTTCCCAATGGAGACTACAAAAAATGGCAGTGTATGTGCCATTAAAAACAGACAAAATGCACTGACTGTGGTTGTGTGGATGGGTGTTTGGTTGTGTTGATGATATGGAACTGAGACGTAACTGCGGTGAAGACTTTCAGCTCTTCGGGATGCATTGAGAGTCAGGGAGGTATAGGCCAATGTACACATCCTTACAGAAAAGGCAACTGGTCCAGTAGTAATTCTACCAGCAATAATGTTAATTCAATCCAAGCCAAACACTCCAATTGTAATTTTTCTCAATTTAACTAAATCCCTCTTAACCAACACTTGAAACAAAAACTATTATAGTAGGAAAGTTAATGCATTTTATCTAGAGTGTAGACAATTTAGGCTTATGTACAACACATATCCGTTCATTTAGCCAGTTTTTTTCATTCAATATTGAGAGGAAACAAAGTTTTGTAAATAAGTCCGAATCCAAATGATCTTCATCCAATTCAATGCCCCCTTTCAAATTTTAACAGAAGTGTGCAAAATCTTCTAGTTGCTGCTTCCACACTGCAGAAAAATAAAAAGTGATGATGTTACCGGCATATTTTAATCTAAAACAAAAGAAGCAAATATTCTAATATACAGTTGTAGATGTGTTTTTCAAAACAAGTTCTTTACCTTTTTTCTCTCATTCTTTAAACATTTATTTTCTTTACACCTCAACTTTCTGGCTGTTCTCCTCCAGCTTTTCTTCTATTTTCTCCTCCAGTTTCTTGCTCTCCTCAGTGGATCCATCCTCCTTCTCACCGGTCTTCCAGCTGCCTTGCCTTTTAACACAAATCAGTTTGTTTAACACTAATCACAGCCCTCCAATAATAATACATATTTCACCATAACATGCTATATACAAATGGCATTTTGAATTGATGCACTTACTTGGATTTCTTCATGTACAGCCAGTATGCTAGACCCACAACTACGGTGGCCAGGAGCAGACCAACAATAACTCCTACCACCAACTTTGTCGTGTCACCCTCATCGGATGAGTCTGTAAAGGCACAAAGAGAGAGGAGAAATCAGAAACTAGGAGAGAGAACATTCTGCAAATGAAGAGACTGCAAAAAATACATTTCCGTACATGTATGCATAAACAGGGTTGAGTAGGCTACTTTCTGAATGTAATCCTTTATTTCAATTTCTTTTGAGTATTTAGTAATTTGTATTTCACCGGTCTTCAACTATTTTATCCAATGTATTTGGTAACAATATACTTTCTGGGCATGTAATTGTTTTCCAAAAATAAATAAAATACTTTCTATACCATTTTTTTAAATAGCGGTCCACAATGTTGTGTCCCCCTTTCACCCTACACTGGTATCAGAAGTCTGCTGGAACAATGGTGTCTGATAAATGACCAAAATGTAAATGTAAAATGAACACTTGCAAAATATTTATATTTGGTCATTTAGCAGACACTCTTATCACAATACCTATGTAAGAATGCTGTTCATTGACTACAGCTCAGCATTCAACACTATAGTACCCTCCAAGCTCATCATAAAGCTGGAGGCCCTGGGTCTCAACCCCGCCCTGTGCAATTGGGTCCTGGACTTTCTGACCGGCCACCCCAGGTGGTGAAGGTAGGAAACAACATCTCCACTTCGCTGACCCTCAACACTGGGGTCCCACAAGGGTGTGTGCTCAGCCCCCTCGTGTACTCCCTGTTCACCCAACGACTGTGTAGGCCATGCACGCCTCCAACTCAATCATCAAGTTTGCAGACGACACAACAGTAGTGGGCTTGATTACCAACAACGACAAGACAGTCTACAGGTAGGAGGTGAGGGCACTTGGGAGTGTGGTGTCAGGAAAACAACCTCTCATTCAAAAAAAAGGAGATGATCATGGTCTTCAGGAAACAGCAGAGGGAGCACCCTATCTACATGGAAGGGACAGCAGCGGAGAAGGTGTAAAGTTAAGTTCCTTGGCATACATATCACAGACAAACTGAAATGGTCCACCCACACAGACAGTAGGAGGCTGAAGTAATTTGTCTTGTCACCCAAAACTCTGACAAACTTTTACAGATGCACAATCGAGAGCATCCTGTCGGGCTTGTATCACAGCCTGGTACGGTAACTGCACCACCTTCAACCACAAGGCTCTCCAGAGGGTGGTGCGGTCTGCACAACGCATCACCGGGGGCAAACTACCTGCCTTCCGTGACACCTACAGCACCCAATGTCAAAGGAAGGCCAAAAAGATCAAGGACAACAACCACCCGAGTCACTGCCTGTTCACACCACTACCATCCAGAAGGCGAGGTCTGTACAGGTGCATCAAAGCTGGGACCGAATTACTGAAAAACAGCTTCTATCTTAAGGTCATCAGACTGCTAAACAGCAATCACTAACTCAAGAGTGGCTGCAGCCTCCACTGAGACCCAATCACTGGCCAATTTAATAAATAGATCACTAGTCACTTTAAACAATGCCACTTTAATAATGTTTACATATCTTACATTACTCTTATCATATGTACTGTATATACTGTATTTTATACCATCTATTGCACCTTGCCTATGCCACTTGGCCATCGCTCATCCATATATTTATATGTACAGTCGTGGCCAAAAGTTTTGAGAATGACACAAATATTAATGTCCACAACGTTTGCTGATTCAGTGTCTTTAGATATTTTTGTCAGATGTTACAAGCATTTCATAAGGCTTTTATTGACAATTACAGGAAGTTGATCCAAAGAGTCAATATTTTCAGTGTTGACCCTTCTTTTTCAAGAACCTCTGCAATCCGCACTGGCATGCTGTCAATTAACTTCTGGGCCACATCCTGACTGATGGCAGCCCATTCTTGCATAATCAATGCTTGGAGTTTGTGGATTTTGTTTGTCCACCCACCTCTTGAGGATTGACCACAAGTTCTCAATGGGATTAAGGTCTGGGGAGTTTCCTGGCCATGGACCCACAATATCAGTGTTTTGTTCCCTGAGCCACATAGTTATCACTTTTGCCTTATGCCAAGGTGCCCCATCATGCTGGAAAAGGCATTGTTCGTCACCAAACTGTTCCTGGATGGTTGGGAGAAGTTGCTCTTGGAGGATGTGTTGGTACCATTCTTTATTCATGGCTGTGTTCTTATGCAAAATTGTGAGTGAGCCCACTCCCTTGGCTGAGAAGCAACCTCACACATGAATGGTCTCAGGATGCTTTACTGTTGGCATGACACAGGACTGATGGTAGCGCTCACCTTGTCTTGTTCAGACAAGCTTTTTTCTGGATGCCCCAAACTATCGGATAGGGGATTCATCAGAGAAAATGACTTTACCCCAGTCCTCAGCAGTCCAATCCCTGTACCTTTTGCAGAATATCAGTCTGTCCCTGATGTTTTTCCTGGAGAGAAGTGGCTTCTTTGCTGCCCTTCTTGACACCAGGCCATCCTCCAAAAGTCTTTGCCTCACTGTGCGTGCAGATGCACTCACACCTGCCTGCTGTCATTCCTGAGCAAGCTCTGTACTGGTGGTGCCCCGATCACGCAGCTGAATCAACTTTAGGAGACGGTCCTGGCGCTTGCTGAACTTTCTTGGGGGCCCTGAAGCCTTCTTCACAACAATTGAACCGCTCCCTTTGAAGTTCTTGATGACCTGATAAATGGTTGATTTAGGTGCAATCTTACAGGCAGGAAAATCCTTGCCTGTGAAGCCCTTTTTGTGCAAAGCAATGATGATGGCATGTGTTTCCTTGCAGGTAACAAAGGTTGACAGAGGAAGAACAATGATTCCAAGCACCATCCTCCTTTTGAAGCGTCCAGTCTGTTATTCGAACTCAATCAGCATGACAGAGTGATCTCCATCCTTGTCCTCGTCAACACTCACACTTGTGTTAACAAGAGAATCACTGACATGATGTCAGCTGGTCCTTTTGTGGCAGGGCTGAAATGCAGTGGAAATGTTTTTGGGGGATTCAGTTCATTTGCATGGCAAAGAGGGACTTTGCAATTAATTGCAATTAATCTGATCACTCTTCATACCATTCTGGAGTGTATGCAAATTGCCATCATACAAACTGAGGCAGCAGACTTTGTGAAAATTTATATTTGTGTCATTCTCAAAAGTTTTGGCCACAACTGTAGAAGCACAAGCATTTTGCGACACTCGCATTAACATCTGCTAACCATGTGTATGTGACCAATACAATTTGATTTGATTGTGCCAGCAGACTTCTGATATCCACAGCGATTTACAGTCAATGCATTCAACTAAGGTTGATAAACAACAACAACATCTCACAGTGATGGCAAGTAAAATGCTCAGGTGGAACAAACTTAACTTGAGTCCCATGGTCACACTGGTGCATTTTGGACTTCTAACCGCTTTTAAACATTGTGTGTTTGAGCTCCAGACTACTGCTGCATTAGATTCTTCTATTTCTTTTGCATCCGCTGATACTATCCATTAGTGTGTGTAATTAACAGGGGCTGTGCTAGAGTGGTGTTTGTGAGACAAGGGCGGATCCCAAAAGTGGTTCAGCTCACAAAAACATCTGTAAAGTCAGAACGGTTTGAGCTACAAACTATTATGACCCATCTATACAGACCACAGGAGAATGGTGGCGGGGAGGACAGGCTTGCGGTAATGGCTGGAGCGGAATGGGTGGAATGGTATCAAATACATCAAGCACATGGTTTACATGTGCTTGATGCCGTTCCATTAGCTCCGATCCAGTCCTTATTATGAGCTGTCCTCCCACTCAGCAGCCTCCACTGGCTGAGACTCTCACTAACACGTTTTGCTCTATGACACTCAC
Organism: Oncorhynchus mykiss; assembly: GCF_057628025.1. Classification (NCBI taxonomy): domain Eukaryota; kingdom Metazoa; phylum Chordata; class Actinopteri; order Salmoniformes; family Salmonidae; genus Oncorhynchus; species Oncorhynchus mykiss. Next base: position 21,509,122 of record NC_143045.1, on the reverse strand, counting down.
AAGCCATTGTTTTGTGTTCAACCTGTAGCCATAGTTGTCAAGAAAAGAAAATGGTAAAACACTTCAATGTGAGGATAAATATGAGAGCAGTGCAAGCAGATTAATGAAAGCAGTGAATTTCAGCTTTTTCACTGTGGGAGTCCTAGGACCAATGGAGTTAAACATGCCTTTTTTCAAGTCTGAATGAAATGTCATTAAGAAAATAGAAAGGTGTCACAATGTATGTTTTCAAAAATATCCTTTCTAAATGTAATCATCTACATTTTTGACAAACACTGTTATCCAGAGTGATGTACAATAGTCAGTACATAGATTTTTATATTTGTTCATACTGGGCCCCCATGGGATTTGAACCAACAACCCTTGTAAACACAAGTGCCATGCTCTACCAACTGAGCCACACAGGACCATATAGGTTTTCCAAAGTATCTGTAATCTGATTACAATTATAGTTTTTTTTTTTTTCTGTAATCAGATTACATGTAACTGTTAAAAGTTACTGCCCGGGCCTCCTGGGTGGCGCAGTGGTCTCGGGCACTGCATCGCAGTGCTAGGTGTGCCACCAGAGACTCTGGGTTCGCGCCCAGGCTCTGTCGCAGCCGGCCGTGACCGGGAGGTCCGTGGGGCGATGCACAATTGGCCTAGCGTCGTCCGGGTTAGGGAGGGTTTGGCCGGTAGGGATATCCTTGTCTCATCAGCGTCTCCCGTGGCGGGCCGGGCGCAGTGCGCACTAACCAAGGTAGCCAGGTGCACAGTGTTTCCTCCGACACATTGGTGCGGCTGGCTTCCAGGTTGGAAGCGCGCTGTGTTAAGAAGCAGTTTGGGTTGTGTTTTGGAGAAAGCATGGCTTTTGACCTTGTAGCGATGAGACAAGATAGTAATTACTAACAATTGGATACCACAAAATCGGGGAGAAAAGAGGGTAAAACATATATTTTTTAAGTTTAAAAAAAAGTTACTGCCCAAACCAGTGTATAAATGTCAATAAATGGCCTCCAGAGTGGTGCAGTGGTCTAAGGCACAGTGCTAGCTGTGCCACTAGAGATCCTGATTTGAGTCCAGGCTCTGTCGCAGCCAGCCGCAACCGGGAGACCCATGGGGCGGCGCACAATCTTTCCAGCGTCGTCCAGGTTAGGGGAGGGTTTGGCCGGCAGGGATGTTCTTGTCCCATCACGCACTAGTGACTCCTGTGGCGGACCAGGTGCAGTGCACGCTGACACGGTCGCCAGGTGTATGGTGTTTTTCTCCGACACATTGGTGCGGCTGACTTCCGGGTTAAGTGGGCATTATGACAAGAAGCAGTACGGTTTGGTTTCGGAGTACGCACGGCTCTCGAACTTCACCTCCCCTGAGTCTGTATGGGAGTTGCAGCGATGGGACAAGACTGTAACTACCAATTGGATACCATGAAATTGGGGTGAAAAAGGGGTTAAAAAAAAACAAACAACTAAATGTGAATTAATACATATGGATGAATTAATAAGGTATACACAAACATGCCACAAAATTAGATGGTTGTTATACAATTTGTAACCTTCTGTATTATGATTTAAATAAATGTGTCACTGACTACATACGAACAGTTTGCAAACCCAGCCCTAAGCCATGTGTGAAAATGTGATCTGTTCCTTGTGAACGGGTAATAAATAAAATTTTGGCAAATGAAAGGATAGATAACATTGAGAGATTTTGTCAGGATGCTGGTGGCTCCACTCCTTCTGATCCTCAGAATTTGTATGTTCATCTTAACAAATATTTCCAACATCCCCAGCACCACATCTTGTTGTTGAACAGATTTTCAGCAGTGGGAAATTTCTGGATGCTGTTAATCTGATATTGCGCTCTGAAGGGTATAATACACAATAGCAGATTCCACTTTCTCTGGGAATCCTATATATTTTATACAGAATCCCTCCTCTCCTCCCTCTTGCTACAGGAAATGATAAAGAAGACCATCACAACTTACCTTGTTTATCCATTCTCACCTCCTCAAATACTGAAATCAGATATAAAGGGATATTAACGTCCAACCCAGAAATCAATTAAGTATACTGTATAATGTCATTGGTCAGACAGTGCTTTATTGGCTATGTTAGACTCTAGCTTGAGTGTAACGCTGTGAGTTGTGTAGATTTTCCGGTCGCATGCAAACTGAGAACGTGACGCAGAGAGGGGAAAGGATAGAGTCCAGCATCCCGACAAACAGACCAAAAGTGACGGAGTCTAATTAAAAAGGGACAAATTCCTTTCAAAACACACAAAGATGAGTGAGATATGGCTGTCTATACTGCTTTATCTATTCAGATACTGCAGAAACCAAAGGGAGATTATTATTGCCAAGGAGCATGCATAGTATGCCCAGTATGCATACTAGCATGTTTTAGGTTGGCTAGAGACAAGAACTAGGCCCCCATGGCCAAGGTTCCCTCCATAAAACAGTCCCATATTATTTGACTAATCATCATGCATACAGACAGTGGGTGAGTTTGTTAGCGTCGGAAGAGGGTGATAGACCAGACCCACGCAAGAATTAGTGAGTTACCCTTTAGAGAGGAAGGAAGGGGATAGGGCAGAGAATTGTAGGCCATACCACCACACTGTACTTACAGGTCGACACGTTAATAGTCCTGGTGTCCTGGCCAAGCTCATTGGACACAGTGCAGACAACGGTCAGGTTGACTGTAGGCACAATGGTCAGCTTGTGTGTGATCTTTCCATTGACATAGGGACTCTCATCAGCCTGAAAATCAAATAGACGTAGTTAGTTAGTGTACAATGGCTTATCTTGTATCTTGTGTATCTGATAGAGATATAACGATGGCAGAACATAGCTGCTTCTTCTTTAGTAATAGCACAAAGATGCATATCATATAAATCTATTGCGAGGGATATATGGAATCTTATATTATTCCATGGCATAATGAACATTGCTAGAATCAAATCAAATATGTGCATTTTATGTACTATCACTAGGAGGTGGTGTTGTATTTTTGTGAGGCTCAACCTACTCCTGATAAGGAGGCATAGAGGGCATAGAGGGAGGTGACTAGAGAAACCCCCAGACACACAGGCAAACAGTGTGCGTCTACTATGAAAAGAGCCTGCACTAAGCTTACATTTGATCTCTTATCCTATTTACTGTTTTAAAGAACTCTTTATCACACAATAAGAGACAAAAGACTAAACTTTGAATGCACTGGTGTGTTTGTCCCCAGATGCGCAGCAATGTGGGCTGTGACTCAATTACTGTGTGTGAGTGACTCAGCCTTAGAATAGTCATTGAAAGAGGTCAGTGCCGCCTTGGATTGGATTAGTCATGCAGACCCAATGTGTGTGTGCGTGGTCATGGACCCACACCCACACAAAAAAATACACACACAGGCGCACGCACGCACGCACGCACGCACGCACGCACGCACGCACACACGCACACACGCACACACACACACACACACACACACACACACACACACACACACACACACACACACACACACACACACACACACTGACAGCTGCACATCATCTCACGCTGGCTCATTGTGTAGCTGTGCTATCAGTGCACACACAGGTACGCCAAGAACAAAAAGCCTTTGTCTTCATGACAGGCTAATGCATAATAAACGTGGTGTGCATCTGAGAGAAGGAAACCTATATACAAAAACACTGAGCCCATCCATTTGGAAAGTGTCAGTCAGAAAAGTTTCGAGAAGACAAGTTACTTAGGAAGTCACAAATAGTAACATAGTGAAAAATATTATGGGGGAAGTTTCTGTTTGTCTGAAATAGAGTGTGGAGAGTAAAAACCCACAAGCACTGATTCACTACAAAGACATCCAAAGGTTAATTGACTGTAAACCTCCCAGATTTAGAGTTCCCTGGCTTCCTGACAGATTACAATAAAAAGAAGCTTAAATGGACTCTTTTTATAAGGTCAGGAGCTGCTTTCATATTGGCAGTAACACATCCGGAAAGATGGCGAGGATTTGTGTGTTCCGTTCCGTTCATGTGGTGACACGCCACACAAAAATGGGTGCATGGCACAAAGTGTTGCTTTGAGAGAATTCCAGATAGACTAATGATTTTGTGAGTCTTTGCTGCAATTCCAAGATAGATAAGGGTGTTGTGCGTTTTACAGTAACTGATGGATAAATACAGTATGTGTGGTCTGTATAATGAATGTCTCAATGGGTGTGAATGTCTAATGGCGCCTCCTGTGTGTCAGTGGACTGTCCTGGCACCTTAGTGAAGATGTCTGTGTTTGTTCATACCGAGGTACCGTTGACGCTCCAGGCCACAGTGGGTTTGGGGGAGCCCTCAGCCTCGCAGGTAAGTACCTTATGCTGGCCGTCCTCGCCGCGTCGCTTGGCCACCCGCCGAATGACTGGAACACCTGCAAGAAGATGCACAGCCTCCTCAGCTACACCAGAACAAACAAGAAAATGATCACACCATGCCATGCCACAACACCAGATAAAGTATGGACAACACAAACAAATATGGAGAAAGCCTCTTCCTCAAGTGAGACTGCCATCCACTGGGAAATCGGGATCTTTGAATAAAAATCTCTGTCATTAGGAACAAGTACAAAAATAAATTTTTGAGAAACAGTGTTGAATGTGCCCAGTAACAACAGAAAAGCCATATCTGAGTAACTGTCACAAAATCTTTACCTTCAACGACCAGCTCAAAAGAGGCTTTCTTGATGAGAGCACCCATGGTGACCACAACCTCATACTTTCCAGAATCAGAGTAGGTCAGCTTGTCAAATGTGGGACGACTGTCCAACTTGCCATTGTCCTGAAATGAATGAACAAAACGGACAATTACCAGACAGAGCAACAAGGGTTAAGTGCCTTGCTCAAGGGAGCATCAACATATTTTTCACGCAGTCGGCTCAGGGAACCATCAATCTGTAGGTTATCAGCCCGTAGGTTATCAGCCCAACACTCTTAACCACTAGGCTACCTTCACCTACATTTAAAAAAAACACGTGAAGTCATCTTATCGCTTTGAGAAGGTTTTATCACCCATTTCCAACCAAAAACATAAATCTTGGCCTTATAATAACTTTAATACTGTTTAGTCTTACCTTAGTCCAAGACACCTTAAGTTCTCCAGATGCATGGGTCTGCAGGGTCAGAGCCAAGGTTTCGCCAAAGCTCTTCATAACCTTCCCTGAGGGGCTCAAACTCATATCCAAGTCTGAAAGGGAGAAAGGGAGGAGGACACACTGTAAACAGGCAGTTTAACAGTCTGGTGGAGAAGGGGCAACAGCACTCCTGTTGAAAACCATATCAGCTCCCTACAGAAGCCCCAGCACCTCCTCATTGATCCAGCTCATTTAACGCATTAAAGGACCTGAGCTCTCCAAGTATTTTCACCTCACAGCGTGAGACGAGATGCTCGGCTTCTATTCTCTATAACAAACCGTATGTCCTTTCCTGCTGAGGGATGAGGTTGCAAACGGAAATATACTCTGACAATGTTCCCCTTTGAGAAAACTAACCCTAATGAGGTTATACAGCCGGACATAAAATTAATTATGAATTAGATGATGAGTATTGCAACCTATAGCAGGAGGAAGTGGGCTATCATTATGGCTGGTATTTCCCATGAATTCATTGCTGGCCTAGCATCGTTAAAGAAATTGCTGGCAGTATCTCAGTTGAAGATAATACCTAACTTAATTGAAGAACGCATAATCAATAACTTAAACCATTGATCAAGATATCTGTAGATAAAGAGTGACTTACAATTGATGGTAATGTTCTTGGAATCTTCCATCTTGGCATTGTCAATAATAGAACACTTGTATTCCCCTGTGCTTTCACGTGTGACATCAGTCACAGTGTAGGAGTCAGAGTTCTCCACCTTCACCACCTTTCCCTTTAGGAACATAGGAATACATTTTGAAACTCTCAGATGGGCTTGAGTCTAGGTTAATGTAGCGCTTTAAAGACAGGGTGGATGGTGTAGGATGTGTAGAGTTTGACCAGGTGTAGGGTTCGACTGGGTTAAAGAGGACAATAGGAGTAGAAGGCAAGTAATTAATGGGATCAGAGTAAGAACTAAGGGCATACAGTATGCCAGGTGGGGTTTCTGGTTGTGTGGGAGGGTAATGGAGTCATATCACTGAGAGCTTGCCAGAATGTGGAAGTTGAAGCTGGTGGGAGGTGGGTTCCCGTCGGCCTTGCACTTCAGAGTCACGTTGGCTCCTTCCATTAGGGGCCCTTTCGAAATGACATGCAGACTGATCCTCTCTGTGGGGTCTGTTGGGAGAGGACAGATAGACAGAACAAGAGAGAGAAAACAGGAGCAAGAGAACAGCAGAGAGTGAACAGCAGAGAGGGAAAGAGCCAGAGAGAGAGAGAGAGAGAGAGAGAGAAAAGGGGTCAGAGAGGAGGAGGACACAGTCAGGCTGAGACCCGGCACACAGTTTTATTTTTTTATTTCACCTTTATTTAACCAGGTAGGCTAGTTGAGAGAACAACTGCGACCTGGCCAAGATAAAGCAAAGCAGTGTGACACAAACAACAACACAGAGTTACACATGGAATAAACAAACATACAGTCAATAATACAATAGAAAAAGTCTATATACAGTGTGTGCAAATGAGGTAGGATAAGGGAGGTAAGGCAATAAATAGGCCATAGTGGTGAAATAATTACAATATAGCAATTAAACACTGGAGTGATAGATGTGCAGAAGATGAGTGTGCAAGTAGGGATACTGTGGTGCAAAGGAGCAAAATAAGTAAAATAAATAACAGTATGGGGATGAGGTAGTTGGATGGGCTATTTACAGATGAGCTATGTACAGGTGCAGAAATCTGTGAGCTGCTTTGACAGCGGGTGCTTAAAGCTAGTGAGGGAGATATGAGTCTCCAGCTTCAGTGATTTTTGCAATTTGTTCCAGTCATTGGCAGCAGAGAATTGGAAGGAAAGGCGGCCAAATTAGGTGTTGGCTTTGGGGGTGACCAGTGAAATATACCTGCTGGAGCACGTGCTACGGGTGGGTGCTGTTATGGTGACCAGTGAGCTGAGATAAGGCAGAGCTTTACCTAGCAATGACTTATAGATGACCTGGAGCCAGTGGGTTTGGCGATGAATATGAAGCGATGGCCAGCCAAGCCAACGAGAGCATACAGGTCACAGTGGTGGGTAGTATATGGGGCTTTGGTGACAAAACGGATGGCACTGTGATATACTGCATCCAATTTGCTGAGCAGAGTGTTGGAGGCTATTTTGTAAATTACATCGCCGAAGTCAAGGATCGGTAGGATAGTCAGTTTTACGAGGGTATGTTTGGCAACATGAGTGAAGGATGCTTTGTTGCGAAATAGGAAGCTAATTATAGATTTAATTTAATTTTGGATTGGAGATGCTTAATGTGAGTCTGGAAGGAGAGTTTACAGTCTAACCAGACACCTAGGTATTTGTAGTTGTCCACATATTCTAAGTCAGAACCGTCCAGAGTAGTGATGCTGGAAGGGCGGGCAGGTGTGGGCAGCGATCGGGTGAAGAGCATACATTTAGATTTCCTTGCATTTAAGGGCAGTTGGAGGCCACGGAAGGAGAGTTGTATTGCATTGAAGCTTGCCTGGAGGTTGGTTAAAACAGTGTCCAAAGAAGGGCCAGAAGTATACAGAATGGTGTTGTCTGCGTAGAGGTGAATCAGAGAATCACCAGCAGCAAGTGCGACATCATTGATGTAGACAGAGAAGAGTCGGCCCGAGGATTGAACCATGTGGCACCCCCATAGAGACTGCCAGAGGTCCGTACAACAGGCCCTCCGATTTGACACACTGAACTCTGTCTGAGAAGTAGTTGGTGAAGCAGAAGAGGCAGTCATTTGAGAAACCAAGGCTGTTGAGTCTGCCGATAAGAATGTGGTGATTGACAGTGACCCTGGACAGACAGGGCTTCTGAGACCATCAGAGGGAGCAGACTAGCCAAGCTAGTGAAGTCCTCAGAGCTGTACACTCCATTTCTGAGTGTGTTCTGTGGCGATGGCTGCTTTTGAATGCAGCGGTGGAGCTGTTCGAATGGCAGTCACACCCCAAGGCTCTAGACAAAAAGCTCCTTTCAAACGTCAATGGTACTGCTCCAGACGAGCCAAATTGCCCACATTTCTTTAAAAACAGGATTCAAACAGCATCTGAGCCCTGTCCTATTTAAAGAGCCATCTATAGCAAATAACATTGACTATGCTATTCCTTGAACGCTATGCTCCAAAACACTCCCACAACAGACTCATGCTCACCTCCTTTTTAAATTAGTGCCATTATGGTGTCATTGTTGTTGTCTGTCTGGGCTGCAAGAAAAAAGCCATAGAGGCACAAACTTTCCAACTATAACTTGAAAATAAAATAGCCATTAATCTGTTTGTCGATACACTAACTGCTGACTGCTGAGGCTGATAGCAGATCAATAGCCTTCCTAGGAAAACCAGCGGTTAGGGAAGTTGTGTCGGATAGTTGAGGCAGTTACGGTAGTTGGGGTAGCTTGGGTAGTTTAGGTAGTAAGGGTAGTTGAGGCAGTTTGAGTTTGGTTTGGTCAGTTTAGGTCTTTGGGGCAGTTGGGCTAGTTTGGGTAGTTGGAGTAGTTTGGTGGCTCTCTGGTTACTTACAGGTGACAGTGAAGGAGACTGGAGAGGACAAGGTATTCAAAGCCCCGCAGGTGAACAGAGCTGCTGTGTCTCCCTTCTCAGCTGTGTACTGCAGAATGGAGGAGGTGGTGGTGAGGCCAGTGACTTCGTCCACCTTTACTTTGGAACTGATTATAATGCCTATAAATCACAACAATACTGATTAGAAATGGTATGGTCACAGAGTAGCCTATAGACACAGAGATAAATAATAATATGATCACCAAGTCACTGACATTTTAGATCCTGTAGAAACAGACACATTTATGAGTATTGAAGAAAATATGTAGCTCTAGAGGTGATATTTTACTGCTCGGTTCTTGTGGAATCTCACACAGAACAAGTGAAATGTGTGAATGTGCAATCTTCATTATTTACCACTTGTAAATAATCCATCAGAATTTCAATAACGTACCTTTCCCATCAGCCACCAGAGGTTTCTTGTTCTTGAACCATGTGATGCTGGCAGCTGGGTTGGCATCAGAGGTGCTGCATTGCCCTAGCTGTGCAGATGATAAAACAAAGTGAAGAAAAAACTGCAAAATCCTCTTTTAGAACAATCCACAAGGGCACACAAAAGGTTGGAAAATCCTTATGTTATGAAAGTAGCCCAGTAAAATTCCAATATTTTTGTTACTAAATTAATCAAATATCTGTGCAAACTAGCTCTCATCTGTGTTGGATTTACTGCATTTGTGAACTCCCCACATGTAGCATGAAATGCCCAAAGCAATTTAAACCCCCTCTTAGATACCATGGTTGTTTTAATTGGAGGAGGGATATTCTGCTGTTTACTAATTCATCAAGATCACTTTAAATCTCTCATCATTCCAGCAGCACCATCCTTCCTTAGTTTGCCTCAAAATACTTAATCTGCAATGAAGGATTTCCCTTGATTTCCTGCTTAACATAATGTAGGCATAAGCAAAGCACATGATGAACCTACCTGGGTTGGTTTGCCAATCTCCAGCTCCGTGGCTAGGGCTGTGATCTCCACTCCGGTTGGAGCCTCTGTAGAACACAGTTCATAACATTAACTAGCTGTAGGCATCTCAGAGAGCACTCACTATCACCAGGGCTAACCATAATAATATCACACAGCACAGCACAGCATTGAATTGTACCTCAAAGACCCATTCCATAGCATGCATTAGTATGGCTGCACTATTGCCCTTATGTACCCACTGTGGATAAGGAGTTTGACTGGGTATTCTGAGATGTCAGCCCCAGCCACCACCATGCAAGTAAAAGTCTTCTCGTCCTTCAGTGTTGCTGCAGCAATCAGCAGGCTGGAGTTTTCGGCCATGCTGACACGGTCCTTGTACTTGTCAGTGGCTATGACAGAGGCGTCCTGGTCTTTAAGCTGGGTCAGCAGGTCTCCATCGTCCTGTAAATATAAAACAGTAAATATAAATATAATATATATAATATATATAAATATTATATAAATATAAAACATATAAAACAGTTTGGGTTTTAAAAACTTAGCTAATGGAGCTGCACTACTTTAAGACTGTCTTGGTATAAAAACCATTGACCAAAACATGCACCCACTAATGGTGCAGGAGCTAAATAGACTTAGTTTGTGACTTATTAATAGCTATTTTAGAATATCAACCATTATTTTTACACTGTTGCTGCTGTGGAAGCGTGAAGGTGTAAAGAGTATATGTATACATATAGTATACAAAATATGAAATCTCCTTGTGGTCTTCACAGTGGAAATACACTTAAAGGTGTATACGTGTCCAGACAGGGTGGGGTTCAGATATGTATTTGTCTCAGTCTCTATCAGTCTCTACAACATTAGCCCAGTGGACTTTAGGCAGGAACACCTGCTCTTTCCATGACATAGACTGACTAGGTGAATTCAGGTGAAAGCTATGATCCCTTATTGATGTCACTTGTTAAATCCACTTCAACAAGTGTCGTTAAAAGGGGGGAAATAGGTTAAAGAAGGATTTTTAAGCCTTGATACAAGTGAGACATTGATTGTGTGTGTGTCATTCAGAGGGTGATTTTGATTTTATTTTATTAGGATCTTTTAGTCTTCATTTGGACTAATCTTCCAAGAGTCCTTAAACATGAAAATACAGTTTATAATACAAACACATTTTCACATATAACACACTGTTACAAACAGATATAAAACACTGACATATTGACCAGATAAATACTCTAACAGTCTGAAAATATAGATTTGTTCCTTCATCTACCATAGTCCTGCACAACCTTCCAATTTATTATATTTAAATGATTCTAAAGTATTGTTTGAATTTATATATTGAAAGGTTTCTGGTTTGTTCAGATAAATGATTTAATTTCTTTATTGCTCTGAATCTAAATGTTATTTAGCCTATTTCTCTTTTCTGTCTGGATAACACATAGACGGTGGACAATCTATTCTTAGTATTGACTGAATGTCTGTCTCTTACTAACTGAATGGAGTTAGGCCGTTTTAAATGGTGTACATTGTGAAATAAAATAAGCATGTTTTTTATTGCTTGATGACCACCCAAGAGCATTGTGCATGACTACAACAGAAGAACCATATCTCCACCAATTCTTGCTGCTTTGTTCTGTCCAATCTGCAGCCTCCTAATCTCACCTGCTGATTATGAGATGATCGTGGACTTGAGAAAACAGCAGAGGGTGCACACCCCTATCTACATCGACGGAACCGCAGTGGAAAAGGTGGAACGCTTCAAGTCCCTTGGCGAACACATCACTGACAAACTGAAATGGACCACCCACACAGACAGTGTGGTGAAGAAGGCAAAACTTTGGCTTGTCAACTAAAACCCTCACAAACTTTTGCAGATTCACAATTGAAAGCATCCTGTCGGGCTGTATCACCACCTGGTATGGCAAGTGCACCGCCCGCAACCACAAGGCTCTCCAGAGGGTGGTGCGGTCTGCCCAATACATTACCAGGGGAAAACTACCTGCCCTCAAATCAAATCCAATTTTATTTGTCACATACACATGGTTAGTAGATGTTAATGCGAGTGTAGCGAAATGCTTGTGCTTCTAGTTCCGACAACGCAGTAATAACGAATGAGTAATCTAACCTAACAATTTCACAACAACTACCTTATACACACAAGTGTAAAGGAATGAATAATATGTACATAAAGACATATGAATGAGTGATGGTACAGAACGGCATAGGCAAGATGCAGTAGATGGTATCAAGTACAGTATATACATATGAGATGAGTAATGTAGGGTATGTAAACATTGTATTAAGTGGCATTGTTTAAAGTGGCTAGTGATACATTTTTTTACATCAATTTTTCCAATATTAAAGTGGTTGGAGTTGAGTCAGTATGTTGGCAGCAGCCTCTCAATGTTAGTGATGGCTGTTTAACAGTCTGATGGCCTTGAGATAGAAGCTGTTTTTCAGTCTCTCGGTCCCTGCTTTGATGCACCTGTACTGACCTCGCCTTCTGGATGATAGCGGGGTGAACAGGCAGTGGCTCGGGTGGTTGTTGTCCTTGATGATCTTTATGGCCTTCCTGTGACATCGGGTGGTGTAGGTGTCCTGGAGGGCAGGTAGTTTGCCCCCGGTGATGCGTTGTGCAGTCCTCACTACACTCTGGAGAGCCTTATGGTTGTGGGCGGAGCAGTTGCTGTACCAGGCGGTGATACAGCCCGACAGGATGCTCTCCATTGTGCATCTGTAAAAGTTTTTGAGTGTTTTTGGTGACAAGCCGAATTTCTTCAGCCTCCTGAGGTTGAAGAGGCGCTGCTGCGCCTTCTTCACCACGCTGTCTGTGTGGATGGACCAATTCAGTTTGTCCGTGATGTGTACGCCGAATAACTTAAAACTTACTACTCTCTCCACTACTGTCCCATCGATGTGGATAGGGGGGTGCTCCCTCTGCTGTTTCCTGAAGTCAACCATCATCTCCTTTGTTTTGTTGACGTTGAGTGTGAGGTTATTTTCCTGACCCCACACTCCGAGGGCCCTCACCTCCTCCCTGTAAGCCGTCTCATCGCTGTTGGGAATCAAGCCTACCACTGTAGTGTCGTCCGCAAACTTGATGATTGAGTTGGAGGTGTGCATGGCCACGCAGTCGTGGTGAACATGGAGTACAGGAGAGGGCTCAGAACGCACCCTTGTTTATTTTTATTTTTTATTTATTTTACCTTTATTTAACCAGGCAAGTCAGTTAAGAACAAATTCTTATTTTCAATGACGGCCTGGGAACAGTGGGTTAACTGCCTGTTCAGGGGCAGAACGACAGATTTGTACCTTGTCAGCTCGGGGGTTTGAACTCGCAACCTTCCGGTTACTAGTCCAACGCTCTAACCACTAGGCTACCCTGCCGCCCTTGTGGGGCCCCAGGGTTGAGGATCAGCGGGCTGGAGATGTTGTTACCTACCCTCACCACCTGGGGGGCGGCACGTCAGGAAGTCCAGGACCCAGTTGCACAGGGCGGGGTCGAGACCCAGGGTCTCGACATTGATGACGAGTTTGGAGGGTACTATGGTGTTAAATGCTGAGCTGTAGTCGATGAACAGCATTCTCACATAGGTATTCCTCTTGTCAGATGGGTTAGGGCAGTGTGCAGTGTGGTTGCGATTGCGTCATCTGTGGACCTATTGGGGCGGTAAGAAAATTGGATTGGGTCTAGGGTGTCAGGCAGGGTGGAGGTGATATGGTCCTTGACTAGTCTCTCAAAGCACTTCATGATGATGGAAGTGAGTGCTACGGGGCGATAGTCATTTAGCTCAGTTACCTTAGCTTTCTTGGGAACAGGAACAAGCCCTCTTGAAGCATGTGGGAACAACAGACTGGGATAAGGATTGATTGAATATGTCCGTAAACACACCAGCCAGCTGGTTTGCGCATGCTGGGCCTGCAGCCTTGCGAGGGTTAACATGTTTAAATGTTTTACTCACGTTGGCTACAGTGAAGGAGAGCCCGCAGGTTTTGGTAGCGGGCCGTTTCAGTGGCACTGTATTGTCCTCAAAGTGAGCAAAGAAGTTGTTTAGTCTGTCTGGGAGCAAGACATCCTAGTCCGCGACGGTGCTGGTTTTCTTTTTGTAATCCGTGATTGACTGTAGACCCTGCCACATACCTCTTGTGTCTGAGCCGTTGAATTGCGACTCTACTTTGTCTCTATACTGACGCTTAGCTTGTTTGATTGCCTTGCGGAGGGAATAGTTACACTATTTGTATTCGGTCATGTTTCCGGTCACCTTGCCCTGGTTAAAAGCAGTGATTCGCGTGAATGCTGCCACCACGGTTTCTGATTTGGGAATGTTTTAATAGTTGCTGTGGGTACAACATCGCCGATGCACTTGCTAATAAACTCGCTCACAGAATCAGTGTATTCATCAATGTTGTTGTTTGACACAAAGCGGAACATATCCCAATCCACGTGATCGAAGCAATCTTGAAGCGTGGAATCAGATTGCTCGGACCAGCGTTGAACAGACCTGAGCACGGGAGCTTCCTGTTTTAGTCTCTGTCTATAGGCTGGGAGCAACAAAATGGAGTCGTGGTCAGCTTTTCCGAAAGGATTGCGGGGAGGGCCTTACATGCGTCACGGAAGTTAGAATAACAATGATCCAGGGTTTTATCAGCCCTGGTAGCACAATCGATTTGCTGATAGAGTTTAGGGAGTCTTGTTTTCAGATTAGCCTTGTTAAAATCCCCAGCTACAATGAATGCAGCCTCAGGATATGTGGTTTCCTACAGCACCCGATGTTACAGGAAGGCCAAAAAGATCATCAAGGACATCAACCACCCAAGCCACTGCTTGTTCACCCCGCTATCATCCAGAAGGCGAGGTCAGTACAGGTGCATCAAAGATGGGACCAAGAGACTGAAAAACAGCCTATATCGCAAGGCTATCAGACTGTTAAACAGCCATCACCAGCACATTAGAGGCTGCTGCCTATAGGCATAGACTAGAAATCACTGGCCACTTTAAGGAATGGGACACTAATCACTTTAATAGTGTTTATAAATCTGGCAAGCGTTCATAGCGACATCACTTTTTGATCCTTCGATGTCGGCTCTTCCTATCATTGTGAAGCAGAAATCACCGAGCGTTGGGATTAATCACCCACTAATAGGGCACGTGAGCTGGGTTTAGACCGTTGTGAGACAGGTTAGTTTTACCCTACTGATGTGTTGTTGCAATTGTTACTGATGATGTGTTGTTGCAATCATGCATCAATTGCTACATCTCATATGTATATAATGTTTTCTATACTATTCTACGGTATCTCATTCACTTAATAATGTTTTTCATGTCTTGCATTACTCATCTCATATGCATATATTGTATTCTATACTATTCTACTGTATCTTAGTCCGTTCCGCTCTGACATCACTCGTCCATATGAATATAGTCTTAATTCATTCCTACTTAGATTTGTGTGTATTGTTGTTTTCTTATTTTATTTTAACCAGGGCGGGAGAGTGTCTGTGGATATTGTGTGTGTGCCACAGTGTGTGTGCATGAGCGTTTGAGTGAAGGAGTGTCTGGATATTGTGTGTGTGCCTCAGTGTGTGTGCATGAGTGTTTGAGTGAAGGAGTGTCTGTGTTTGAAACATGAGCTTTGCATATGTTGTGTAATTTGTTAGATATTACTGCACTGTTGGAGATAGAAGCACAAGCATTTCGTTACATCCGCAATAACATCTGCTAATCACGTGTATGTGACCAATAACATTTGATTTGATTTGATGATGCATTTCCCCAGACCACAGAACAGTAGTTCACTCCCAATTAATGCTTGGGTTGTTAGCTTCAGAAGCTTTCCCGGTAAATATATAGCTATCCTTCTGATCATGCATGGAGTTTTTTATTTATTTGTTTATTTTTTTACATATATTAGTTATATGAGACAACCATAATAAGCAGTTGTTTAGCTGCACACCAAGTAGTTTGGTTTCTGCCACTTCCTCAATTTGTACTCCCCCAAGCTTAATTGCATTCCCATGCTGTGTTGACCTTTTCCTGGTGGAACAGACCAACATAACTTTGGTTTTCTTGGCATTCAAAACAAGTTTGTTTCCCGGAAAACCCACAACCTGATATTTCCAAGATCTACTTGTAGCTTGCTGTAGCGATTGTTTGCTGTTCCCGATTGTCTTGCTGTATAAATTGTAGTATCATCTGCAAATATAGTAGCTTGAGTTTCAGATAAAGCATAAGGAAGGTCGTTGGTATATATTAAGTGAATAAGTGGCCCAAGGCAGCTGCCCTGCTGTATTCCACAGTTTAAAGCATGAGGGGAGGAAAACAACCCACTGATATACTGTAGGTGGACTGTTTCCTGTCAGTTAGATATGACTGTACCCAATTGCCCCCTTAAACCCATAATGCAATATTTTTGTCCCAGTTATTTAGTGATCCACTAAATCAAATGCTGCACTGAAATCTAAAAATAGTACACCCACAAACCTGCCATTACCCATAGCATTCATGTCAACCAATGCAGTGGTAGTGGAATGTTTTTTGCGATAAGCATGCTGATCGGCTGTGATCAGATAATTATTTTCCAGATACTCCCATATTTGTCTACACACAATAGTAGACTGATTGGTTGACTATTGGCAGGAGTAATGGGTTCTTTGCCGTCCTTCGGATTGGGCACAGTTTAGCATTCTTCCAAACATTTGGAAATGTCCCCTTTCTAGTGACCAATTAAATATGTATTTCAGTGGAGCTGCAATCTGGGGAGTAGTATAGTAAAGTAAAAAATTGTCCATAAGATCATCATCTGTAGATTAACCATAGGTAATGACTTTAAAATGTTTAACACCTCCTCTACTGGCACCAATGGTAGACTAAAATAACAGTTTCTTTTGCTATTAATATGATCATCAATCCATTGGCTTGTTTGCAAGAATGGGTGTTTACATTATCTCTCAGTAAATTAGTTTTTTTTGTAAAAAAAAATCAGCAAAATTATTGGCAATATCAGCTGGTTCTGTTATTGTTCTCCCGTCAACCTCCACACTAGATGGGCATGATGAGATATATTTACCAAGTATGCCCATAACTGTATTCCATACCTTTTTTAATCATTTTTACAATCAATAAAAGCATGTTAGTAAAATATATATTTTCTCTTACGATTTAATTTAACTGCATAATTACGTGGTGTTCTAGGGAGTTTTTCCTAGCCACCATGCTTCTACACCTGCATTGCTTGCTGTTTGGGGTTTTAGCCTGGGTTTCTGTACAGCACTTTGAGATATCAGCTGATGTAAGAAGGGCTATATAAATCAATTTGATTTGATTTGTTCTATAATTATGTTCACCAATTTCAAGTTTTTGGGCAAGACAAAAGATTTAAGTGCCTATGAACGGGATATGGTATTGGTTTGAGTGTGTCAAGAACTGCAACACTGCTGGGTTTTTCACGCTCAACAGTTTTCTGTGTGTATCAAGAATGGTCCACCACCCAAAAGGACATCCAGCCAACTTGACAGAACTGTGGGAAGCATTGGAGTCAACATGGGCCAGCATCCCCGTGGAACACTTTCGACACCTTTTAGAGTCCATTCCCCAACAAATTGAGGCTGTTCTAAGGGCAATAGGGGGAGCAACAAAATATTAGGAAGGTGTTCTTAATGTTTTGATACACTCAGTGTATATGAACAACTTACGTATTTCCATTTGGTCATGAACAGGTCCTTTGGTTTGGGGGCTCCATTGTTGCATGGCACCTCAATGGTCTCTCCATACAGGCCGATAACTGTATCCATACCGCTCACTGAGAGAGAGTGAAAAACACATGGTTATTTACTCAGTCAGTGGGAAAATTTGATTAAATATTTAACACAGGCCGAGATCTATTGACATTCAAATGGATTCAGGTCTTACTGATTTTTGTGGGGAATTCCAGCTCATCTTCATAAATATATCTAATCTAACAGGTTGTTAATTGACAGGTGTCTGTCTACCTTATAGCACATTAACGAAATGCACAAGGGTAGCCAACGTTTGAAATTGCTTATTTACAGCCACTTTACTTCACAACCTTTCCCGCCCCCAATATGTTGCTGTGGAGACAAAGTCCAGCATGAGAGAGAGAAAAAACAGGGGACTGAGGGGAGGGATAGTCACACAGGCATAGAGAGGTCCTCAATGGTTCAACTGATTACAAGGTGTTGCTGAGCTAGCCATAAACAGCACTCACATTTCAGCCTTTCCAGAGTTCAGGTCAGGGTTAGGGGGTGTGTAGGAAAGGAAATGACATAGGAGAGCCATGGAACCAATAAAACCCCTTGAACGGAGGCTAAAGGACGGCAATTAACATACTGTACCTGCTAGATTTACTGGTAAAAAGCCTTAACCCCATACGAAAACAATTAACTAAGTACTCAACTGTCCAGATCAATTTTACATGCAAAGCTAAATTGATCACCTCCATTGCAACATCAGGGGATCTAATCTTCTCAACAAAAGCAGCAGCAGCAGGATATGCTATCTGTATAGACGCTCGCTACACTGTTTACACATGCCACTTCAATATAGTGTTGTTTTTTCCCCAATGAAAAACACAGAAATAAAAACATTTTTTTGGCAGAGCTGAAGTTCCTGTCAGCAAGCAGTAAGTAACCATTAGACGTGTTTTCATTTGCTTCCCATGCACCACTGAATTTGAATCACTTTTGAATGTGAGTAAATGCTTTTACCATGGTTACCATGGAGTCCACACAGATCTGTCCAGAGTGACCAGTGTCATCCTGCATCCTGTACTGTATGTGCACACCAGATCTAATAGCCCAACGTGTGACTTTCTATACTCAATACCCATTCTGTTACACGTCAAACTGAACACAGTAATAGAACCTGGTAGACCTGCAAATACTGGACAGTGACAAAGGGAGTTACAAGGCTTTACAAAAAGAACACAACCTTATTCAATATAAATGTTTAACCCAAAAGTCTAAAATCCAAGTTCTAAATATTACACCCCCACAAAACCATACAGTATAATCTCAAACAAAGCAGTTGTGAAGTTATCCTATTTCCATTGGATAAATTCAAATATGTATTTTTGAACAGTCAAATAAAGCCGTGTTCACCCTCTTGAAGAACTTTAAATTAGTTTTGTATTAAAAAAAATACTATCTGTCCAGACTACAATGGACCACAATGGGAATGAATCACAGTGTGCTAAATTACAGGATTACAGAGGATAAAGCTCCTGCTGCCTGTTGAGATAAGGTAATCCTCAGCAACAAGAGTAGGTGACCATCAACATGTGTCACGCCCTGACCTTAAGGATCCTTTTTATTCTCTATGTTTGGTTAGGTCAGGGTGTGACTCGGGTGGGAAAGTCTATGTTTTTTATTTCTTTGTTTTTGGCCGGGTGTGGTTTCCAATCAGAGGCAGCTGTCTATCGTTGTTTGGGGATAATTGATTGGGGATCACATATAAGTTGTAATTTTCCTTTCGGGTTTTGTGGAATCTTGTTTTCTGTTTAGTGTCTGTGCCTGACAGAAATGTTAGTTTTCGCTTTGTTATTTTGTTTGTGTTTTTTTTAATAAAAGGAATCATGAACACGTACCATGCTGCGCTTTGGTCTACTCTTCCTACCATCTACGAGAGTCGTAACAGAAGATCCCACCACCAAAGGACCAAGCAACGTTGCCAGGAGGAGCAGGGATCCTGAGCCCGGGAAAAAAGGGAGTGGAGGACATCCTGGACCTGGGAGGAGGTAATGGCAGGGGACAAGACCCTGCCATGGAAGCAGGCAGAGGCAGCGAGTGAGGAACGGCGATGATAAGAGGAGTTAAGACAACGACGGAAGCCCGAGAGACAGCTCCAAAAAAAAAATGGGGGTGGGGCACATGGGGTGATTGGCGGAGTCCGGGTTTAGACCTGAGCCAACTCCCTGTGCTTACCGTGGGGAGCGTGTGACTGGTCAGAAACCGTGTTATGTGGTGATGCGCATGGTGTCTCCAGTGCGCATTCACAGCCCGGTGCGCTCTGTTCCAGCTCCCCGCAGTTGCCGTGCTAGAGTGGGCATTCAGCCAGGACGGATTGTGCTGGCTCAGCGCTCCTGGTCTCCGGTGCGTCTCTTCGGCCCAGGATGTCCTGCGCCAGCTCTACGCACGGTATCCCCAGGTCGCCAGCACAACCCAGTGTGGCCTGTTCCAGCTCCTCGCACTTGCCGTGCTACAGGGGGTATTCAGCCAGGATGCGTTGTGCCAGCTCTACGCTCCAGACCTCCAGTGCGCCTCCACGGTCCAGTATATCCTGCGCCGGCTCTACGCACTATGCCTCCAGTGCACCTTCATAGCCCAGTGTGTCCTGTGCAACTCTCCACACTCACCGAGCTAGAGTGGGTATCCAGCCAGGACTCGTTGTGGCAGCTCCACGTACCAGGCTTCCAGTACGTCTCCTCAGTCCAGTGAGACCTGTTCCGGCTCCACGTACAAAGCCTCCAGTGATGATCCATGGCATGAAGCCACCAGTGATGATCCATGGCCCGGAGCCTGCAGTGATGATCCATGGCATGAAGCCTGCAGTGATGATGCATGGCACGAAGCCTGCAGTGTTGATCCACGGTCCAGAGCCTGCAGCGACGGTCCCCGGTTCGGAGCCTCCAGCGACGGTCCCCAGTTAAGAGCCTGCAGCGACCATCTACAGTCTGGAGGTCCCGCCGACCATCCCTGCACCAGAGGCGCCACCGAAGTGGGGGGAGCCTCAAGCGGAGCGGGGTCTGCGTCCAGCACCGGAGCCCCCACCGAGAGTAGATGCCCACCCGGACCCTCCCCTATAGGTTCAGGTTTGCGGCCGGAGTCCGCACCTTTGGGGGAGGGGGTACTTAGAGATCCTTTTCATTCTCTATGTTTGGTTAGGTCACGGTGTGACTCGGGTGGGAAAGTCTATGTTTTCTATTTCTTTGTTTTTGGCCGTGTGTGGTTCCCAATCAGAGGCAGCCATCTATCGTTGTCTCTGATTGGGGATCACATATAAGTTGTCATTTTCCTTTTGGGTTTTGTGGGTGCCACGTTCGTCGTACGAATGAGACCAATTATGCGTGGTATGCATACATTCTAATTTATTTAAAGAATGAACACTAAACAAACTAACAAAGCAAACTGTGAAGCTAATATGAATAGTGCAGACAGGCAACTAAACACAGTACACAGTACAAGAACCCACAAACACCAAAGGCTACCTAAATATGATCCCCAAGCAGAGACAACGATAAACAGCTGCCTCTGATAGGGAACCCTATCAGGTCACCATAAACATGCAAATACCTAGACCTACAAAACCCCTAGACAATACAAAAACTAGCGTATTCACCCTAGTCACACACTGACCTAACCAAAATATAAAGAAAACAGAGATATCTCAGGTCAGGGCGTGACAGTGGGATCTTGTTTTCTGTTTAGTGCCTGACAGAACTGTTTGTTTTCGTTTTCGCTTTGTTATTTTGTTTGTGTTTTTTTTAAATAAAAGGAATCATAAACACGTACCATGCTGCGCTTTGGTCCACTCTTCCTACCATCAACGCGAGCCGTAACAACATGACACAATGTTAACCATGAACTGAATAATCAGCCAGTTAAATTACTAGCCTTAAAATCCCACTATGTTTTTATTACAAAGGACATGTACACTCCATTTAATGTTTAGTTTCAAAAACAGAACATTAGTAGTAGAACGGTGTGTAGAACTACTTAAGAAGTAAGGCATAAGAACCCAGGGATTATCGCCTCGGGCCTAAGAACAGCTCTTAGTCTGAAGTTATCACACGATAATCCCCTGGCTCAAGAGCCTTATTGCTTTCATAAAACGGTTTCCAACATATTTGTACAAATATTAAATAAATGTTTTCATTAACATTTTTAACGAGTAAAATCTTTTTCGCATTTTGAAGTTGCTACCCAAATGGGCTGGTCATTAGATATTTTCTCTGTTTTGAACCAGTCCTTAATTCTAATATTTCTATTCATTTGACATTGCTATGCTAAACAAATCATTGGCATATACAGTGCCTTCAGGAAAGATTCATTCCCCTTTACTTACTTCACATTTTGTTGTGTTACAGCCTGAATTCAAAATTGATCAAATATTTTTTTTCTACAAATACTCCATAATGACAATGTGAAAACATTTTGAGCAAATTTACTGAAAAGTACTCACACCCCCGAATCAATACTTTGTAGAAGTACCTTTGATGGAGATTACAACTGTGAGTGTTTCTAGGTAAGTCTTTAAGAGCTTTGCACACCTGGATTGTACAATATTTGTCCATTACTCTTTTCAAAATTCGTCAAGCTCTGTCAAATTGATTGTTGACCATTGCTAGACAACCATTTTCAGGTCTTGCCATACATTTTTAAGCAGATTTAAGTCAAAACTGTAACTCGGCCACTCAGGAACATTCACTGTCTTCTTGGTAAGCAACTCCAGTCTAGATTTTGCCTGCTGAAAGGTAAATGAATCTCCCAATGTCTGGTGGAAAGCAGACTGAACCAAGTTTTTCTCTAGGATTTTGCCTGTGTTTTGCTGTATTCCGTATCTTTTTTTATCCTGAGAAACTCTCCAGTACTTAACAATTACAGACATACCCATAACATGATGCTTGAAAATATGGAAAGTTGTACTCAGTAATGTGTTGTATTGGATTTTCCCCATACATAACACTTTGTATTCAGGACAAAAAAAATGAATTGGTTTGACACATTTTTTGCAGTATTACTTTAGTGCCTTGTTACAAAAATGATGCATGTTTCTGTACCGGCTTCCTTCTTTTCACTCTGTCAATCGGGTAACGATAATGTTGATCTATCCTCAGTTTTCTCCTATCACAGCAATTAAACTCTGTAACTCTTTTTAAAGTCACCTTTGGCCTCATGGTGAAATCCCTGAGTGGTTTCCTTCCTCCCAACAAACTGAATTAGGAAGGACACCTGAATCTTTGTAGTGGCTGGGTATATTGATACACCATCAAACGTGTAATTAAAAACTTCATGCTCAAAGGGATATTCAATGTCTGCTTTTTTTTATTTTGACCCATTTACCCATAGGTGCCCTTCTTTCCGAGGCATTGGAGAACCACCCTGGCTTTGTGGTTAAAAATGAGCGCTCGACTGAGGGACCTTATGGATAACTGTATGTGTGCGGTACAGAGATGAGGTTGTAATTAAAAAATTATGTTAAACACTTTTTCTGCACACAAAGTGAATCCATACAACTTATTATTTGCAGAGTAAAGGAAAAGAAGCCAACAAGTATACATTGTAGAATAATAGTGAAGCCATCAAAACTATTAAATAACACATATGGAATCATGTAGTAACCAAAAAAGTGTTAAAATCCAAATGTATTTTATATTTTAGATTCTTCAAAGTAGCCACCCTTTGCCTTGATGACAGACTAACTAGATAGCTGCTGCAAGTTATGTTTTGAATTGGCTATCTCACCAGTTTTGATTTGTACCCCTTTTTCATGAAATCCAATTGGTAGTAACAGTCTTGTCCCATCGCTGCAACTCTCATACAGACTCAGAAGAGACATGCGTCCTCCAAAAGATGACCCTGCCAAGCCTCATTGCTTCTTAACACACTGCTCGCTTTAACTTCATATGGCTGCAGGGGCAGTATTGAGTAGCTTGGATGAAAAGGTGCCCATTGTAAAGGCCAGCTCCTCAGTCTCAGTTGCTAATATATGCATATTATTATTAGTATTGGATAGAAAACACTCTAAAGTTTCCAAAACTGTCAAAATATTGTCTGTGACTATAACAGAACTGATATTTCAGGCGAAACCCTGAGGAAAATCAAAACAGGAAGTGGCTTCTATTTTGAAAACTCCATGTTCCATAGCCTCCCATTGCTCCATTTAAAGGGATATCAACCAGATTCCTTTTCCTATCGCTTCCTCAAGGTGTCAACAGTCTTCAGACATAGTTTCAGGCTTTTATTTTGAAAAATGAGCCAGAAAGATAACATCGCGTCAGGTGGTCACATGAGTTTTGCTCGCGCAACAGAGTTTTGACAGCTATTGTTTTTCCCTCTCCTACTGTGAAAGACATTTGCGGTTGATATATTATCGATTATATATTTTAAAAACAACCTGAGGATTGATTATAAAAAATGTTTGACATGTTTCTGTGGACATTATGAAGAATTTCCGTCTGCGTTGTCGTGACCAATCTTTCCTGTGGATTTCTGAACATAACGCAACAAACAAAGGTTGGTATTTTGGGTATACAAATAATCTTTATGGAACAAAAGGAACATTTGCTGTGTAACTGGGAGTCTCATGAGTGAAAACATCCGAAGATCATCAAAGGTAAACGGTTAATTTGATTGCTTTTCTGATTTTCGTGACCAAGCTTCCTGATGCTAAGTGTACATAATGCTATGCCAGGCTATCGATAAACTTACACAAACGCTTGAATTTCTTTCGCTGTAAAGCATAATTTCAAAATCTGTGATGACAGGGTGATTAACAAAAGGCTAAGCTGTGTTTCAAAATATTGCACTTGTGATTTCATGAATATGAATATTTTCTAGTAATATTATTTGACTGTTGTGCTATGCTATTCAGCGTTTTTTTTTTACATAGATTAGTTATTTGAGACGACCATTATAAGCAGTTGTCTAGCTGCACTCCCAATAGTTTGGTTTCTGCCACTTCTTCAATTTGTACTCCTCCCATACTTAATTGTATCCCATGCTGTTTTGGCCTTTTCCTAGTTGAACAGATCAACATAACTTTGGTTTTCTTGGTGTTTAAAACAAGTTTGTTTTGGAAAACCCACTTCCTGATATTCTCCAAATCTCCTTGTAAAGCCTGCTATACCTGTTGAACCAATTGTCTTGCTGCATAAATTGTAGTATCATCTGCAAATATAGGAGCTTGAGTTTCAACTAAGGCATAGGGAAGGTCGTTGGTATATATTAAATAAAGAAGTGGCCCAAGGCAGCTGCCCTGCGGTATTCCCCAGTTTGCGGTATTTGCCATTATCCATAGCATTGAGCCACTGGTCAGTCATATCAACCAATGCAGTGGCAGTGGAATGGTTTTTGCGATAAGCATGCTGATTAGCTTTAATCAGATCATTCTTTTCCATGTACTCCCACATGTGTCTACTCACAATACCCTCCAATATCTTACTGAGTGTAGGGAGTAGACTAATTGGTCGACTATTGGCAGAAGTAATGGGTTCTTTGCTCTCTTTCGGAATAGGACACAGTTTTGCATGCTTCCATACATTTGCAAACATCCCCTTTTTCAGTGACCAGTTAAATATGTATCTCAGTGGAACTGCAATCTGGGGAGCAGCACAGCGAAGCAAAAAATTGTCCATAAGACCATTACCTGTAGATTTACCATCAGGTAATGAATTCAATAGGTTTAACACCTCCTCCACTGACACTGTTTGCAGACTAAAAGAGCATAATATGATCATCAATCCACTGAACAATAGCTTGTTTGGAAGAATGTATGTCTACATTGTTGCTCGGTAATTTAATTTTCTGTGCAAAAAAATCTGCAAAATGATTGGCAATATCAACTGGTTTTGTTATTATTCTCCCGTCAACCTCCACAATAGATGGGCATGATGAGATAGATGTACCAAGTAAGCCCTTAACTGTGTTCCATACCTTTTTAGAATCATTTTTACAATCAATAAAAGCATTGTATGTAAAATAACTTTTTTTTCTTTCGATTCAATTTAACTGCATAATTACGTAATGTTCTATAATTCTGTTCATCAATGTATGTATCTATGTATGTATGTTACTGCTCTACGACTGAGTTAGTTAGCATGTTCTAAATGTAATGGTTACATTAGCTCCCTGCTAATTCACAGTTATTTCCATGCTAACAGACAAATCACAAATCTACAGCCATCAACATATTGTTGTTCTGCACATCTAATGTGCTTCCTTGTGTCTATCGGCAGAATAAACACCAATCAACTGGGGCTGCTGGCTGGGCAGTTTTTTCTTTAAAAACACAATGGAAGAGAGTTACGAAGTACGGTCACACTGGTGCCGAGACCAGTCTTCTTGTCTTCGCTGGGCAGCTGTTACATGAGCATAGTGTCACAACCATACTGTAACACATTATCAGGTAACACTTTACTTGACACCCAGCGTCATAACATGGTATGACACGGTCATAACCATGTCATAATATGGTCAAAACACTGTCATGACCCTTATATTTACACCTTATGGTCAAAACACTGTCATGACCCTTATATTTACACCTGAGTTGCATTCAACAAGGGAAATAGTTTGGCTAACATTAGTTAACATATTTAATTTGTTTTGTGTTATCCGCAACCGTTCACAAACATTAGCTAACAGTCTGAGAAGATAGTGTGCGGTGAACATAAGTGTCCGTTTCAGGTCTAAACTGCCACTAAAAATAATCAAGTGGCCATGTAGCCTTTTTACTATATTTAGTAGGAATAGCTAAGTCATTTTCAGTTTGAATATTGTCGCTAAAAAGCCACAGTAACACTTACAAAAAGTAGCTGTTCATTTCAAATCGTTCAACTGAAATTGTTACTCTGGCAACATGTTCGCTGCAAAGAGAAGCCTTGTTGAACTCGCCTGTGTTGTGACATATTTAAGCAATAAGGCCCAAGGGGTGTGGTATATGGCCAATATATCACAGCTAAGGCTGCTATTACGCACGATGCAACGCGGAGTGCCTGGATACAGTCCTTAGCCGTGGTATATTGGCCATATACCACGAACCCTGAGGTGCCTTATTGCTATTATAAACTGGTTACCAACGTAATTAGAGCAGTAAAAATAAATGTTTTGTCATACCCATGGTATACGATCTGATATACCACGGCTGTCAGTCAATCAACATTCAGGGCTCGAACCACCCAGTTTATAAATTGTATTATTTATGGCTAGGTACGACACCTACATAAAACAGTGTTTTTTCCCTGCCAAGAAGTTTCCTTTCATTTGAAAGTTTGTTTTATAAGTCTTTTGTTGTAATGAATTCTTTACAGTCATATTTTGTTCAGCTTATTTGAAATAACTTGTAGAAAATACAATTTATAACACTGTCATAAAGCATTATGACCATCCTCTGTTACTTTACTTGGACTAAGAAAAGGCACTTTATGACACTGTCATAAAGCATTATGACCATCCTCTGTTACTTTACTTGGACTAAGAAAAGGCACTTTATGACACTGTCATAAAGCATTATGACCATCCTCTGTTACTTTACTTGGACTAAGAAAAGGCACTTTATGACACTGTCAAGAAGTATTATGACCATCATTAGCCAGATTGGCCTATCACATACGTGCTAGAGGTCGAAAGATTAGGATTTTTCAACGCCGATACCAATACCGATTAATGGGGGACCAAAATAAGCCGATACCGATTATTCAGCCGATTTTTAGATATATATTTGTAATAAATGACAATTACCACAATACTGAATGAACAATGAACACTTATTTTAACTTAATATAATACATCAATAAAATCAATGTAGTTTCAAATAAGTAATGAAACATGTTCAATTTGGTTTAAATAATGCAAAAACACAGTGTTGGAGAATAAAGTAAAAGTGCAATATGTGCCATGTAAAAAAGCTAACGTTTAAGTTGCTTGCTCAGAACATGAGAACATATGAAAGCTGGTGGATCCTTTTAACATGAGTCTTCAATATTCCCAGCTTCTTAGGGATTGGCGTCCCGTCAACGGGACAGTTGTAAATCATGCAGCGCCTTGTGTCACCATCGCAGATTTTAGAAAAACAACAAATGTCGGTACATATAAGTGTCTTACATCGGCTGAAAGTTAAAATTCTTGTTAATATAACTGCACTGTCCAATTTACAGTAGCTATTATTGTGAAAAAAATGCCATGCTATTGTTTGAGGAGAGCTCCAAACAAGAAAACACCTTTTTCACCGCGATAGGTTTGATAAATTCACCTCTGAAGGTGAAATGTGTACTTACATTCTGAAATCTTGCTCTGAATAATCATCCAAAGGGTCCCAGAGAACATGAAGTGTCGTTTAGTTAGATAAAAATCCCTTTTCATATCCTAAAAAGGTCCATATAGCATACACGACTGATTTTGTATTTCCACTCGTTCAATTTGCAAAGAAAGGAATCTGTGAAAATCTAACCCTAAAAGTTGCTTCAACCGGTCAAATCACATTCATATGTATTCCTCAGAGATCATAGAACATAACTAGACTTCACTATATCATTAGGGGTGTAGTATTTCCTATAGGACACCATTTCGGTCAGAGAGCAACGCCTTCATGGCACGCCGATGAGGTGGGCAGTCTTCACTTAAACGACTCTAACTTTGTCAAATAAGCACTAATCGGGGTCAACAAAGCTAGCTAGATAGCCAATGAGCTGGGCCTTACGGGAGTATCTGGAAACCCTGTATATGTAAAAAAAAAAATGTAGCTACTAACCTTGTATGACAGCATGCCTTTTCCTTTTGGACAAAAATTATAAGAATATTCAGAGTTATGAAGTTATGAAAACTGGTTGTTTTGCAAATGTTGAACCTATAATATGGCTACCAATACTTGAAAAGCTAAATCAAAGTCAAAGTATACAGATTTGACGATATTCTTGCAGAAAAATGTAACATGAATGCAAATGTATCCTTCACGATTTGCCCAAATGTACCTGGGTGACTTCACACTAAATGTCATGTAGTTCGCTCATTCTTCAAGTTATCCGTCTGAAACTTTGCACATACACTACTGCCATCTTGTGGACACCCTCGGAATTACAACCAGTGTGAACTGTCGAATGGGTGGCAACCCTAAGTCTAAATATTACTGTTACATTGCACAACCTTCAATGGTATGTCATAATTATGTAAAATTCTGGCAAATTAATGACGGTCTTTGTTAGGAATAAATGGCCTTTCAACAGTTTGCAATGAGCCAGAGGCCCAAACTGCTGCATATACACTGACTCTGCTTGCACTGAACGCAAGAGAAGTGACACAATTTCCCTAGTTTCTTTTAACTACATATGCAGGTTTAAAAAAATATACTTGTGTATTGATTTTAAGAAAGGCATTGATATTTATAGTTCGGTACATTATTGCAACGATTGTTCTTTTTTCGCGAATCATCAAGTTGAAGTAAGCTGTGATTCAATGATAAATTAACAGGCACCACATTGATTATATGTAACGCAGAACAAGCTAGTTAACCTAGTAATATCATCAACCATGTGTAGTTTACAAGTGATTATGTGAAGATTGATTGTTTTTTATAAGATACGTTTAATGCTAGCTCGCAACTTACCTTGGCTCCTTGCAGCCACAAGGTATTTTTGATGCTGCACTCGCGTAACAGGTGGTCAGCCTGCCATGCTGTCTCCTCATGGAGTGCAATGTAATCGGCCATAACCGGCATCCAAAAAGGCTGATTACCGATTGTTATGAAAACTTGAAATCGGCCCTAATTAATCGGCCATGCCAATTACAATGATAATTTAACATGGTCAATCTCAGAAAATGTTAAAATAACATAAACATACTGTTGACAAGTAGGCTATGGTGTAATGGAATGTTTTGCCTTGTGTGGTAGGTTTTGTGGTATCTGACACTCTTATGAAGGTGTAATAACCAGTCATAAAATAACACAATATGTCACAACAGGTCTAGATATATGTGTCATGACAGTGTTATGACCATATTATGACAAGTTATGTCACGTTAAGTCAGCTGTTATGACATATTATGACATGGTTATGTCCTCTGAAGATTGAAATGCCCATTGCAGTCAAACATTTGATTTCCTGTGTTTTATATATATTTCCACACTATGAGGTTGGAATAATACTATGAAATTGTAAGAACTGTTTGAAAAGACCGGCTGAAATTTCAGCCTGTTTTGGTGAGATAGAGTTTTGGCCTGCCTGGTGACATCACCATGAGGTAAATTAGTTAATAGACCTATAACAAAGAGCGTTCCAAACCTCTCTGCCAATAACAGCTCATTTTCAGTTTTTCCCTCCCACTCAGACCACTCCCAGACAGTCCTAGCTAAATTATTGCAAGAGAAATGGCTATTTTTGTTTCTTTTGATCATTTTAATTGAAAACATTCACAGTATGTTACTTAATTGTTAACCAGAAATGATTTGATATTAAAATAAAAAGGGCTGCATTGGACTTTTAATAAGTTCAGATCGCCAGTTCTGATGTGAAATCCTCAAAGTCAAATCCTCAGGTTCAAATGAGTTAATACGGCATACAGTGGAAATGAGTTGATACTGCATAGAGTGGAAATGAGTTGATACTGCATACGGTGGAAATGAGTTGATACTGCATAGAGTGGAAATGAGTTGATACTGCATAGAGTGGAAATGAGTTGATACTGCATACGGTGGAAATGAGTTGATACTGCATAGAGTGGAAATGAGTTGATACTGCATAGAGTGGAAATGAGTTGATACTGCATAGAGTGGAAATGAGTTGATACTGCATACGGTGGAAATGAGTTGATACTGCATACGGTGGAAATGAGTTGATACTGCATAGAGTGGAAATGAGTTGATACTGCATAGAGTGGAAATGAGTTGATACTGCATACGGTGGAAATGAGTTGATACTGCATAGAGTGGAAATGAGTTGATACTGCATAGAGTGGAAATGAGTTGATACTGCATACGGTGGAAATGAGTTGATACTGCATAGAGTGGAAATGAGTTGATACTGCATAGAGTGGAAATGAGTTGATACTGCATAGAGTGGAAATGAGTTGATACTGCATAGAGTGGAAATTAGTTGATACTGCATAGAGTGGAAATTAGTTGATACTGCATACGGTGGAAATGAGTTGATACTGCATAGAGTGGAAATGAGTTGATACTGCATAGAGTGGAAATGAGTTGATACTGCATACGGTGGAAATGAGTTGATACTGCATAGAGTGGAAATGAGTTGATATTGCATAGAGTGGAAATGAGTTGATACTGCATAGAGTGGAAATGAGTTGATACTGCATACGGTGGAAATGAGTTGATACTGCATACGGTGGAAATGAGTTGATACTGCATAGAGTGGAAATGAGTTGATACTGCATAGAGTGGAAATGAGTTGATACTGCATACGGTGGAAATGAGTTGATACTGCATACGGTGGAAATGAGTTGATACTGCATAGAGTGGAAATGAGTTGATACTGCATACAGTGGAAATGAGTTGATACTGCATAGAGTGGAAATGAGTTGATACTGCATACGGTGGAAATGAGTTGATACTGCATACGGTGGAAATGAGTTGATACTGCATAGAGTGGAAATGAGTTGATACTGCATACGGTGGAAATGAGTTGATACTGCATACGGTGGAAATGAGTTGATACTGCATACGGTGGAAATGAGTTGATACTGCATACGGTGGAAATGAGTTGATACTGCATAGAGTGGAAATGAGTTGATACTGCATAGAGTGGAAATGAGTTGATACTGCATACGGTGGAAATGAGTTGATACTGCATACGGTGGAAATGAGTTGATACTGCATAGAGTGGAAATGAGTTGATACTGCATAGAGTGGAAATGAGTTGATACTGCATACGGTGGAAATGAGTTGATACTGCATAGAGTGGAAATGAGTTGATACTGCATAGAGTGGAAATGAGTTGATACTGCATACGGTGGAAATTAGTTGATACTGCATACGGTGGAAATTAGTTGATACTGCATAGAGTGGAAATGAGTTGATATTGCATAGAGTGGAAATGAGTTGATACTGCATAGAGTGGAAATGAGTTGATACTGCATAGAGTGGAAATGAGTTGATACTGCATACGGTGGAAATTAGTTGATACTGCATACGGTGGAAATTAGTTGATACTGCATAGAGTGGAAATGAGTTGATACTGCATAGAGTGGAAATGGGAAATCAAATAAAAGAGAGAGAGAGAGAGAGAGAGAGAGAGAGAGAGAGAGCGAGAGAGAGAGACAGACAGACAGACAGACAGACAGCGGCACCACAGGACGGGAGATACTTTCATGTTCCTGATTAAGGTGGCTCTGTCCCTGAGGAGAGACAGCTGAAGACAGCTCCGATACGCGCTCACTGGGGAAATCAGCTCCCCCCCACCACACCCCACCTGCATTCCTCTCCTTTGCCTCTCTCTGTTGTTCCTCTTCCTCTCTATCTCTCTCTCTTTCTGTGCCACACACCTCTTCGGAGAGAGACACAAAAAATAAGCCCACACTTATTAAGTGGTGAAACTGACGGGCTGTGCAATGAATGGTGATCCCGTGGCGCATGTCCACAAAGGCACCATGGCAAATAGCTGGGAATGCAGGGGTTAGAGAGCAGCTAGGAGAACCACTCTAACTAGATCAATACTGGTTGCAGAAAGGCCAGACTCCTACAGTGAACACTACTTGTATAGGCAGCAGAAATAAAAGGAAACTTAACTCTGCATGACAGTTTTCTTTTCCTTCCATGTATTCGTGAATTATTAAGCAAGCACCACGGAATTTTGAATCCCATATCCCTGGAGTCTCTTGAGAGAGCACAGAGAACAGTAATTTAACAAACTCTTTCATCTAGAATCTGAAGAAACAAAACAATACAGAGCAGTTTAGCCTAGCCTACCATTTCCTCACAGCTGTTCAGTACTATGAGCTAACTAATGTAACTAGATTGGAATGTGAGGCTGAGGATGAAAGCTGAGTTACTGTATGTTTGTCTTGTCCATACTGTATCAATGGGGTTCAGTCACCGATTCATCAAGCTCATTGTAAGTCAGTTACAATGGCAGGGTTTCATATGCTAATTTGCACAATGATTCCAAGTCAATGTTATTCAACTGATTCCTGTTCTTAGGAAACATTTTTGACATGCATAGAGCAACCAGTTGAACAGGTTTGTGACACACAGCTGCACATCTCACTCTTTCTTTCTATCTCCCTCTCTGTCTCACTCTCTGAGGAAGGGGTGTAATCATCTCGTTGATGGATGACTGACAGCACACTTGCACAACAACCTTATCGCACGGGTTCCTTTTTGTTCAACGCACCATGCCGCTATATCATGGGAGCACCCGGCCATCTGTGTTGTGCTCTTAGTGTCCATTCTTCTTGCATGATGCTGTCCCCTGACAAGCTACATGTTGTTCTGTCTGATGCTGTCCCCTGACAAGCTACATGTTGTTCTGCCTGATGCTGTCCCCTGACAAACTACAAGTTGTTCTGTCTGATGCTGTCCCCTGAAAGCTACATGTTGTTCTGTCTGATGCTGTCCCCTGACAAGCTACATGTTGTTCTGCCTGATGCTGTCCCCTGACAAACTACATGTTGTTCTGTCTGATGCTGTCCCCTGACAAGCTACATGTTGTTCTGTCTGATGTTGTCCCCTGACAAGCTACATGTTGTTCTGCCTGATGCTGTCCCCTGACAAACTACAAGTTGTTCTGTCTGATGCTGTCCCCTGAAAGCTACATGTTGTTCTGT
Source organism: Oncorhynchus mykiss (assembly GCF_057628025.1). NCBI lineage: Eukaryota > Metazoa > Chordata > Actinopteri > Salmoniformes > Salmonidae > Oncorhynchus > Oncorhynchus mykiss. The sequence goes on along the minus strand of NC_143045.1, from coordinate 21,476,018 downwards.
CTGATGCTGTCCCCTGACAAGCTACATGTTGTTCTGCCTGATGCTGTCCCCTGACAAACTACATGTTGTTCTGTCTGATGCTGTCCCCTGACAAGCTACATGTTGTTCTGTCTGATGCTGTCCCCTGACAAGCTACATGTTGTTCTGTCTGATGCTGTCCCCTGACAAGCTACATGTTGTTCTGCCTGATGCTGTCCCCTGACAAACTACAAGTTGTTCTGTCTGATGCTGTCCCCTGAAAGCTACATGTCGTTCTGCCTGATGCTGTCCCCTGACAAGCTACATGTTGTTCTGTCTGATGCTGTCCCCTGACAAGCTACATGTTGTTCTGTCTGATGCTGTCCCCTGACAAACTACAAGTTGTTCTGCCTGATGCTGTCCCCTGACAAACTACATGTTGTTCTGTCTGATGCTGTCCCCTGACAAGCTACATGTTGTTCTGCCTGATGCTGTCCCCTGACAAACTACATGTTGTTCTGTCTGATGCTGTCCCCTGACAAGTTACATGTTGTTCAGCAGACTTTATCCAGCCCAACTAGGTTAATGATTAGACACGACAGGGTAAAGGCAACTGAATCATAGCGGCCGTCGACGGCCTTTCTTTAAATTACTATAGCGGCCGTGAACAGCCTTGTTTTTCTAACAATAATATCTGTCACTATCGCAAAATCTACTTGCTAGCAACCTGTTGTCGTATTCGCGTGGCTGTTGTCACCAACCAGAAACTGGATACAGGGTATTCTGTCATTGGACGTTTGAAAGTTTTTAAAACTTCATTACTCAAAATGACGGCGCAGAAGCGGACACGAATGTTCACTGTAAAATAAGCTGCATCTATGTTGGTGATGTGTGTCTCAGTTGGTAGAGCATGGTGCTTGCATCACCAGGGTTGTGGGTTTGATTCGCATGGGGGACCAGTAAAGAGAGAAAAAATGTATGAAATGTCTACACCCCCTACAGTAAATTGATCTGGACATGTCTTTGCACTTTGAAAAGTGATGAGGTGAGGGAAGTAAGTAAACAGCAGATATATGTTTGGTGTTGTCGATGTTTGATGCTGTGAAACTTGGGCAATAACACTCCGATTAGCAAATCCTGTCATTTTAACTTGGTTGGTACAGGTGAGCACATTAGCGGCAGAGCTCGAATGATTGCTCTCTGTCTCATGGAAGTAGTTGCAGTGTTTAGCTGTATATAGTCAGCGAACTAGTTGGTTGTTTTGTCTTGTTTCTACTGATGTAATTCATTTGGAAACAGCCCAAGTTAGTCTTTATTTATTTTTTATTTTACCTTTATTTAACCAGGTAGGCAAGTTGAGAACAAGTTCTCATTTACAATTGCGACCTGGCCAAGATAAAGCAAAGCAGTTCGACAGATACAACAACACAGAGTTACACATGGAGTAAAACAAACATACAGTCAATAATAAAGTATAAACAAGTCTATATACAATGTGAGCAAATGAGGTGAGAAGGGAGGTAAAGGCAAAAAAAGGCCTTGGTGGCAAGGTAAATACAATATAGCAAGTAAAACACTGGAATGGTAGTTTTGCAATGGAAGAATGTGCAAAGTAGAAATAAAAATAATGGGGTGCAAAGGAGCAAAATAAATAAATAAATTAAATACAGTTGGGAAAGAGGTAGTTGATAGGGCTAAATTATATGTGGGCTATGTACAGGTGCAGTAATCTGTGAGCTGCTCTGACAGTTGGTGCTTAAAGCTAGTGAGGGAGATAAGTGTTTCCAGTTTCAGAGATTTTTGTAGTTCGTTCCAGTCATTGGCAGCAGAGAACTGGAAAGAGAGGCGGCCAAAGAAAGAATTGGTTTTGGGGGTGACTAGAGAGATATACCTGCTGGAGCGTGTGCTACAGGTGGGAGATGCTATGGTGACCAGCGAGCTGAGATAAGGGGGGACTTTACCTAGCAGGGTCTTGTAGATGACATGGAGCCAGTGGGTTTGGCGACGAGTATGAAGCGAGGGCCAGCCAACGAGAGCGTACAGGTCGCAATGGTGGGTAGTGTATGGGGCTTTGGTGACAAAACGGATTGCACTGTGATAGACTGCATCCAGTTTGTTGAGTAGGGTATTGGAGGCTATTTTGTAAATTACATCGCCAAAGTCGAGGATTGGTAGGATGGTCAGTTTTACAAGGGTATGTTTGGCAGCATGAGTGAAGGATGCTTTGTTGCGAAATAGGAAGCCAATTCTAGATTTAACTTTGGATTGGAGATGTTTGATATGGGTCTGGAAGGAGAGTTTACAGTCTAACCAGACACCTAAGTATTTGTAGTTGTCCACGTATTCTAAGTCAGAGCCGTCCAGAGTAGTGATGTTGGACAGGCGGGTAGGTGCAGGTAGTGATCGGTTGAAGAGCATGCATTTAGTTTTACTTGTATTTAAGAGCAGTTGGAGGCCACGGAAGGAGAGTTGTATGGCATTGAAGCTTGCCTGGAGGGTTGTTAACACAGTGTCCAAAGAAGGGCCGGAAGTATACAGAATGGTGTCGTCTGCGTAGAGGTGGATCAGAGACTCACCAGCAGCAAGAGCGACCTCATTGATGTATACAGAGAAGAGAGTCGGTCCAAGAATTGAACCCTGTGGCACCCCCATAGAGACTGCCAGAGGTCCGGACAACAGACCCTCAGATTTGACACACTGAACTCTATCAGAGAAGTAGTTGGTGAACCAGGCGAGGCAATCATTTGAGAAACCAAGGCTGTTGAGTCTGCCGATGAGGATGTGGTGATTGACAGAGTCGAAAGCCTTGGCCAGATCAATGAATACGGCTGCACAGTAATGTTTCTTATCGATGGCGGTTAAGATATCGTTTAGGACCTTGAGCGTGGCTGAGGTGCACCCATGACCAGCTCTGAAACCAGATTGCATAGCAGAGAAGGTATGGTGAGATTCAAAATGGTCGGTAATCTGTTTGTTGACTTGGCTTTCGAAGACCTTAGAAAGGCATGGTAGGATAGATATAGGTCTGTAGCAGTTTGGGTCAAGAGTGTCCCCCCCTTTGAAGAGGGGGATGACCGCAGCTGCTTTCCAATCTTTGGGAATCTCAGACGACACGAAAGAGAGGTTGAACAGGCTAGTAATAGGGGTGGCAACAATTTCGGCAGATAATTTTAGAAAGAAAGGGTCCAGATTGTCTAGCCCGGCTGATTTGTAGGGGTCCAGATTTTGCAGCTCTTTCAGAACATCAGCTGAATGGATTTGGGAGAAGGAGAAATGGGGAAGGCTTGGGCGAGTTGCTGTTGGGGGTGCAGTGCTGTTGACAGGGGTAGGAGTAGCCAGGTGGAAAGCATGGCCAGCAGTAGAAAAATGCTTATTGAAATTTTCAATTATGGTGGATTTATCAGTGGTGACAGTGTTTCCTATCTTCAGTGCAGTGGGCAGCTGGGAGGAGGTGTTCTTATTCTCCATGGACTTTACAGTGTCCCAGAACTTTTTTGAGTTAGTGTTGCAAGAAGCAAATTTCTGCTTGAAAAAGCTAGCCTTGGCTTTTCTAACTGCCTGTGTATAATGGTTTCTAGCTTCCCTGAACAGCTGCATATCACGGGGGCTGTTCGATGCTAATGCAGAACGCCATAGGACGTTTTTGTGTTGATTAAGGGCAGTCAGGTCTGGGGAGAACCAAGGGCTATATCTGTTCCTGGTTCTAAATTTCTTGAATGGGGCATGTTTATTTAAGATGGTTAGGAAGGCATTTTTAAAAAATATCCAGACATCCTCTACTGACGGGATGAGGTCAATATCCTTCCAGGATACCCCGGCCAGGTCGATTAGAAAGGCCTGCTCGCTGAAGTGTTTCAGGGAGCGTTTTACAGTGATGAGAGGAGGTCGTTTGACCGCTGACCCATTACGGATGCAGGCAATGAGGCAGTGATCGCTGAGATCTTGGTTGAAGACAGCAGAGGTGTATTTAGAGGGGAAGTTGGTTAGGATGATATCTATGAGGGTGCCCGTGTTTAAGGCTTTGGGGAGGTACCTGGTAGGTTCATTGATAATTTGTGTGAGATTGAGGGCATCAAGTTTAGATTGTAGGATGGCTGGGGTGTTAAGCATGTTCCAGTTTAGGTCGCCTAGCAGCACGAGCTCTGAAGATAGATGGGGGGCAATCAGTTCACATATGGTGTCCAGAGCACAGCTGGGGGCAGAGGGTGGTCTATAGCAGGCGGCAACGGTGAGAGACTTGTTTTTAGAAAGGTGGATTTTTAAAAGTAGAAGTTCAAATTGTTTGGGTACAGACCTGGATAGTAGGACAGAACTCTGCAGGCTATCTTTGCAGTAAATTGCAACACCGCCCCCTTTGGCAGTTCTATCTTGTCTGAAAATGTTGTAGTTTGGAATTAAAATGTCTGAATTTTTGGTGGTCTTCCTAAGCCAGGATTCAGACACAGCTAGAACATCAGGGTTGGCAGAGTGTGCTAAAGCAGTGAATAGAACAAACTTAGGGAGGAGGCTTCTAATGTTAACATGCATGAAACCAAGGCTATTACGGTTACAGAAGTCGTCAAAAGAGAGCGCCTGGGGAATAGGAGTGGAGCTAGGCACTGCAGGGCCTGGATTCACCTCTACATCGCCAGAGGAACATAGGAGGAGTAGGATAAGGGTGCGACTAAAAGCAATAAGAATTGGTCGTCTAGAACGTCTGGAACAGAGAGTAAAAGGAGGTTTCTGGGGGCGATAAAATAGCATCAAGGTATAATGTACAGACAAAGGTAAGGTAGGATGTGAATACAGTGGAGGTAAACCTAGGTATTGAGTGATGAAGAGAGAGATATTGTCTCTAGAAACATCATTGAAACCAGGAGATGTCATTGCATGTGTGGGTGGTGGAACTAATAGGTTGGATAAGGTATAGTGAGCAGGACTAGAGGCTCTACAGTGAAATAAGCCAATAAACACTAACCAGAACAGCAATGGACAAGACATATTGACATTAAGGAGAGGCATGCTTAGTCGAGTGATCAAAAGGGTCCAGTGAGTGGAGAGGTTGGTTTAGGGTCACGGCGATTTAGACAGCTAGCCAAGCCAACCGGTAGCAAGCTAGCATAGGATGGAGTCTGTTGTTAGCCACCTCTTGCGTTCGGTCAGTAGATTAGTGGGGTTCCGTGTGGTAGAGGGGATTAATCCAAATCACACAACAACAAAAATAAGAACAATAGATATAGTTATAGAGGCCCGAGAAGAAAACATAATAATTCAAATAAATAAATTGTCCGATTGTCTATTCAGATAGCAGCCGGAAAGACAGCTAACGGTTAGCGGGCCGCAGATGGGCGTTCCGGTAACGTCGCGACAGAGGAGCCAGCCGGATCTCCTTCAGGTAGATAACGTCGGCAGTCCGGTTGTGAAGGCCCGGTGGGGCTCCGCGTAGGCAGTGAAACGGGTCCGGATAGGTGACTGCAGCCCAGGAGTGAATGATGGGACTCAGGCGTGATTGACGGAGCTGGCTAGCACCGGAACAATCGATGTTTGCTCCGGAATCGACGAAAGCCGACTGTCACACGGATAGCAGCTAGCTAGCTGTGAGATCCGGGTATGAATGTCCAGAGAGCAGTTGAAATCCAGGGACATGGAGAGAAAAATTGGTCCGGTATGTTCCGTTCCGAGCCGCGCTGCGCCGTACAAAACTGGCGATAGATTTTCGAACTAAAGGACAGCCGATGACCACAAACCGTGGTTAGCTTCTGATTAGCTTCTGGGCTAGCTCCTGGCTAGCTTCTGGCTAGTTTCTGGCCAGCCTCCTGGAGTTTCTGGCTAGCTTCCTGAAGGATTGCAGATCTGAGGTAAATAATACTTTTTTATAAATATAAATTGGTGAGGCTGGTTGCAGGAGAGTGTTTAGAAGATGAGTTGATGGAAAATAAAAATAAAATGTATGTGAAAAAAGTTGTAAATATATATATATACAGGACACGACAAGACGAGGACAAAAGACGTCTGAACTGCTATGCGATCTTGGAAATTCTGTCAGGCAAGAAAAGTTGTGTGTTGCGGTAAATTAGGGCTGCGCTCACAAAGTGTCAAACTCTGTTGTCACTTTCAATAGCTAGCCATAAAGACATCCAGCTAACTAGCCACCGGAATGAAGACTAGAGTAATTTGTTTTTATCTGTTGGGCTTGGGTTATGGTTTGTCATGTTTGCTAGGTGCAGATATTCATAGGCTATACATTGCTTTGTTTACCTATGATTTGACAGCTTAGCTGTCGTGTTAGGGTAGTAGATGCCTGTGCAGAGCTCATATTATGAGTTGGATATTTGTTTATAGCTAACAAGTTGCTTGTTTAGTCCAGTTTCTACCGATGCAATTAATTTGGAAACTGTCCCAATTTAGTAACTAATCAGCAAACTCTGGCAAACTCTGTAGTTAGTCTGTCAGACAAAAAAGGAAGTTGATTGGAGGGAAGAGAGTGAGAGAGAGAGAGAGCGCGTGTGTGGGGGTGGGGGGGAGGTGAGTAACTGTATCACACAATTTATTATGGAAAGACCTTTTTAGGAAGATAGTATGTGTATGGTTGTGAAAAAGAAAGAGGAAGGAAGAGAGAAATAGTGTGAGAGGGAGAGAGAGATTTTGTTCCTGACCACAAATATCCTATTTGTTGCTCCTCTCCTCTCCCTCTGTTACTCTGTTCCTCTCCCTCTGTTCCTCTGTTCCTCTAGGTCAGTGAAAGTGGGGGAATTGATGTGTAAAGTCAGGGCTCAGCAGCAAAAGGCACGGAGGAAGAGGAGTTAGAGATGATTGGAGGGATAGTGATGTGTAAAGTCCGGGCTCAGCAGCAAAAGGCAGGGAGGAAGAGGAGTTAGAGATGATTGGAGGGATAGTGATGCCACAAGGAGGAAGGAGTAGAGCGAGAGGAGAGTGAAGGGAGAGAGGAAGAGGAGAATAAAGAGGAGGGAGAGGAGACTGGAGGGCGACAAACATGGAGAGGAGGAGGGAGAGTATGAAGCAGAGGTAGAGTAAGTACAGAGCAGAGGGAGAGGGGAAAGCAGAGGGAGAGGAGGAAGAAGAGGGAGAGGGAGAGTACACCTGAGAGGGGAGCCTACGTTTCCATGGAGTGTGTCTCACCCTTGTACCACACCGCCTGGGCCATAAGTGATAGTGGCAGGGGTTTTGGAGTTGTTTTTAAAAGTGGTAGGAACTTATATCTGTTCCAGAGCTTGTAATGGATTACAACAAGAAAATGGGAGGGGGTTGACCATCTTGACCAACTGAGGAGCTATTACAATGTTGGACACACAGGCAGAAAATGATGGAAGTATGTGTTTTGGGGGATGCTCAACATTGCCATCATAAATGCATACATTGTGTCGGGGACCCTGCAAAGCCCCTTCCCAGAAACTGCATGCTTTGGTCACTGAAGGCATTCAAAATGCAGCTTGTACATCCACTTTGTGATACGGCTACAGTGGCAGGAAGAGGGGAGCCAAGCTTGTGGCACTAGGGTGTGTAGACTGAGTTGTAACTCATTTGAAAGCAGGTGAAGTTTGAAGGGCAATAGAGAGGGTGTGTGGTCTGCATCCGAAGTGGACGCAGGGCAAAGAGATGGAGATGTGTAGTAGAAACATCCTTTGTGTGCTCTACGTGTTCTGTGCCACTTTGCAGGATGGGGCAGTACTTCCAGAAGTTCCATGACATGTTTAAGGCTAAACACTAAAGTGACAGTGTGAAATATTTTGTCATACAAATATTTTATTGTTTCTGAACTGTTGTGTTTTGTGTCTTCTCTCTTTATCTGCCTCTATCTAATACTTGTTGCATTCACTGAATTGTTATCACAGTAGGCTGCTATTTCTATATTTTGTGTCAGGCCTGGTCTGTACTGAATCTTATAGAGAGAGGTTACTTACATTCTGAAATAGTTGTTCACATTTTTACAGAATTAAGAATCATTGTCAATCATATCGTCTACTTTGTGTGGGTTTTCAAATAATTTCTGAAAATTGGTCACATTTTGGATAATTGTATTTATTTATATGTAAATAATATTTATAAGTATAATATATTATACTTGGTACATGTTGAGTGAGCCATTTAATCAAATGTACCACAATGAAATTCTCTAGGGTTTTTCGTTGTGTTGAGTGTTAATCATTTTTAGATAGTGAGTGTCTTCAGACAATGGAAGACAAAATGTATGTTATTGCTATTGCCATGAATGTGGTGTCAGGTTGTGCTCTTTAAAAGTAAGTTAACTTGTAATTGTCATTTGTTCTTTGTTTTTGAGCTATGTCTGTTTATTTGAAATGTGTGAGAAAATGAGCTTTATCTTGTAAATTCTCAGTAATCTACAGCAGTATTCTAGAATTCTAATGGGGACTAAATTAAGCTGGGGTTTTATCAATTCAGGTCATCAATTCTATGGCTGAGGGGACTGAAAAATTTCGTACTGAGATTCTGAGACGCAGAAAAATGAGGAGGAACCCAAGGTTTCTTTCTCACTATCAAAGCTAGGCTATATATTTTGCAATCAATTATTTATTTAATAGGGTACATTTGAATGTTCATGTAGTTGCTTTAACACTGAGACCAAAACAAGTGTTTCCCCGGGCTCTGTTGAACTGTGCAATGATGAATCTGTCCTCTATAGGAGATGTGACTTACTGTAGATTCCCCAGATATTAGAGTCAATCATATACAGTATGGTGACAAAACCTCCAGATGGAACATTGGCTTTATTTTCTACACAGAGCTAGTGTAGCAACACTTAGGCCTACAGCCCCATTTTCAAAACAACTGACAGAACTGCCAAATTTGCAGCCTCTATGACGAGTAGTAAAGAATATGTTGTTGATGATGCAAGAAGGGCATTGTAAGAAACACATTCCTTGTGAGTTCCTGTGTACCAGAAGAAGGAAATACCAGAAAGGAAAGATGCAGCTATAGTGAATACTCTATTTACTGGCCACACCAAAAAAATGGTTGTGTTACAGTGACAGTCACTCCAGAAAAGTACAAAATATATTTAACATGCAGCTCTTAGAGGAGAAGGGGCATATAAACTGAGTTCTCTACCTCAGCTGAAAAGGGACTTGTCCTGAGCTGCTGTGCCTGTTTGAGATGACTGGTGAGATCTTGGTGTAAATAAGTAAACACTGAGGATAATAGCGAATGATATTGCCACTCCTATTTTCCATATTTTTAATTTAAGCCTGCTAGAAAGTGCGTGACCTCAGGCCTGGCAGGAAGCAAAAGTTATTCCCCTACCAAATAATAGTAAAGCCCCCTTACCTGGCTCAAATAGCCAACCAATCAGCTTGTTACCAACCCTTAGTAAATTTTTGGGAAAAAACGTGTTTGAGATAAAATGCTATTTTACAGACTTTCAGCACGCTTATTGGGGAGGACATTCAACAAGCACAGCACTGACTGATGATTGGCCGAGATAAATTGATGATAAAAAGATTGTGGGGGCTGTTTTGTTAGACTTCAGTGCAGCTTTTGACATTATCGATCATAGTCTGTTGCTGAAAAAAACGTATGTGTTATGGCTTTACTCCCCTTGCTATATTGTGGACAAAGAGTTATCTGTCTAACAGAACACAGAGGGTGTTCTTTAATGGAAGCCTCTCCAACAAAATCCAGGTATAACCAGAAATTCCCCAGGGCAGCTGTCTAGGCCCCTTACTTTTTAAAATCTTTACTAACGACATGCCACTGGCTTTGAGTAAAGCTAGTGTGTCTATGTATGAGGATGACTCAGCACTATATACGTCAGCTACCACAGCGACTGAAATGACAGCAACACTTAACAAAGAGCATAAGTTATTCCTAAATATTTCAAAAGCATTGTATTTGGGACAAATCATTCACTAAACCCTAAACCTTAACTAAATATTGTAATGAATAAAGTGGAAATAAGAGAGAGTTGAGGAGACTAAACTGCTTGGAGTAACCCTGGATTGTAAACTGTCATGGTGTCACACACTGATCTGTTTCACCTGTCTTTGTGCTTGTCTCCACCCCCTCCAGGTGTTGCCCATCTTCCTCATATCCCCAGTGTATTTACACATGTGTTCTCTGTTTGTCTGTTGCCAGATCGTCTTGTCTTGTCAGGTCTTACCAGCGTGTTTCCCGTTTCCCTACTTTCTCAAGTTCTGTTTCCTAGTTTCCCTGGTTCTGACCATTTCTGCCTGCCCTAACCACGAGCCTGCCTGCCGTTCTGTACCTGCCTGACTCTAACCCGTTTACAACCCGTCTTTTGCCTCCCCCGGCTTGGGCCAATAAACATCTGTGACTCTAGCTGTCTGCTTCTGAGTCTTATCCTGAGTTCTGATACATGGTCAAAATATGTTGACACAACAGTAGCTAGGATGGGGAGAAGGCTGTCTATAATAAAGTGCTGCTCTGCATTCTTAACAGCACTATCAACAAGGCAGGTCCTACAGGTGCTAGTTTTGTCGCACCTGGACTACTGTTCAGTCATGTGGTCAGGTGCAACAAAGAGGGACTTAGGAAAATTGCAAATGGCTCAGAACAGGGCAGCACGGCTGGCCTTTGGTTTTACACAGAGAGCTAACATGAATAATATGCATGTCAATCTCTCCTGGCTGAAAGTGGAGATATTGACTTCATCACTACCTGTATTTGTGAGAGGTATTGACATGTTGAATGCACCAAGCTGTCTGTTTGAACTACTGGCACACAGCTTGGACACCCATGCATACCCCACAAGACATGCCACCAGAGGTCTCTTCACAGTCCCCAAGTCCAGAACAGACTATGGGAGGCGCACAGTACTACATAGAGCCATGACTACATGGAACTCTATTCCACATCAAGTAACTCATGCTAGCAGTAAAATTTGATTAAAAAAACCAGATAAAAATACACCTTATTGAACAGCGGGGACTGTGAAGCAACACAGACACATGCATACAAACACACAATAACATACGCACTATACACACATGTACACATGGATTTTGTGTTGTAGATATGTGCCTAGGCTGCAGCTAATGGGGATCCATAATAAATACAAATACAAGCACCTTACGTCTTAAGGGCTCATACCATACCTAGCCTGCAGTCCCACCTGTCCCGCATCCATTGTCATCTAATGACTGAAATTCTATCTCCTGTCATCTCTGTCCAAGACAGATCCTGAGGAGACCTCAGTCAGTACATGTGCAGACTTGCCACTAGACAGGATCAAGTCCCCCATTTTCCCTCTCTTTGTGGTAGCAGGTAATACTCAGGAAACAAAGGAGAAGAAAGACATAAAAACATGAAGGACTAGAAACTAGACGTCTTTCAACTGCTCAATGCCAATAAATAAAGTTGGTACATGATACACAGTTACCTATGTTTTGTTTGATCGGTGCATAATGATACTATTCTAATACTATCCAGGATGTGGCCCTGAAAAGACACCCAACAGGTTAAAGGGCAATTCCGCCACTTTTCAACCACATGCATTATAGCCAGCACCAAACCAGTGTCTACATACACTGCATAGCCAAAAGTATGTGGACACCTGCTCATCGAACATCTCATTCCAAAATCACAGACATTAATATGGAGTTGGTACCCTCTTCACTGCTATAACAGCCTCCACTCTTCTGGGAAAGCTTTCCACTAGATGTTGGAACATTGCTGCAGGGACTTGCTTACATTCAGCCACAAAGGTCACTGAGGTCGGGCACTGATGTTGGGCGATTAGGCCTGGCTCACAGTCGGCGTTCCAATTAATCCCAAAGGTGTTTGATGAGGTTGAGGTCAGAGCTCTGTGCAGGCCAGTCAAGTTCTTCCACACCGATGTCAAAAAACAATTTTGGTATGGACCCCGGTTTGTGCACGGAGGCATTGTCATGCTAAAACAGGGAACTGTTGCCACAAAGTTTGAAGCACAGAATCATCTAGAAAGTCATTGTATGCTGTAGCATTAAGATTTCCCTTCACTGGAACTAAGGGCCCTTGCCTGCCCCATGAAAAACAGTCCCATATCATTCATTATTCCTCCACCACCAAACTGTAGAGTTGGCACTATACATTCGTGCAGGTAGCACTCATCCGTCGGACTGGTAGATGGAGAAGCATGATTCACCACCTCAGAGAACGCATTTCCACCTCCCCAGAGTCCAATAGCGGCGAGCTTTACACCACTTTAGCTGACATTCGGCATTGCGCATGGTGATCTTAGGCTACGCACTTCAGAACTTGGCGGTCCCGTTCTGTGTGCTTGTGTTGCCTACCACTTTGTGGTTGAGCCGTTGTTGCCCCTAGATGTTACCACTTCACAATAACATCACTTACAGTTGACCGGGACAGCTCTAGCAGGGCAGAAATTTGACAGTGCCTGTGACGGTGCCACATTAAAAGTCACTGAGCTCTTCAGTATGGGCCATTCTACTGACAATGTTGTCTTTTGAGATTGCATGGCTGTATGCTCGATTTCATTCAACTGTCAGCAACAGGTGTGGCCGAAATAGCCAAATCCACTAATTTGAAGTGGTGTCCACAGAGTGTATGTGAAAACAGCGCGTTTCTATGAACTGTGGTTAAAACAATAACAAGAAAGGTCCTAAAAAATGTTTGTCTGTGACATCAAAAGGTAGGATTAAAAGTAAAAAATAAAACGGTCATTTTCAAAACCTGCAACGAGTTTCTAGCCAGAGGGAGGGTGTTTTCTTGCTCTCCACATCACTGCGAATCTCACAATGTTTGAAAATGACTGTTTTTAAAATGTTTGAACTTTTTATGATGTCATCGGGTAAAACTTTTTAACTTCATATTATTTTCTATAAAGCGTGGAAATGCGCCGTTTTCACATATGTAGACAGGGACACTGGTATTGTACTGATAATGAAAATGATGTTGAAAAGTGGTGGAATTGGCCTTTTAACACGTTTATTTTATCACCCTACAACACAGGCACCAGCAACACCTGCTGAAAAGTCTATTCTAGATTCTCCATCACCAGAGTTTATTTTGAAGAGTAAACACAAAGAGGCAGACAATATGAAGCCTCTCTCTGTCTCTTGTCTCCTCTGAGCCCTAAGCCATCGCTAGGTGATGCAAACAAATTACCCAGCAGTCTTTGCATTGTTTGTGAACAGGTGCCTCATTTTCCTCCACCTGTCCTCCCATGAGAGAAGCCTTCCACATCCCAGTGTCACAGAGAAGAAAACAGGCCTTGATATTCACACAGGTTCCAGCTCAATAGCATTCAAGCTCAGGAGTCACTGAACATAAAAAATGTATGTTACTGATCTTTATTGCCAACAGTAAATGCCTAAAATAGCTCCGTTGATTTTACAGTGATGAAACGAGGAAATCATTGGCAGATAATTTCAGTAAATGATTAATACTTAAATTTTCCATTTTCAACCTGCAATCTATCCTATGCTCATTTAAAGAAGGCTTTGAATCTTGCTGACAGCGCAATCGAGAGAGAAAATCTTGTATCTCTAACTTCCAATTAACTGAAATGGTTTAATTAAAAATGTTCACATGCTTGAGCAGAGCACTCACTTAGAAAGAGGAATATCTGGGGATGCTGTTTACCTTGGAGCTTAGAGAAATTAGGAATAAATGCTTACCATAAAGCTGAATAAAAAACATTTTAATTTTTTTTTAATAGTTTAGTTTGATAATTGTTTTTTATATGGGAAAGTTCACTCCCAAATGAAATTTGGCAGCTACCTATATTAGTATAGCTGTATTTATGTAAGAATACAGACAGAGTTCAATTTTGGGACACTACAAAGCTATATCTGTGCTGTGCTATGCCATTATGTCTAAGGACTGATGTGCCATACTGCAGTACAAAAAAGAGGACAAATGCTCTCCATCCAACCTCACTGAGCTCGAGCTGTTTTGCAAGGAGGAATGGGAAAAAATGTCAGTCTCTCGATGTGCAAAACTGATAGAGACATACCCCAAGCGACTTACAGCTGTAATCGCAGCAAAAGATGGCGCTACAAAGTATTAACTTAAGGGGGCTGAATAATTTTGCCCGCCCAATTTTTAAGTTTTTGATTTGTTAAAAAAGTTTGAAATATCCAATAAATGTCGTTCCACTTCATGATTGTGTCCCACTTGTTGTTGATTCTTCACAAAAAAAATACAGTTTTATATCTTTATGTTTGAAGCCTGAAATGTGGCAAAAGGTCGCAAAGTTCAAGGGGGCCGAATACTTTCGCAAGGCACTGTATGTATGTACAGAGGAGGACAGAGGAGCCTCTTAAAGAAGAAGTTACAGGTCTGTGAGAGCCAGAAATCTTGCTTGCTTGTAGGTGACCAAATACTTATTTTCCACCATAATTTGCAAATAAATTCATTGAAAATCCTACATTGTGATTTTCTGGATTTTTTTTCTCATTTTGTCTGTCATAGTTGAAGTGTACCTATGATGAAAATTACAGGCCTCTCTCATCTTTTTAAGTGGGAGAACTTGCACAATTGGTGGCTGACTAAATACTTTTTTGCCCCACTGTATGTATGTATGTATGTATTTATGTTTGCATGTACGTGGACGAGACAGACAGGAAGAGACAAAGCACATTATAAGAAAAAAGAAAAGCCACCAAATTAGAAAGACCAGCATGGTTGGCCTGAAATTGATTTTGTGGGAATCATTAACCTTTCAAATGTCCTCTTCTATGCACTCAAACCCAACGCAAGCTCCAGTAAAGCCTCTTAAAAAACCTAATAAATTATCTCTGTGGATGAGCAGGGAGGGTACAGGAACTGCTTTCTGTTGGGTTACGGGATAAGTGCACTCTGAAATCACATCCATTATGTTGTGAATGATGTATTTGAAGGGGGCGGCCGGGGAGGGGACCCCAGGGAAGGGGTGGTTAAGGGACGTCTCTCCAGACAAGGGAGGGCCAGATCATGGGAGGTGTAGGGGATGGGTCCCAAAGACCCTCCACATTATTGATTAAGGGGACCTTAAGATTCATATGTTTTGCTGCAGGCCTTATAATAAGATACTGTTGCTATGTGTCTAAAAACTCTGCCACTATACGTTGCACAAGCTATCTATATTAGTCTTTGTGGTTAAGCCCTGGCTGTTGTGAGAGTGTGCTTGCAGGCTAGGCCTGAGTCAGACCGAAACTAGATAAAGAGATGTAACCACTGTCTGGTTTTGATATTTTGATCTTGTGAGACAGTGGACAATTCTAATAAATTCAGAGAAACTACTGTACTAGTTTGCCTTATAAGGTAACCTCAGCTTATTGATACACACATACATTGACGTAGGTGATCATACCACTAGGGAGTGATCACATGTATAAAATCAGCTGTGCCCTTAGGTGGGGTGCAGAACTTACTCAGAAACATGTGTGCTATGTTCCTGTTGTCAACTTCTGTCTGCAATTGTCTGAATGCTAATTTCACCAATGAGCCAATGATTGACAAGGAACAAGGAACAAACCCCAACAGAGGCTCACAGTACTGACCCCAAAGATCCACCAACATCTCCCATTAACGGCGTGCCATTAAAGCCACATCAGGACATTAACAAAGCACAGCCACACCGCTTCCCCTGTGGTCCATTAACTCCTAATCTAATTCACTGCATCCAGATTTGTAGCAATGATGTCATTCTGCTGCTTCTGCAGAAACGGAGACTACCTCAGTCTAGTGGTCTATGGGTTACGTACTGTATGTTACGGAAGCACTTAATGTAACTTTGAACTAGTCAGACTACAGAGTGAAAGAACAGTGTGGGAGGGCTAATGGAGCTTCTTGATTACCAAGTCAGAACCACATTTTGGAGTCTGACTTTGAATGAACTTGATGACAAATCAGACATTCTTACCTCAGTGTTATTTCTTTCCAGCTTATTCACTAAACATCTGCTCAACAGCTGTGTCGACATGTGACCTTTGAAGAACATGTTTCTTCTAATTGCTGCAGAAATTGAATTGATTCCGCCATGTCTATGGAAAAGACAAAGCGGGGGAATTGGGAGCATAAACAGTGTGAGGGTCTTTCTATTCTTTACAAAGACATTAGCCTCCTCACAGATAAATCATTACATAGCACACTGGTCCATTCTGACAGGCTTGATATGACAAAAGGGTTATTAAGGTAACTTCAAAATGGTCTTGGCACTTGAAGACAACATTCTTGACATCAAAGTGTTCCTACTCTCAACACACCTCTTCAACAGGTATTGCATCAGACAGCACATGTTCGTTTTTTTTTGCATATGGCCAGCCATAAAATTCTTATCCTATCCTTCCCTGCCTGAGGCAAAGCTAGCACACAAGCAGCAGAGCATGAGCACAATTTCTAGGCCCAGTCCTCTCTCAGACTGGGTTCGTTTGACATTCAATTTACCATTCAGTTCAATTTCATTAGTAGCCCTGGGGGTTTCTAACAATGTCCCTGTAACAAACCACTTCACAAGCAAGCCTGGACACCCAAAACCCTTGTGGCTAGCCTATTATATCAACAATGACAAGGAAAGGCACTTTGGAGTAGTCAGATTAAAACAGAGAGGAATCAAAGCTATAGGCTGCTCTTAACCCATTGCCCTTCGTGTAAGAATGACTGTAGTTTAACCTGCATTCAAACATCTAGTATGTTTCAGTTACAGGCACTCGTCTCCGCCTAAAGCATCCCCTGCAGGGCTCATTACTACCCCCTTCCTCCCTCTCTCTCTCTCTCTCTCTCTCTCTTTCTCTCTCTCTCTCTCCCTTTTCTATAGCCTCAATCATGCTAGCAGCCCCACTCCTGCCCTGGCTGTTTGGATGGGGGTGTGTGTGGAGGGAGTTAGGTGATACGACCCCAAGGCTGATCACTTATATTTATGTGTAAACAAAACACCATCCAGCTATTGATCTGAAAGTGCTTCATTAGATGGTGTAAGAAGCAGGAGTTGACATTTCCCCGATGCAAAATGAATGATTAATGGGTGTATACACTCAACAGAACCTACAGTTTCATTGTTTGTTTGTACTTTGCACTATCAATAATGTATGTCTTATTATGTTGTAAAAAAGCTAATACAAACATGTCCATTTGTTCAACTGACTGCCGGCAATGGCTTTCATCTTGTGTAATTGCCATAGCGGTGCTTGATGCTTCCTCTTGATCCCAGTAAGTAGTGCACTGTGTTGTGGAACATCTAATGACAGAACTGACCTTTCAACCCTTCACTGTGAAACAGACCAGGCCTGTCTTCCATTCCAATAAGGTCCACAGCCTGGTTGGTATTAAGAGGGCATTAGCTGTGAATTCGGAGAGTTTGTGTTCTGCTTGACATTCTAAACACTGGGGGTTTGAGGTCACTCAGAAGGCAACACAGATAACATGAATGAACACATGGAATGCAGATAATACACACAGGTGATTAAATACCTGCATGGGCATCCTGTCTGTGTATTTTAAAATGTTATGCCCACCAACCAACGTCACATGTTTTGGAGGACTGCAGTGACAGGTTGAAAATGTCTAAGGCTATGTCAGAGACTCCAGCCACCCAAGTCATAGGCTGTTCTCTCTGCTACTGCACTGCAAGTAGTACCAGAGTGCCAAGTCTGGGACCAAAAAGCTCCTAAACAACCTCTACCCCAAAGCCATAAGACTGCTGAACAGTTCATCCAATGGATACCTACACACACACACATATTGACCCCCCCCCCCCCCCCCACACACACACACACACACACATTCAGACTCTTCACATACACTGCTGCTACATTGTTTATTATATATCCTGTTTATGATATATCCTGATTGCCTGGTCACTCTACCCCTACCTATATGTACATACTGACTTGCCTCAATTACCTCAACTACCTCGTACCCCTGCACATTGACTCAGTACTGGTACTCCTTGTATATAGTCTCTATATAGTTACGATTTCCTTTTTTATTTAGCAAATATTTCTCTTACTTTTTAACTCTGCATTGTTGGAAAAGGCCTCGTAAGTAAGCATTTCACTGTAAAGTCTACACCTGTTGTATTCAGTGCATGTGACCAATAATATTTGATTTGATTTATGAGGGGGATATCACGCTCCTAGTTACAGTTTCTATCAATTCCAAAAGGACGATGTCGTTTCTCGTCTTCCTTGCAGAAATAATATTGTTTACTCTGATTTAGTAAATGTATAACAAGGGAGGTCACACTTTATTTATATCATGCAGATTTAGCATCTTTAGATGCTCTACAGATAGATGCTCTACAGATAATAGATAAAACAGTCATAATATCAACAAACTATCTGCTGATAAGCATCTGCTTGCTAATATTACGGTTAGGGTTAGAATAAGGGTTAGGGTAAGGGTTAAGGTTAGGGTTCAGTTTAGAGTTAGAATAAGGGTCAAGGTTAGGGTTAGAGCTAGAGCTAGAGTTAGTAGATAGTTAGTACAAATGTTACTGATATTCTGTGGACAGTCGGTAGAGCATCTACAGATATACTATCTAAATAAAGTGGACCGGGAAGTAACATTCAATGTGCAGAACAAAACAGAGAAAGCTTTTGTGTGTGACTTGGCACACTCTTTGGCACCCCCCATTCTGGGGTTCTGGGCTAGGCTGCCAAAGGTTCTGCCTGTTGACCCTGAGGTCAATAATGAGCCATGTATCTAGAATAGAGTGTAGTGATCTCCCCCCTCCACTCCCTCAGAGAGATTAACACAGAGATTTAGGAGAAATGGAGAGAGGGAACGCTGTGCTGGTCCAATAACAGACTGAGCACAAAGTCCAGTGACTAACATGGATGCCTCCAGGACAGCATGAGTTGAAAACCCAATGTCCTTCTGAACTCAACTATTACTACAACTATTACTACACTGTTATCACTGTCTCCACGCCTGGCCTCGCTGGCAAAGAGCGACACTTACAATTATACAACTTTTTTTTAAATTAAAAAGTATTTTTCAAACTGGTTGAGCAGGATGCAGCCTGTAAAGCTCGGGAGGCAGTAGGTTTTAATACCTGTCGTTTTCTAACCACCACACTGCAGTGCTTGAGCGCTCTCCCAACATAATCATAATATGCAGATGTATTTTTCAATTTAAGTAGGCTTTCAGTCAATTAAAGTGTGCAATGCAAAGCTGTTCCCCAACAGACAACTGTACAGAAAAGATAATGAATTTACTATCAACCTTCATAAGATGTGATTAAATCCTCAAGAGGCTGTATTCCACTAAGTATGTAATAAGCATTTCTGTGCAGGGATTTTGGCGAGATTACAGTTAGCATAAAATACGTAAGTGTACTACATACAGTAAATATGCAAATGTGGGCACGTGAAAAATGATAATATAAGTATGCTTTTGACCCATTATTATAAAACGTGGCATTGTCACAAAAATCCATGGGAGAAATTGCATACATTCAAATGTCATTCAAGCACTTTGTGAAAATTGCATACTTCAGCCACTCTTCCCCTCACAATTACAAGACAAAATTGCTTATTTAAGTTCACTGCCTACTGCTGACAAATGTTCCATTTTTTTTAAAGGCTTGAAAACACAGGGAGTATTATAAAACTAAAATTAATACATTTTATACACAGAGTGGGGTAGAGAACATGACTTGTTTAAAAAGGTTATGTTCTGGTAAGATTATTACGTTCTTCAGAAACAAAGGAGAGAAGTTGAACACTTGTATTTACTTTTCAAATCAATCAATTGTTAGAACTGTCACCTCACATCGAGTATTACCATTCACTTAAGTGTCCCTCGTTTATGAGCATTCATTCTCAGGTGTAACATATTTTCATTAGTTTTACTACAAATGACTCAATGGCCATTGCTTTTTCTCCTTCCATCATCACACGAGAGCAGCCATATATCAACATAAGTGCTTTAAACCATTTAGCCTGGCGCCATGCGTCTTTCACTAGTATCCCCTCCTGTCTGTCTGTACAGAACATATTCCAACATTGGTGCTTTTGAACAGGAGGTTTGCCGATTCCCCTGATAATGAGCTGATTTGCCTTCACTATCACCAGCAGCAGAAAGACACGATAACTTCACAGGAGCCTGTCGATAAGCAACATTTCAGCTGTATGACTCATATCATTCCAACAGAATGAATCCACGCAGCAAACATCTCCTGATTAAAGAGTCCGTTGGCTTGGAGAGCTCTTGGGCTGGATCCTCACACTTTGAATAGTCAAATGTAAAACCTGCCCTAGAACATTCCGTACGTACAGAACAACAGCCTCTCAACAGTCCACACGGACAAAAGAACAAGCAACAGCAACATTCTGTGTGGGGATCACAATATGAGACAACACTCTATGAAGCATGGACATCAATAACAAATGTATATGAGAACCCGGAAAAGTACTGTCTGGTGCCAAAGGGTGACAAAGCGATCCAATTACTGGCGAGGCCATCTGGAGACATTACTGTCTGGGTAAATGTGCATGTAATGGCAGACAGGGGTAGTGATGCTCTCCACTGTGATGCATTGCCTGTGTCAGATCTGTTTATAGGCAAACACACAATGGCAAGGTCTAGAGCATGGGACAGGTAATCCAGAGAATTCCTCAGAGAGAGAGGGGGAATGCCATACCCATTCATCCATACAACACATAAACTAATATGACTAGCCAATTGTTATGCATTTTCCATTGTGAGAATCTCTTATTGCATAACCCGGAGAATTTAAATGAAATCACTATCATTACATTAGGAAAAGAGAAATCCTCTCCTCGTTGTATCTACTGCAGGTGAGAATGCAAACACATTCATAATGGGTTATGGCACCTCCATTACTCAAAATGAAACACCTGGAAGTTTATTTTACAACTGCTTCGCTCTCATATACTGGGGCTGGCACTTCGAATAATGCAGCATTTATTTGACACGGAACTATGCAGCTGAATTTGTTTGTGATTCCTTTAGAAAACACAATTCCTTCTCTCTGACATGAAAGGTGTTTCTAAAGCAAAAGACTCATCATTGTAGAACAGATTCTAGTGTTTCATTGCAAATTCCTGTGATCCGTCTTAAGCTGTCTCACTGCTTAACACAGCGTTTCCCAAACTCGGTCCTGGGGACCCCAAAGAGTGCACATTTTGTTTTTGCCCTAACACTACAAAGCTAATTCAAATTATCAAAGCTTTTCATATCAAATCAAATTGATGCTTACAGGTGCTTACTTACAAACCCTTAACCAAGAATGCAGTTCAAGAAAAAGAGTTAAGAAAATATTTAATAAATAAACTAAATATAAAAATGTTAATAAAAAGTAACACAATAAAATAACAATAACGAGGCTATATACAGGGGGTACCGGTACCAAGTCAATGTGCGGGGGTACGGGTTAGTCGAGGTAATTTGTACATGTAGGTAGGGGTGGAGTGACAATGCATAGATAAGCTTGATGATTAGTTTGATAATTAGGTGATTATTTGAATCAGCTATGTAGAGCTATGGCAAAAACCAAAAAGTACACCCCTTGGGGTCCCAAGGACCGAGTTTGGGAAACCCTGGTTTAACAGCTCCGATGGGAGTTAAAGTACTTTTCAGAATTCTCTGCAGGAACATGGGGCTACTTGACCTCTCAAGATGAGTCCCATTAGATAATTAGGTTCTCCATCTAAATGGTGCACAAGAGGCTTTTCACCTACCCACTAATGTCTGACAATGGAAGGGTTAGAATACAGCTACTGCACAGTAGCAACTAGCTAATGAAACACCTCACAGTTTTACATGGCATTCATTATCAACGGCATCCACACTGTGACACATTTACTAGAGCATCATTTTACTTCATTGAAAGTGAAGTGGTTCAACATCTAAGATAATAGAGCTGGTGTGAAGAATTCTGAGTACTTAGATTTAATAAAAATAATACACTGTACTGTATATACACCTTCTATATAAACAGTAAATTGCAGTGGTCGTTCACAATGCAGTTTTATGAGGATCACGCCATTAAGGCCAGAATCAACCAGTGACTGACCAGCAATTATCACGTTCGCTGGAATAATTATCGGACCAAGCTGCAGCGCGATATGGTTTCCACATATTATTTATTAGAAACGCACAAAACAACAAAGAAAGAATGAAACAAACAACGAACCGTAACTAAGAGGTGTAACATACACTAACTCAAAACAATATCCCATAAAACACAGGTGGAAAAAATGCTACTTAAATATGATCCCCAATTAGAGACAACGATAGCCAGCTGCCTCTAATTGGGAATCATACCAAACACCAACATAGAAAAACTAAACTAGAACCCCACATAGAAAATAACAACTAGAAAACCCCCCAGTCACGCCCAGTCATGACCTACTCTACCATAGAAAATAAGGGCTCTCTATGGTCAGGAAGTGACAAGTAAATATGTCTAGATCTCAACCTCACCAGACACCTTTTAACATACTTTTATCATATGGTAAAAATAATCATTCAGATTTATGTTTAGAATATATAAAAGATGAACTAAAATGTATTGTTTCAAATGATCACAAAAGCCTTGGTTCTGGATTTTTCATGTACGCATCAGGTGAAGGAACTCCATACACCCAAGGCTAATACAAGGCTTTGAATTCCAGGCAGCGAGAGCTCCACAGCCAGATAAGTATCAGCATAAATACCACTCTCTTACAAAGTCCTTTACCACCTGGGATTTAGAGCCAGGAATCCAACGCATGAGAGGAAGCATGCAATTGAAACTGCCTGAGCAACATGTTTAGGACCTTGAAGAATACTTCAAAGCAACTAAGGAAGAGTACACCCTGCACTCTTGACATGTGAGTGGGCTGAAGAAAAAGGGTTGAATATGATATTCTGTATTTTTACGAGTTTATATACCCTGGCATGCAAAAATGACAGGCGTTTTAATCTCCAGAAAGCAGAGATATGCAGTGACTGAGTGTTGTCCCTTGTTGAAAGTGAGGCGCTCTCTGGGTTTGAATGAGAACTCCTGCAAGTTCATCTGAAGCAGCATGTAATCATAGATAGCTCCAGGCTCCGTAGTGTGCCGCCTTCTCAGAAGGATAGATGAGGGACATCAACAGTGCACAAAGAACTAGCTTTTATAAAGGCTAGAATGGGGGACTACTGAGGTCAAATGCAGACACAAAACACTTATGTTTGGATCCCTGGGGCAGGATACTTCATGGAGCTACACTAAATATGACATTGTGTTTTCATGGCTGAAAATTGCAAAATAAAGTTTGAATGAATAGAGACCAGTCACTATTGATGGACTGTTTCTGACCAATAAGCGATTTAAAAGTGAATGGGAAAGTGAAAATTGCATGACATTTTATTGCCCAATGCTTCTTATTTCTGCTTCATCTTTTGGACAATGACATTGTCATCTCAATAGACCGCTCTGGATTGCAGAGAGATTCAAAAATAGGTGTGATACAATAGTACCACCAGCTTCAGCCCTGACTCCATGTAAATAGGTGGCAATATAATCACTTTATGGGTGTGTACATTTTGGCAGTTTCCCCACTGACCTTTAGTGGGTCTGGTTGAGTTCCTAGTGCTTAGGAGCTCTCTTATTGAGAGCGATTTCTGCTTTTTCTCTTTTCAGATTCCATCAGGCAATGTGAGGAAAAGAAGACAAGATACATTTTCTTCTATGAGTTCTGAGAACAAAGAGTTTGGGAACACCTCCCCTTCCTCTTCATGCACACAGCTAATGGTATAGCTAATGAACTATTCTAATTAAATGACACCTAGTAAAAAGCTTTCCAAGGAATATTTCAACTAAGATTGTTGTGTCATTCATTATGGGCCATGTCATTAGCTTTCATATGGACCAGACCTACTTTCCCCCAGTAGGCTTGGATTGCCTTGCGCATATGAGAGGTGGGAGAACAGGGGGAAGATACTCAATGCCCTCCCAGGGGGGGTGGGCTGTTCCATCTTTTCATGACAAAGAGAGGAGACGGCAGGAGAAGTCAGCATCAATACTGTCGGGGGGAGTCCGCAGGAACCCAGAGAAAGCAGGGGGGATAATGTGAATAACAAAACAGAGAAACAACCTCACTTTTTTGTCCCAAAACAGGGGCCGAGCCATTTCCAGTGCGCTGTAGACTTTCCCCAAATCCAAAGATACCCTCATACATTTCAATGGGTGCATTTCAGCATAAGGGACTAGGTAGGGAGAGAGTGCTGTTGCACAGTCATCTCACTCCTGTTATTAAAGGCTTTCTCTAAAATGTATTTACTCCCTCCATATAACAAATAAATATATTTTTTTGTGTGTGAATAGCAGGAGTGCTATGATGAAGAAAGATAGAATACATATGCGGACTCGAAGGCTGGCATCTCCATTCAATGAAATACCAGGGTGTTCTGTGCCATTCTCCAACATTTTCACATTATAGCTTTCACGCAGGAATGTGTGACTGGAAATGTAATCTATATGTAAAACATGTCATATATCTTAAGCTGTCTAATAAAAACCCACCCAGGCCTTTACAACCTGTCTAACCAGTGACAATACAAGCAGAGTTGTGAGTTTTCTGGATAAGGGGAGGATTAAGGGGAAATCTCAATCATGACTGTTGAAACCGAACGTATCTCCCGCTCCTTTCTAAAACTGGGATGAGCTAATCATACTAGCTAGTGTAATTGAGACTCCATTGGCTGTTTTACTGACACCCTCGTGTGTAAAACTGTCACAGGCAGACCAAATGTTTTTTTCACCAGTGAGTCATTGTTTGAGACTGATTACAATGGCCACACAAGCCCTTTCATTTTCCTTAAGCAAAGCTGTACATCTTACAGCTGTGTGTGTCCAGTCACTGTGAATACTCTTTTTTTGCGGAAATACACTGTTTTCTGTGTTGGCTTAAATGTTCTCATTGCTGCCTGACTATAGCTCTGTAGTGCTGAAACATTTTCTCACTACAGATAATGTCGGAGAATCCTGAGCTCTTAACAGAAAGTGGCGATACTTTTCTCTAAACTAAGTGAATACTGAGAATTGAACATTTCAAGGAAGAAATCAGAGATTGAACCAGAGTGAATGAATCTAGTATGCTAGATGTGTGCATATCACAGCCCATTCTCACTCATGTACACTCCTAGAAAAAAAGGTGCTATCTACAACCTAAAAGGGTTCTTCGGCTGCCCCCCCCCATAAGAGATCACTTTGAAGAAACCTTTTTGGTTCGAGGAAGAATCATTTTAGGTTCAATATAGAACCCTCTCCACAGAACCAAAAAGGGTTCTCCTATGAGGACAAAAGAACCCTTTTGGAACCCCTTTTCCTAAAGTGTAGGGATGCGTTTTCATTCATAGAGCTGTATGCTCTCCCTCTCACCTGTGATATTAGCTGTATCGGGAAAGCTCCACTTCAAATAGCTAGGTAAATATTGTCCAGTTCACCAGCAGTTATCGTAATGATATGTAGACACAAAGACACTGAATTTTGGTCCTACTAACGACTGAGAACACACAGAGAGCAGGGCCATTGCAACCACTACAGGTCCCTCAGTAGGATCCTGGACCCTCCACCTAATCAACTGTCTCTGTACACATTGTCCTCCCAATTAAATAAAAACCACCTGCGGGCCAAATTCGGCCCACGGGCGGCCAGTTGGGGAACCCTGACCTATTGGCTAGCTCACCCTCATCCACAGCATTTGGGTAAAAGGATAGGTTCCATCTTTCACTCACCCCTTTTCTCGAGAGGCCTCAAAGTGGATTAAAACTAAATTAGTCTCTATGACCCTAATCTGGATTAAATTATAAAGAGGCAGAGCCACAATAGCGCAGTAGGTTTACTAGAATTAATATGTCCTCCCACTCCCAGATTGCCCAAAATATGATGCCCCTTATCGAAATATACAAGTTCTTTTCTTTTTTCACCAGTTGTTTTCTAGCACTTCAATGATATAGTGGAAAGACTGAGAAAAGCAAGAGATACCCTCAAAGAATGAGACCATTTAACGTTGCTCATTGCAATTTCCTATGACATACATAAACTGTCAGTTCAAACACAACACTGACTGTCCCACAGTGGCTTTGAAGGAAATGAAGAGCTGTCAGTGCGAGTTGAACATTTGCAAAGCTGGATAAAAGTGGTATGTTTATTGGGTATGATGTGTGATTAAGGCCATTTTCAGTAATTCATATCTAAATGAGGGGTAGGAAATGAATTCAGAAAAGGAGAGAAAGACACTCATAGGAATAAATATATAGTCCTGTATACCAAACTGTTGATGCTGTCCTGCAATGCACAAATAACTAATTAAAAACATCCATATTTGCAGTATTATGATGTAGGATGGTGACATTTTCTGTAAAGATACTACAGGAATGATTTACAGATTGAAGATCTGTAAATGCAAGTGTAGAGCACACAAAATGATGATGTCATCCTGAGTGACACCCACTCTCCTCAGAGCTAAAGTGTGGCATTTTCAGCATGGCAGTGGTACTTTATTTATTTTCTAACATGTCACCTCCCTGTAACACTGTGATGGAACTTGTCATCAGCATTTACATTTTTATTATTTAACCTTTATTTAACTGTAGGACATCAAGTTAACAATGATATTACAATTGCATTATCTGATATCACTGTCTTGCCCCACCCACATACACTCTCCTTTGAAAATAGGATCTGGATCATAAACATCTACGATTAAGGATGAAGAGTTTCATGTTATTGTGCTTTCCATCCATGAAACTACATTTTGCATGAAGGGCTGGCTACATTGTATAAGGAGTCAATGGGAGATAGAACAACCACAAACATCTAGACAAACCCGCCTCTAAACAAGACGTGACGTGCACAGTCACACAAATTAACATGCGCAAAATCCCAAGTGCAAACTGAGAATGCAAATCGCTCCAGTCTTTCTCTACACCAATCAACTGAACATGTATCTATCATGTCAGGACAAAAACTGGTTACGGAGAGTGAGAAAGTGGATGAATATATTTCAATGAGGTTTCACTCAGACAATGAAACCTTGTGGTCCCCACGCGAACAGGGGCCAGATTAGTCCATTAGCAAATGAAGAGCCCTACTTGCTTGACGAGTAATACCAGGTGTGACTGAGTGTTGTCTATTCCAGGGGGGGTAGGGTGAGGATGGGGGAGGGGTGGCGGGAAAGCAGGGAACAAAAAAACAAATGCACCTATGCAGACTATTTGTTCTAAAAGTCTTTCAGGGCCCTGTTTTTCCAGCACTATCTGGTCTAGGCTGAGGGTCACAGCAATGGAATCCGAATCACCTTTATTCACCAAGTACGTTTACACATACTCAGAATGTGACTTGGTGATATGGTGCTGCTAGTCATAGACAACCTTTAGAGCCAGAATACCGACAGTGGAGTTTAAACAAAGTTGACATATGGTACATTATATACAACTAGATAGACTGAGGATAAACATTTAAGAGAATGTGCAGTCAGTAAACAAATATATGATGGGTATACAGTTGATATACAGTATCAGTATGAATATATCTAAATACAGAGAGATGAACAGAGTGCAATGCAGTATAGTGCAGTTATTTTGTGTACAGTTCAGAGATGGCTTGATCCCGTGTGCAGCATAGAGTGCATAGTCCTTTAGTCTCTATGGACCCAATGGCCGGTTGGTGAGGGCCACAGCCAGGGGAAAGAAACTGTTCAGGTTGCGGGAGGTTTTGGTCATGATTGGCCTGAACAGCTTGCCAGAGGAGAATTTTTGGAATAAAATATCAACAGTGTATCTAATTACTGACTGATGGTGTCTATTCTGAAAACTACCTTCACAAACTGAGCACTTAGTTTAAAACCTCCAATTCAACATTTACAAGGTGGCATGAGTGATAGATGAAATATGTGGTGTTTAGACTAAGGAATTTTGTGATTTGATGAAGATGAATAACTAGATGGTTTCCTAGTGCTTCTTAAAATGACACTGCATATGAAGTTGTAATGAGTAACCAGCACATTGAAAAGTCATCATAAATCCTCCATAGAACAAGCAAACAGACACATGGTTTCACCATTTATGGAGGACTGACGGCCAAACTGCCAGCATCATGTTAACTCATCAAATGTTGATGTGGGGGGCTATAAACCTAAATTACAGCCCCACCCTAAAGGCCTTCAAATTCCACTATTTTAAAACCAGCGGCAATTGGCAACAGAACGACAACACACAGTCCAACGAGAAAAACTGTTAACACGCGACATGCTATTATTATAGGGGAGGCTCTTTTTTCCAACCAGTTCAAGTAAAAACGCCTGAGAGCGGGTGACAGTGACAAGTGAGGCTCACTGTAATTTACAATGACAGGCATGTCAAGTGACAGTGTCAGACAGAGGAGGACCTAAGTCAGATCACCCACCTCCCTTCCCAGCCTGGTCGCAGAGCATTTCATATTATTCTGTATGTAATTCCAAGACACGCCATTTAGTATGATATGTTATGTTTGGTATGGTTACATAAGACAGATGGTTGCTTAAGACAAAAACAAAGGGCAGTTGGTTGGTCGGGCATATAACGCAAACGTCTAGCAACCCAAAGGTTGTGCGTTCGAATCTCATCACGGACAACTTACATTTTTTTTGCTAATTAGCAACTTTTCAACTACTTACTACTTTTAAGCTACTTTGCTACAGCGTAGCATGTTAATTAACCCTTCCCCTAACCTTAACCCTTTTAGCTAATTATTCCCCTAAACCTAACCCCTCGGCGCATGTGACAAATAACATTTGATTTGATTTTGATTTAACCTAACTCCTAATCTTAAACCTAACCCCTAGCCTAGCTAGCGCCACCTAGCTGGAATTCGTAACAAATCACGCATTTAGCAAATTCGTAACATATTGAAAGTTTGAAAATTCGTAACATATTATACTAATTGTATTTCGTAACATATCATATGAAATGGGTGATGGACATCCATAAATTAATACATACCATACGAAACATAAGATATCATACTAAATGGAGTGTCTCTGATTTACGTAAAAAATAATACGAAATGCTCTGAGAACAGGTTTTTCCCTCTCCCAAAGGACTATTCAGAGCTCCACTGCAGATTGGTTAAATGTTGCGTCTGAATGCTTAAACACATGGTGCATACTTGTTGGATTGGAAAAAAAGCTTTCTTTAACGACATTTACAGAATGTAAAAAAGCCCAACTTTAATCTGCAAGGCGTTCCTGCCTCGTGGGAAAACACTGGTAAGTGTGCGCGTTTGAGTGCGTAATGTATATGTTTCGGAATGAACGTTTACCACACAAATTATTGTGAAAAGTCGATTTACTGTTGTAATTATTTAAATAAAATGAGAGGACAGCGCTCCCAAATTGAGAGCGCATGACTATCACCTGGCAAAACCTGCTCAACACTCCCACGAAGTGTGGCCAGTGGTTGTGCGCTATACAACTTGTAGTTACGCAGTAGTTATGCTATGAGCAATAATGGTAGAGCGGCAAAATAACGTTCTAACCATGACTATAACTAGCTATAACTCTGTATTCACAAACCTCAGTGTAAATCAAGATTGCTAATCGAATGACATGTATTTTCACGTCAGATGTATCGTCTACAAACTCATCATCACCATGCAATTCCCATGATGTGTTTATTAAAAATGTTGACAAAATGTATCAGTTTTCTTTTAAACAATGTAAGATATGATGCATGATAGGATATGATGCATGATAGGCTACATACAGTACCTTGGTAGACAAGCGCGACGAGGAGGGCACACAGACAGCCGGAAAAATGCATCCTGGCGAATGCCAGATATCCTTGCCCTGCTGTTCCTAAAGTTCGATAATATGTTTGTTATTATCGATCAGTTAACTTCTTTCCGTAAACTTCAGGGTTAAATATTCACTAACTGTATGCAGTTACTGCTGTATAACATGTGCTCTCTCACTTGCCTTGGCAAACAAATGTGGGAGCGCATCGAGTGAGCGACGACGGGAAGCTCTGTAGGGTAGGATTTTACAGCAACTCCGCCCAGGATCTACCACAATCTTGTGGATCCCACTCCACACTGCATTACACGCGCACACGCACACACGCACACACACACACACACGCACACACACACACACACACACACACACACACACACACACACACACACACACACACACACAGACTAGCGGTTAGAGTGTTGGGCCAGTAACGAAAAAGTTGCTAGTTAGAATCTCTGAGCCAACAATTTGAAAAATCTGTTGATGTGCCCTTGAGCAAGGCACTTAACCCAAATTGCTTCAGGTTCGCTGTTGATAATGTCAGTCCCTGTCCGTGACCCCACGCTCAGAGGTTCTCAGGGAGACTGGGATATGCAAAAAACACATTTTGAAATTAATACACACTTGTCCGTGTGTGACATAAGACAAATATATGCATACACAGTTGCCAGATGTCATTTCAACGTCTAGTTTTGATTTACATTTGGTTGAGTTGTCAACTAATGTGAATTCAATGTGAAATCACCATGTCATTGGATTTAGGTTAAAAAACAAGAATTTCCCTTATCAATAAGTTTTCCACGTTGATTCAACATCATCACATTGAACGTTGATTTAGCAGTTTTTTGCCCAGTGGGAAGGCTCAAGGTGGCTCTTCATAGTTTAAATTCATAACTGCAGCGCACTGTTATTTTACATTGCCTCTTTGCATTGCAAGAGATAGTTTGAATAAAATACCAGTGGAATTTGCAACCTTTGGATTGCTAGACTATCGGTGGATTACACCCAAGTATAGTATGTTTCGTGTGGCTCTGAGGCCAGGCTGGATGTGAAAAGGGTTGGGTGTGGGCTAGCACTAAAGTCTCCACTGCAGCCAGTTTCTATTGTGACTCCTCATAGCTAAGGTGCTGTTTTATGTGCCACCCAAGTTTCTAATGCTAATGACTGAAATAAAATGCATGATGAGGGTGGCAGGTAGTCTAGAAGTTAAGAGCGCTGGGCCAGTAACCGAAAGGTTGCTGGTTGAAATCCCAGAGCCCGCTATGTGAAAAATCTGCAAATGTCTGCTCTATGTCGCTCTGGATAAGAGTGTCTGCTAAATTACAAAAATGTAAAATGCATGATGTCTAGATTACATTGCTCCTCCCATACTGAATCCTGATTTCAGTTGCTGATGGCAGAGAGAGACAGTAGGTGTTCAAACTAGCGCCTCACTAACGTCCTGATTAGAGGCTCAGCATTGTGCAACGTCAGGTGTTAAACTTTAATCCTGTGTGGATTGAAATGAGGACAGCGGTATCTTAAAAGGTTGGAGAATATGTGAGCTGTCAGTACTTATGTTTGGGTAGACTCCCACTAGACTCAGACTCTGCTGCTGCTGGCTTTACTTGTTTTCAAATCAAGTTGTATTTGTCACATGTGCCAACAACCTTACTGTGAAACGCTTACTTACAAGCCCTTAACCAACAGTGCAGTTCAAGAAATAGAGTTAAGAAAATATTTGCTAAATAAACTCAAGAAAAAAAGAAAAGAAAAATTAATACAAATTACATAACAATAACGAGGCTATATACAGGAGGTACCGACCGAGTCAATGTGCGGGGTTAGTCGAGGTAATTTGTACAAGGCTGAGGTGTGCTGCTGCTGCAGTTAACTGAGATGGCCGTGGGTTTTAGATGGTTTCTGTGAC
Organism: Oncorhynchus mykiss; assembly: GCF_057628025.1. Taxonomy (NCBI): domain Eukaryota; kingdom Metazoa; phylum Chordata; class Actinopteri; order Salmoniformes; family Salmonidae; genus Oncorhynchus; species Oncorhynchus mykiss. Next base: position 21,444,485 of record NC_143045.1, on the reverse strand, counting down.
TCAGAGTTTATTTCTGTGTCTGTTGAGCTTCATATCTTACCTTGAAGCCTCTGCCAGTGACTCCACCAAAGCACCAATTTCAGGAGGTGGTGCTCTGATCAGACGAGCAGAGCATCATTTCTAATGCTGCTAGACATTCAGAGGTGGGACTGAGAATCAGAAGTGAGTGAGATTATGGAGTTTGCATTTGACAAAACCAGACACTGTGAACTTAGCTCTCACTGTGCTATGAACTGAGTGGTCAAGCTTGGGTAAAAAGCCGATTTGTGGGGGTGAAAATGTATCTAACCGGGGAAGGATTTCAAGTACAATGGTTTTGTAAGGATGTACTGCGTGCACTGGTTGTGTAAAACTAAATGCAATTTGATTAGGAGTGAACCACAAAGCAATATTCTGTGAGAGTGATATGCCTGGCTGCACAGGAAGAAAAATATAACTTTTTTTATTTTTTTTACACACGGGTGAGAATGATTAGGTCAGAATGGTAACAAAGCCTTAGACTTCGGCATTCAATTACCAAACAAAAACAGGTTGGTATAATTGGCACTTGAGCTAGGTTCTCAGGAGACCCATAAACTAGCTAGGGTAGACAAGGCTAAAGCAAATAACTCCAATACTCAACATCTGAAAGAGGTGATGGCCAACATATATAGTTGAGATAGTTGAACAAGAACATTAAAAACTTTATCTCTAACTCCTCATACTATACAAGATTGCAAGAAAATGCTGTTTTTTTATTGTGTTATAGATTACAAATGACATATTATGCAAATCCTAGCAAATTTAGCTAAAAGATGCACACAAAATAGTACAATACTAAAATCAATCAAAAATATTTATAAAGCCCTTTTTAGACCATCAATTGTCACAAAGTGCTCATACAGATACTCCACCTAAAACCACAAAGAGCAAGCAATGCAGATGTAGAAGTACAATGGCTAGGAATTAATACAATTGTTTAGGAGGGAAAGAATGATAATGAGTCATTTAGTAGTACTATTTAGTATGCACTGGAAAGTATTTGCTATCCACAGAGCTAAATAATAAGGTTTCACAGAGAATAATGAATTACAGCATATCATGTCATATCTGAGCCACTGTACTGATGCTCACTTCTTTTATTTGATGAAAGAGAATGTTCTCGCCTTGACATCTTTTGAGACATCTTGTGACATTGCCCTTGCTATCAGGGTGAATAAAAACAACCTTGCGTTTCTATGGATTCGTAGAATAAAACTAGTTATATCTAGGGGCAGTCAACAAACCGACACAGTGAATCTTTCATGGGTTGAAATCATTACATTGCTGGTGAGTTTTTATTACTTATTTTGAGGGTCTTAAGTGACTGTAACATAATGATATATTGATTACCTAAGTGCATTTTATCATCTCATGCTCTGAATAGGCTATATAAAGCATTGAGCAGGACAGCAGTGTGACATTTTAATGAAACATGGTGCATTAATTACACCATCATAGCCTTGATACTAATCCTGCTTCTGTCTCTGTGTTCCGTTGTGGAGAAGCAGCATGTATGATATGACACAGTGCATGCTGTCCCCTGACTGGGCCTTGGGGACATGATATTGCAAGTCCCATGAAGCAGGAGGCCTAGGTCACATCTCCTCCAGGGGCCAGTGGTGGAGTGATTAGTCTCCCAGTGAATAGGCTCTGTGACAAGGCCGTGGAACAGAGCTGACGGAGAACACAGTGACCCTGACATTCTCTCTGTGCTGTGTCCATGGGAGATGAGGATCCACTTAATGGCCGGCCCTCTGTCAGCCAGCCGCAGAGCCTCCAATCGATGATTGCTTCACTAGTTAATCTGATTGAGTGTGCGAGCGCCCAGTGGTCGATGGCAGGTTAGCTCTGCCTCTGCGAAGAGTCAGTGTCGGAATCGATGTTATTGTTCTTTGTAGAGTTCAACTTTTTTTGATCCCCTTCAAGTCCTCCATCATTATATTAAGGTAATCAATAAAAATGGGTTATTGATGCTATCTATTAAAGCAACAAGGCAGGTTGCATCTTTATTGTAGTTAGGCCCATCATATTGTTTCTCTTGGGCTAATTACTCACAGTCTCTATTACTCAGTCTGTGGCATTCACTGTGTAGTCTGCCATGCATGCTGCTGTGTTGTGCTGTGTTGTGCTGTTTGTTTGGTACCTGTTATATCCCTAAATGTTACTCGCTGGTAGCTAGAGAGGTGAAGAATTTATTCATAAAGACATCGGCCTGTCTGCTAGGATTCAGGCAGCTGTCAGGCATCACTAATGTTTATGCTCACCCAAACCTGCAATTATTTGTTGGTTTGTCAGCTAATGATGCCTCTGGAATCAACCGTACTTATGTTTTCTCCGCCTGCAGGCTTACAATCAGAAAGCAAACAAATGATAACTTTTGAAATTGTGTGTTTAATGAGGTGAGATTTATAGACATAGCCGCGGGAAAGTAGGGGTTCTGAGGGTGCTGCTGCACCCACTGAAAAATCAGAATAAAACATGTTTTTTTCTTTACAAAAGTAGTGCACTGGGCCATTACTAGTCCTGTATTAGCGGACCATCATAGCCGTCTGTAGCACTGGCAAAAAAATGTATCTGGTCCCCCCCCCTAGAGAAAATATTGACTGCAAAACATCTTCCCGGCAATGTTAATAGATACCTAATTACTCTTTTCTCCCAATGTGCAACGTGCACAATGGTCTGAAGCGTTTCATTAATCCAACTGTTTGTATAACATTACAAGCTAATGCAATGAATGCAGACAATGATACAGGTTAATTATGGATTGTGTTTAAATTTATATGTTATTGTTTTTTTTTACAGGAAAACTGGAAAATCATTTGTTGAACTTCGCCCTCTTTAATGTGAGGCCAGATCAAATCCCACATTAATTTTGGAGTCTAGTCCAATTCATAGTTATTGCACTGGAACACTACAGTATCTTGATTATTGGATTTTGATACGTAATTATAAACATTGTGTCTATCATGGGGATGGTTTGGGCTTGCTCACAGACCTGCAATAACCTATGCATCTGCCAAGCTGCCAAAGAGTATGGATCTCCAACATTGCAATGTTGTCTTGCCTCGAACAAGTCTGGGACTGTGGACCCTTTTGCTGATTCATTTTTACTCATTCTCCAAAGACAGCGGACTTTCCAAAAATGTAGTGAAAGATGTTTACAACCAATAATAGTTTATTACTTTAATACTACTTTACTTACTACACTTTAGGTATCAAGATATTAATTACTTCATCATCAGTTTTATATGCTTATTATTCACTGTAGTGTGGCTTTATAACAATTGAAAGTATTGGAAAACCTTAGCCTGCTAATCCTCTGACCCAGCAGTGTTTGACTTTAGAGGTAAAGATGTTGTAATAGTCCTCTTTCTGTTCACCAGCATTTGCTACAGATCCAAATTCAAACAAAACAGAAATCTTTGTGAGAAAGAAAGCAGGTTGATATTATATTAGCCATTTAATCTTTAAAGCAAAAGCTGGAGATATATAGCAGAAAAAGCTAGATAAAACCTGATAGATGAGTGAAAAGGGCATGTCAAGAATATCAAAGAGATGACACAGAAATTCAACATTAAAGACACTATTTAAAGCAGCTGGATCTACGGATACCATTTTTGGGCTAGGGGTTGAAAGAGCTGTCATTACATCAAAAAGTATTTTCTCTGGAGTAGTTTTTGAACCACTTTGTTTTGGCCTGTACTTTCCCATATTTCCAGGCTTTAAATAAATTATATTAATCCCTTTCAAATTCCAAAGTACTGGATTCTGAAGAAAGGGAATCGATACATACAATGTTAGGTAAGGGTAGCTAGCCTATTATCTTTTGCCTCAAAGCAAGAAATTAGTTTTTTTTATTGCTTTGGTGCAATTTTCACAAGTATGTGGTAACATTTTCACCACTCATAGTACAAAACTCAAAACAGATAATCAAAAAGGCAGATGTTTCAAAACTCTAAGCACATTTTCAATTGACTAAGCACAACACACAAAATCACACAGTCACTTCTTCACCAAACTTAATCAGTGTTTCATCTAGAAATATACAGTTGAAGTTGGAAGTTTACATACACTTAGTTTGGAGTCATTAAAACTCGTTTTTCAACCACTCCACAAATTTCTTGTTAACAAACTATAGTTTTGGCAAGTCCGTTAGCACATCTTTGTGCATGACACAAGTAATTTTTCCAACAATTGTTTACAGATTATTTTACTTATAATTCACTGTACCACAATTCCAGTGGGTCAGAAGTTTACATACACTAAGTTGACTGTGCCTTTAAACAGCTTGGAAAATTCCAGAAAATTATGTCATGGCTTTAGAAGCTTCTGATAGGCTAATTGACATAATTTGAGTCAATTGGAGGTGTACCTGTGGATGTATTTCAAGGCCTACCTTCAAACTCAGTGCCTGACATCATGGGAAAATCTAAAGAAATCAGCCAAGACCTATAAAAAAATTATAGACCTCCACAAGTCTGGTTCATCTTTGGGAGCAATTTTCAAATGCCTGAAGGTACCTGAAGGTAAATGAAGGTAAATTGAATACATTGTACTAACGTCGTTGTGTGGTAGACGGGATACTCTGTCTGTTCCTTCCTAACCCTCGTTTGCAGCAGCTGTTGCTAACTCAACGGCTAGGAGGTATCACTTCTGTAGTGAATAAGAGTTCAAAGTTCATACCATTCGCAACCATAGCTCACTCTGATGTTGGCTTCGTTCTGTAGTTATCTGAACCATTCTGACATAGGACCGTCGTCTTCACGTCCTCGGAACAGGAGGTTATATTGTCGTCAAGGCTTTATATAGGAAGGGAGAGGAGGGCGTGTTTGAAAAGTTTTATAGCCCATGTCCCTTCACAGGGGCGGGCCACTGATTGAGCAGAAAACCCAAATCTCACATTTTAGAAGCTAAAATCACATTTCATCCTATCACGAATAATTTCATATTCAAACATTTAAATTGAACAACAATTCCATGTGAATCCGATAACTCTGATGTGTAGACTTTACACCGTAGAGTTTGTCATCTTATCATTGAGAATGTCACAGATGACAACCGAACTGGCATCATATTCATTAAGTACCACCGCATGTGTTCAATTGGTCGGATTACCAGAATATAGTTCATTTTCCCCCACCTTCTGATGTTCCCAGAATCTATGTTAACCAAGGGTTTTGCAAATGTAACATCAGTAGGGTAGAGAGAGGAAAAAGGGGGGGGGGGGGGGAAGAGGTATTTATGACTGTCATAAACCTACCCCCAGGCCAACGTCATGACATTGCTAAGGACAAAGTCAAGGTATTGGACCTCAATCCTAAACATTTGTGGGCAGAACTGAAAGCGTGTGAGCGTGTGAGCTCTGCCATGAGGAATGGGCCAAAATTCACGCAACTTATTGTGGGAAGCTTGTGGAAGGCTACCCAAAATGTTTGATCCAATTTAAAGGGAATGCTACCAAATACTAATACCATTCTCTCTACTACTATTCTGATATTTCATATTCTTAAAATAAAGTGGTGATCCTAACTGACCTAAGACACTGTCACGATCTTCAAAATGAGCAGACAAAGGCGCAGCGTGCATTGAGTTCCACATCTTTTTAATACAAAGTGAAACTGGAAACAAAAATACAAAACTTAAAGAACGTGAAGTAGTAGTGCCCAAACACACTAAAACAATATCCCACAAACACAGGTGGGAAAAATGGCTACCTAATTTGATCCCCAATTAGATGCAACGATTACCAGCTGGATCTGATTGGGAACCATACCAGGCCAACAGAGATATAAATACACTAGATCACCCACCCTAGTCACACCTCGACCTTACCAAAATAGAGAATAAAAAGGCTGGGAACCATACAAAACACCAACATAGAAATATTGAACTAGAACACCCCCTAGTCATGCCCTGACCTACTACACCATAGAGAACCAAGGGCTCTCTATGGTCAGGGCGTGACAGCATCCCCCCCCCCAAAGGTGCGGACTCCGGTCGCAAAACCTGAAACCAAATGGGGAGGGTAGGGGGGGGTGACTAGTGTCGGTGGCGGCTCCGGTGCAGGTTGTAGCCCCCGTCCAGACCACTGATCCGGCAATGGCACCGGGCTGAACGCCGTGCCTGGACTGGGCTTTGGCGCAAAGGAGGACACTGGCCCTAGAGCTGGACGGGACACCATACCTGGACTGGGCACCTGCACAGAAGGCTCCGGCCATGGAGCGGGACTGGACATCGTGCCTGGACTGGGCACCGGCACAGAAGAAGGCTCCGGCCATGGAGCGGGACTGGACACCGTGCCTGGACTGGGCACCGGCACAGAAGAAGGCTCCGGCCATGGAGCGGGACTGGACACCGTGCCTGGACTGGGCACCGGCACAGAAGAAGGCTCCGGCCATGGAGCGGGACTGGACACCGTGCGGGGAGCTGGCACAGGACGTGCCGGATTAGGTAGACGCACTGGAGGCCTGGTGCGTGGAGCGGGCACAGGTGGCACCGGACTGGTGACCGGACCGGACTCCCATGATTTCCTGCTTGGTCCTTGCATAGTGGGATATTCTGTCACGATCTTCAAAATGAGCAGACCAAGGCGCAGCGTGCAATGAGTTCCACATCTTTTCAATACATCTTTTCAATGAAACTGGGAACATAACAACAAAACTTACACAGACCGTGACGTAGTAGTGCCCAAACACACTAACACAAACAATATCCCACAAACACAGGTGGTGGAAAATGGCTACCTAAATATGATCCCCAATTAGAGGCAACGATTACCAGCTGCCTCTAATTGGGAACCATACAAACACCAATATAGAAATTTTGAACTAGAACACCCCCTAGTCATGCCCTGACCTACTACACCATAGAGAACCAAGGGCTCTCTATGATCAGGGCGTGACAGAAAGGGAATTTTTACTAGGATTAAATGTCAGGAATTGTGAAACTGAGTTTAAATGTATTTGGCTAATGAAATGCTCACTTAACTTTTGATATGATTCTCTTATCAATGGTTAAAATACATTTTACTATTACTTAATCCGACTGTTCTTAATTGTTCATCAAATAACTGTTTGGTAAACCTATAGATTTTAAACTGGCTTGTCTACTACAAATTTTGAGAACTAATAATAATAATAATAATAATAATAATGATGAAATAATAATAATTAATAATAATGAACTAATAATTAAAATGTATGTTTGTAAAGTATAAACATATAAAGTATGATATATACTGCAATGTACTATTATAATGATGACTATTCTGATTTTATTTCAAAGTAAGTTTTAGAAAATCTGATATTGTCAAAATCAGAGATGTACTGTATGTAACAGCCTTATTCTAAAATGGATTAAATGAAAAATGTTCCTCATCAATCTACACACAATACCCCATAATGACAAAGTGAAAACAGGTTTGACATTTTTTTAAATAAAAAATAATAAACAGAAATACCTTGTTTATATCCAGTACCTGTCAAAAGTTTGGACACATCTACTCATTCCAGGGTTTTTCTTTATTTGTACTATTTTCTACATTGTAGAATAATAGTGAAGACATCAAAACTATGAAATAACACATATGGAATCATGTAGTAACCAAACATGTCTTAAAAGACTCTAAATATATTTTATATTTGAGATTCTTCAAAGTAGCCACCCTTTACCTTGACAGCTTTGCACACTCTTGGCATTCTCTCAACCAGCTTCATGAGGTAGTCACCTGAAATGTATTTCAATTAACAGGTGTGCCTTCTTAAAAGTTAATTTGTGGAATTTATTTCCTTCTTAATTAATGCATTTGAGCCAATCAGTTGTGTTGTGACAAGGTATAGTAAGGGTGGTATACAGAAGATAGCCCTATTTGGTAAATGACCAAGTCCATATTATATAAAGAGCAGCTCAAATAAGCAAAGAGAAATGACAGTCCATCATTAATTCAAGATAAGAAGGTCAGTCATTCCAGAAAACTTCAAGAATTTTGAAAGTTTCTTCAAGTGCAGTCGCAAAAACCTTCAAGCGCTATGATGAAACTGGCTATCATGAGGAACCCCACAGGAATGGAAGACCCAGAGTTGCCTCTGCTGCAGAGAATAAGTTCATTAGAGTTAACTGTGCCCAAATAAATGCTTCACGGAGTTCAAGTAACAGACACATCTCAACATCAACTGTTCAGAGGAAACTGTGTGAATCAGAAATTCATGGTCGAATTTCTGCAAAGAAACCATTACCAACCACTATTGGACACCAATAAGAAGAAGATACTTGCTTTGGCCAAGAAACACAAGCAATGGACATTAGACCGGTGGAAATCTGTCCTTTGGTCTGATGAGTCCAAATTTGAGATTTTGGGTTCCAACCACGCTGTCTTTGTGAGACGCAGAGTAGGTGAACGGAGGATCTTCGCATGTGTGGTTCCCACCGTGAAGCATGGAGGAGGAGGTGTGATGTTGTAGGGTTGCTTTGCTGGTGACACTGTTAGAGATGTATTTAGAATTCAAAGCATACTTAACCAGTATGGCTACTACAGCATTCTGCAGCGATATGCCCTCCCATCTGGTCTGTGCTTAGTGAGACTATCATTTGTTTTTCAACTGGCCAATGACCCAACACATCTCCAGGTTGTGTATGGGCTATTTGACCAAGAAGGAGAGTGATGGAGTGCTGCATCAGATGACCTAGCCTCCACAATCACCCAACCTCAGCCCAATTGAGATGGTTTGTGATGAGTTGGACCGCAGAGTGAAGGAAAAGCAGCCAACAAGTGCTCAGCTTGTAGGCCGTCATTGTAAATAAGAATTTGTTCTTAACTGACTTTCCTAGTTAAATAAAGGTAAAATAAAGTGTAAATAAAAAAGCATATGTGGGAACTCCTTCAAGACTGTTGGAAAAGCATTCCAGGTGAAACTGGTTGAGAGAATTCCATGAGTGTGCAAAGCTGTCATCAAGGCAGGTACCCTAGTGGTTAGAGTTTTGGGCCAGTAACCGAAAGGTTGCTAGATCGAATCCCCCTGCTGACAAGGTACAAATCTGTCATTCTGCTCCTGAACAGGGCAGTTAACCCACTGTTCCTAGGCCTTTACTGTAAATAAGAATTTGTTCTTAACTGACTTGCCTGGTTAAATATAGAGGCGAAGGGTGGCAACTTTGAAGAATATAAAATATATAAAACACTTTTTTGGTTACTACATGATTCAATATGTGTTATTTCATAGTTTTGATGTCTTCACTATTATTCTACAATGTAGAAAATAGTAAAAATGAAGAAAAACCCTTGAATGAGTAAGTGTGTCCAAAATTTTGACTGGTACTGTACATGTACAAATTACCTCGCACATTGACTCGGTACCGCTACCCCCTGTAAATAGCCTCGTTATTGTTGTTTTATTGTGTTACTTTAAAAAACAGTTTTTCGTTTATTTAGTAAATATTGTCTTAACTATATTTTCTTAAAAATGCATTGTTGGTTAAGTTCTTGTAAGTAAGCATTTCACCTGTTGTATTCGGCACGAGACAAATAAAATGTGATTTGATTTGATTGTTCAAATAACTAAATTGAGAAGATATCATTATGTTGTTTTTTGGCAATTAAATCAATGTTCTCATGGTATTTCACAGTAAACTTAGATTTTGTATCAATGGTTGTGTATTGAAAGATGTCTTCAAGCAAAATTAATTTTAAACGTTTAAATATGAGACATTGCAAGTGTTACCAGTTTGGATTTTTGTACTGAGTTTTTAAAATTCACCACATACTTATGAAAATAGAACCAAAACGATAAAAACAACTGTATTTATATGATTGAGTTGATTAACATTCTTGCCATATAAGAGATCCTTCCCTTGATAACTGAGGTGTACTATGGTACCTTGATGGTATGGGCAAGAAAAGGAACGTGAAAGGCAATTTACATTCAACATTTTAGCTTATTAAGCATTTTAGCTCTCATGGCTCTAGCCCTCATGGAACAACTGAAGTTATGTAATGGTTTAGGTAACCGCAATTCCAAAGTTGCAAAGTCAAAACAAAAAAGACAGGCAAAAGTAATTTGTTACTGTCATGACAAGAGTGGTGACAAGAACCCGTGTAGAGCATGTTGTCCAGCGCCAGAGGGATGACTGTACAGAACCCCTGTCCTTCATTTACAGCCAGGTAACACCTGATCCAGTTCAACTTTCTGTCAACGGCTCAATCATCAAACATAACTGATTTAATAGATTGGTTCAACCGAGGTAGTTCACTCTAAAGTTGGCCTAGGGGGCAAAGCAGGACAGCCGAGAAGGTAAGTCCCGTGACATTTGAATCTGGGGGATTTGGGGGGAGGTGTCAATGTAAATAGTCCGGGTGGCTATTTGATTAATTGTTCAGCAGTCTTATGGCTTGGGGGTAGAAGCTGTTAATGAGCCTTTTGGTCCTAGACTTGGAGCTCAAGTACAGTTTTGATTATTATTATAATATTTTTTTAAACCTATATTTAACTAGGCAAGTCAGTTAAGAACAAATTCTTATTTACAATGACAGCCTACCGTCTTGGATGGCAGAAAGCTTTGTCCCACTACCCCGTATGCACTACCCTCTGGAGCGCCTTATGGTCAGATGCCGAGCAGTTGCCATACCAGACGGTGATGCAACCGCTGTAAAACTTTTTGAGGATCTGGGGACCCATGCAAAATCTTTTCAATCTCCTGAGGGGGAAAAGGTGTTGTTGTACCCCCCTCATGACTGTCTTGGTGTGTTTACTTTGAAGCTCATTGCTTGAGTTATTTTAGAAAACCTGGGAATTTATTAGAGTGCAGTGCCTCCTAGCTCAAACACATTTTGAGATCCTGAGACACATATGTTGGCAACCCCCCTTATTTGGGAGATCAAGATGGAATTAATCTTGTTAAGGGCTTGCTGCAGATTTTAATTACCTTTGGTAGAAAAGGTTTCAGTGCACCAACACATGGGGGGGGGGGGGGGGGGGTAAGTTCAGCACTTGACTGAGCAAGCCCCCGTGTCCCTGCTCTGGTGCCTTCTCACTCCTCACAACCTCAACTGCCTCCCCCAATGGCCTATTTGAAAAAATGTAACTTTGGGCCTAATTGTTATCCTTTGTTGCATTTATTTCATATGGAGATTATCTAATTGTGCCATTCAATTGTGCCATTCTAATCTGTTCTAGTGAAACACAATCTTTATGAAATGGATTACCTGTTTCAAGAGGAGATGATTTGTCTGAGAAAGTAGCAGCTAACAGTAAAGCCCATCTTGGCAATATTTTTCTCCCTATAGCAATGCCTTTGATAAGCCTTTGGATGGTACGGTGGATTTGAAGCAGGATATGTAAATGTTTGATGACTAGGTCTATTGTAAGAATCCAGACAGTATAAGACATCTGAAAAGAATCAATTCATTTCTATGTAGCCTGTAGTCACATAAATTATTGTCTGTAAGTATTCTACATGGGGGGTACACGATTTCTGTTGTTTGATGTTCTTATTCAACTGTTGTTTTGTGCAATTTTGTTTCATCTCACACCGGGTACTTTCATTCATAGGGAAATATGTTCTGATATTAAAATAGCTGACAAAGAAGTGGAATCCAATATTTTCTCCCGATTATGGTTGAGGATTGTTTGCTGCATGAAAACAACCTGTGATGTTTTTCTCAAAAGGAACCAAATCAATTTGAGCCCTCTTTAATTCTTTGACTCAGGTCTTGGTAAAGGTGTTGGTACTTGTACCAATGGGGATCTGATTCCTACTCTATACAACACCAAAGTATCATGACACAAGGCAAGACCCAGATGCAGACAAAGGAGGCAGATGGTCAGGCAGGCGGGTACAGAGTCCAGAAACAGGCAAGGGTCAAAACCAGGAGGACTAGAAAAAGGAGAATAGCAAAAAACAGGAGAACGGGAAAAACGCTGGTTGACTTGGAAAACATACAAGACGAACTGGCACAGAGAGAGACAGGAAAAACAAGGATAAATACACTTATAAAATAAGCGACACTTGGAGGGGGTGGAGACAATCACAGGGACAGGTGAAGCAGATAAGGGTGTGACACAAAGAGGCCCATGGCCAGCCTCATGGTAAAATGCACAAACTGATGCATTTTGTGCCTGCCACCCAATACTTTACATCAATGTATTCACAAATCAAGTCTTCTCTTGAGTTGGGCTCAGGGATGGAACAATTGGTGAACATCTGAGCTTGTGACTGTTTGTGGGGAACGGTGGGGATTGTGTGTGTGTGTGTGGTTAATGTAACTCATATCTGTTGCTATTGGGTAATGATGTGTTATAATAAATATCTGAGATTCTAACTATTCGCCTCCTGTGTCCTGTGTCTGCATTTTGGTCTTATCCTGAGCCATGATACTAGGTTTACTATGAATAACTTTAACCTATTGTATAAGAGATTCTCTAAAATATTCCAGGCATTTATATATAAATTCCAGTCGTACTTTATCTGAATCCTGCCTTAGGAAGGCCACCAAAAATTCTGAGATTTCCATACCCAACTACAACATTTTCCATCAAGATAGAACTGCCAAAAGGGGAGGAGTTGCATTCTACTCCAGAGATAGCCTGCAAAGTTCTGTCATACTTTCCAGGTCTATGTCCAAACAGTTCGAGCTTCTAATTTAAAAATGATTCTCTCCAGAAATAAGTCTCTCACTGTTGCCGCCTGTTATAGGCCGCCTGTTATAGACCCCCCTCAGCTCCCAGCTGTGCCCTGTGTGAATGTGAATTGATTGCCCCCGATCTATCTTCAGAGTTCGTTCTGTTAGGTGACCTAAATTGGGATATGCTTAACACCCCGTCCTACAATCTAAGCAAGATGCCCTCAATCTCACACAAATGATCAAGGAACCCACCAGGTACAACCCTACATCTGTAAACAAGGGCACCCTCATAGATATTATCCTGACCAATTTGCCCTCCAAATACACCTCTGCTGTTTTCAATCAGGAACTCAGCGATCACTGCCTTATTGCCTGCATCCGCTATGGGTCCGCAGTCAAACAACCACCCCTCATCACTGTCAAACGCTCCCTAAAACACTTCTGCGAGCATGCCTTTGTAATCGACCTGGCCCGGGTATCCTGGAAGGATATTGACCTCATCCCGTCAGTCGAGGATGCCTTAAATAAGCATGACCCTTTCCATAAATGTAAAACTAAGAACAGATATAGCCCTTGGTTCACTCCAGACCTGACTGCCCTTAACCAGCACAAAAACTTCCTGTGGCAACTGGGATAAAATGTTATCAGGATAAAATTGTAGACCTGCACAAGGCTGGGATGGGCTACAGTACAATAGGCAAGCTGCTTGGTGAGAAGGCAACAACTGTTGGCACAATTATTAGAAAATGGAATAAGTTCCAGATGACGGTCAATCACCCTCAGTCTGGGGCTCCATGCAAGATCTCACCTCGTGGGGCATCAATGATCATGAGGAAGGTGAAGGATCAGCCCAGATCTACACAGCAGGACCTGGTCAATGACCTGAAGAGAGCTGGGACCACAGTCTCAAAGAGAACCATTAGTAACACACTACTCCGTCATGGATTAAAATCCTGCAGCGCACGCAAGGTCCCCTTGCTCAAGCCAGCGCATGTCCAGGCCCGTCTGAAATTTGACAATGACCATCTGGATGATCCAGAGGAGGAATGGGAGAAGGTCATGTGGTCTGATGAGACAAAAATATAGCATTTTGGTCTAAACTCCACTCGCCGTGTTTGGAGGAGTACAACCCCAAGAACACCATCCCAACCGTGAAGCATAGAGGTGGAAACATCATTCTTTGGGGATGCTTTTCTGCAAAGGGGACAGGACGACTGCACCGTATTGAGGGGAGGATGGATGGGGCCATGTATCGCGAGATCTTGGCCAACAACCTCCTTCCCTCAGTAAGAGCATTGAAGATGGATCGTGGCTGGTTCTTCCAGCATGACAACGACCCGAAACACACAGCCAGGGCAACTAAGGAGTGGTTCCGTAAGAAGCATCTCAAGGTCCTGGAGTGGCCTAGCCAGTCTCCAGACCTGAACCCAATAAAAAATCTTTGGAGGGAGCTGAAAGTCCGTATTGCCCAGCGACAGCCCCAAAACCTGAAGGATTGGGAGAAGGTCTGTATGGAGGAGTGGGCCAAAATCCCTGCTGCAGTGTGTGCAAACCTGGTCAAGAACTACAGGAAACGTATGATCTCTGTAATTGCAAACAAAGGTTTCTGTACTAAATATTAAGTTCTGCTTTTCTGATGTATCAAATACTTATGTCATGCAATAAAATGCAAATTAATTACTTAAAAATCATACAATGTGATTTTCTGGATTCTTGTCTCTCACAGTTGAAGTGTACCTATGATAAAAAATTACAGACCTCTACAATCTTTGTGAGTAGGAAAACATGCAAAATCGGCAGTGTATCAAATACTTGCTCTCCCCACTGTATGTACATACACATACCTATATAGACATACATACTTTTTTAAAGAATATACCTTTTATTATTCCCTGCAAACCCTACCACCGATCCCCCAATTGGAGTAAACTAATAAACACTTCGGCTTTTACCTTCAATTTCTACATCTTATACACATTTTACAGACACAGTCTACTTTACAATAGTTATTTTTTGTTTGTTTTTACTCCTTCCTCTATTTCTGATGTCCATCCAGTTTGATTTCTATTTGTAACTGTGCTATTTCACAAAAGTTCTGAACCTATATACATTTTACAGACCACGTATGTTTTACATGTTTTATCTTGCTATTAGTCCCACCCTCCAGCTCCATTCAACCTCTCCCATCTATCTCTCAGCATCATCCATTTTGGATTTCTATTTGCCATTTATTTTTCAACTGTGTTGTGAGGCTTCACAAACAAATTGAACCTTTCTATTCTCATAGCTTCTATGGATTGTAAATTAAAAATAAAATGTTTTGCTAAAATAATTATTATATTGTTGATTGATTGACTATGGCTTTTCAAATCACCCAGTATTGCTATCTGCAACGTTAGTTCGAGGCAAATGTTGCAATTCTTCAGCCATTCCTGGACCTGTGACCAAAAACGAGCTACATATGGACAATACCAAAATAAAGGATCTAATGAGACTGCCTCACAGCAGAATCTGCAGAGCTAGGAAGATTGTATCCCCCATATATATAACATTCTATTAGATGCAAGAATTTTGTATAGTAATTTAAATTGAAAAATGTGAAGTTTTGCATCTGCCGTTGTTTTGCGTATCAATTCATAAACCATGTGCCATGGAATGGGTACATCGAAAATCTCTTCCCAACTATTTTGCAGTTTATATGGCACAGCTGTCAGTTTTTTGGTCCATAAATGAAATTGGTATATGTTTTTATTTATCACACTTTTCTTTAACCATTTATGTTCTTTAATACAGGGACGACGTACAAGTTCCTTACTTTTTCCCCTTCTACTTGCCTCTTCCATTTTTGTGGTAATGCTGCAATTAATTGGTTGTAATTTTGGGTAGAGCAGACATTTCTGTATGTCTGTGTTAGCTGCAGGTGTGACATACTGTAACTCCACCAGTCCTATTTATGATAATATTCACAAAATTGATACGTTTTTTTTTTCCCGAAAAATACCGTTTTTTTTAAAAATCAACAAGTATATTTGATTTTAACCACAATATTTGTTGTATTATTTGTTCTGTCTTTTCAGCTACTTGCCCAAGCCTCGCCAGCTTTTCCCTCAACCAAATCCAGACAGCAGATGTTCTGAAAGAGCTGCAAAACCTGGACCAGTACAAATCAGCTGGGCTAGACAATCTCGACCCTCTCTTTCTAAAATTATCCGCTGCCAATGTTGCAACTCCTATTACCAGTCTGTTCAACCTCTCTTTCATATCGTTCGAGATCCCTACAGATTGGAAAGCTGCCGCAGTCATCCCCCTCTTCAAAGGGGGGGACACTCTAGACCCAAACAGTTATAGATATATATCCATCCTGCCATGCCTTTCTAAAGTCTTCGAAAGCCAAATTAATAAACAGATCACTGACCATTTTGAATCCCACCGTACCTTTTCCACTGTGCAATCCGGTTTCTGAGCTGGTCACGGGTACACCTCAGCCACGCTCAAGGTACTAAACGATATCATAACCACCATCGATAAAAGACAGTACTGTGCAGCTGTCTTCATTGACCTGGCCAAGGCTTTCAACTCTGTCAATCATCGCATTCTTATCGGCAGACTCAACTGCCATGGTTTCTCAAATGACTGCCTCGCCTGGTTCAACAACTACTTCTCAGACAGAGAACAGTGTGTCAAATCGCAGGGCCTATTGTCTGGACCTCTGGCAGTCTCTATGGGGGTACCACAGGGTTCAACTTTCGGGCCGACTATTTTCTCTGTATATATCAACGATGTCCCTCTTGCTGTGGGTGATACCCTGATCCACCTCTACGCAGACAACACCGTTCTGTGTACATCTGGCCCTTCTTTGGACACTGTGTTAACTAATCTCCAAACGAGCTTCAATGCCATACAACTCTCCTTCCGTGGCCTCCAACTGCTCTTAAATGCTAGTAAAACTAAATGCATGCTTTTCAACAATTCGCTGCCCGCACCCGCCCCCCGACCAACATCACTACTCTGGACGGTTCGGACTTAGAATATGTGGACAACTACAAATACCTAGGTGCCTGGCTAGACTGTAAACTCTCCTTCCAGACTCATATTAAACATCTCCATTCCAAAATTACATCTAGAATTGGCTTCACTCATGCCGCCAAACATATCTTCGTAAAACTGACTATCCTACCAATCCTCGATTTCGGCAATGTCATTTACAACATAGCTTCCAATACTCTACTCAGCAAACTGGATGCAGTCTATCACAGTGCCATCCGTTTTGTCACCAAAGCACCATGTACCACCCAACACTGTGATCTGTATGCTCTTGTCGGCTGGCCCTCGTTACATATTTGTCGCCAGACCCACTGGCTCCAGGTCATCTATAAGTCTATGCTAGGTAAAGCTCCGCCTTATCTCAGCTCACTGGTCACGATAACAACACCCACCCGTAGCACTCCAGCTCTCACTGGTCATCCCCAAAGCCAACACCTCTTTTGGCTGCCTTTCCTTCCTGCCAATGACTGGAACGAATTGCATAAATCGCTGAAGCTGGAGACTTATATTTCCCTCACTAACTTTAAACATCAGCTATCAGAGCAGCTAACCGATCGCTGCAGCTGTACATAGCCCATCTGTAAATAGCCCATCCAATCTACAGTGCCTTGCGAAAGTATTCGGCCCCCTTGAACTTTGCGACCTTTTGTCACATTTCAGGCTTCAAACATAAAGATATAAAACTGTATTTTTTTGTGAAGAATCAACAACAAGTGGGACACAATCATGAAGTGGAACAACATTTATTGGATATTTCAAACTTTTTTAACAAATAAAAAACTGAAAAATTGGGCGTGCAAAATTATTCAGCCCCTTTACTTTCAGTGCAGCAAACTCTCTCCAGAAGTTCCGTGAGGATCTCTGAATGATCCAATGTTGACCTAAATGACCAATGATGATAAATACAATCCACCTGTGTGTAATCAAGTCTCTGTATAAATGCACCTGCACTGTGATAGTCTCAGAGGTCCGTTAAAAGTGCAGAGAGCATCATAAAGAACAAGGAACACACCAGGCAGTTCTGAGATACTGTTGTGCAGAGGTTTAAAGCCGGATTTGGATACAAAAAGATTTCCCAAGCTTTAAACATCCCAAGGAGCACTGTGCAAGCGATAATATTGAAATGGAAGGAGAATCAGACCACTGCAAATCTACCAAGACCTGGCCGTCCCTCTAAACGTTCAGCTCATACAAGGAGAAGACTGGTCAGAGATGCAGCCAAGAGGCCCATGATCACTCTGGATGAACTGCAGAGCTCTACAGCTGAGGTGGGAGACTCTGTCCATAGGACAACAATCAGTCGTATATTGCACAAATCTGGCCTTTATGGAAGAGTGGCAAGAAGAAAGCCATTTCTTAAAGATATCCATAAAAAGTGTCGTTTAAAGTTTGCCACAAGCCACCTGGGAGACACACCAAACTTTTTGGCAACAATGCAAAACGTTATGTTTGGCGTAAAAGCAACACAGCTCATCACCCTGAACACACCCTATCCCCACTGTCAAACATGGTGGTGGCAGCATCATGGTTTGGGCCTGCTTTTCTTCAGTAGGGACAGGGAAGATGGTTAAAATTGATGGGAAGATGGATGGAGCCAAATACAGGACCATTCTGGAAGAATGGTCCCCAACAAGACAATGATCCAAAACATAAAGCAAAATCTACAATGGAATGGTTCAAAAATAAACATATCCAGGTGTTAGAATGGCCAAGTCAAAGTCCAGACCTGAATCCAATCGAGAATCTGTGGAAAGAACTGAAAACTGCTGTTCACAAATGCTCTCCATCCAACCTCACTGAGCTCGAGCTGTTTTGCAAGGAGGAATGGGAAAAAATTTCAGTCTCTCGATGTGCAAAACTGATAGAGACATACCCCAAGCGACTTACAGCTGTAATCGCAGCAAAAGGTGGCGCTACAAAGTATTAACTTAAGGGGGCTGAATAATTTTGCACGCCCAATTTTTCAGTTTTTGATTTGTTAAAAAGTTTGAAATATCCAATAAATGTCGTTCCACTTCATGATTGTGTCCCACTTGTTGTTGATTCTTCACAAAAAAATACAGTTTTATATCTTTATGTTTGAAGCCTGAAATGTGGCAAAAGGTCGCAAAGTTCAAGGGGGCCGAATACTTTCACAAGGCACTGTACCTACCTCATCCCCATATTGTTTTTATTTACTTTTCTGCTCTTTTGCACACCAGTATTCCTACTTGCACATCATCATTTGCTCATCTATCACTCCAGTGTTAATTTGCTAAATTGTAATTACTTCGCTTCTATGGCCTATTTATTGCCTTACCTCCTCACGCCATTTGCACACACTGTATATAGACTTTATTTGTTTCTATTGCGTTATACGCTTGTTTGGTCCATGTGTAACTCTGTGTTGTTGTTTGTTTCACTGCTTTGCTTTATTATGGCCAGGTCGCAGTTGTAAATGAGAACTTGTTCTCAACTAGCCTGCCTGGTTAAATAAAGGTGAATTAAAAATAAATAAATAATAATAAGTATTTTCAAAGTCAGCTATAAATACCAGGCCTTTTTTCCCCATTTTTTCCCCATTTTCATAGTGTTCTATTGTTTCCAGTACTTGTCTTATATTATCTCCAATGTATCATCCATGTAAATAACCTGTCTGATCAGGATGAATAATGTGCTCTCTCTCCGGCGCTCTAGGTCGCCCGGTCCGCTCCTGATCCCCGGGATCGTAATATTGGTTGGCGTCCTGCGGCTGGGGCCGTGCATCAGGGACGGGGTACTGTCATGTGTGCTCCCTCCCCAGCCTCTAGGTCAACAGGCTGCTGATTATTGTGCACACCTGTCACCCGCATCAGCGCCTAATGACACTCACCTGGACTCCATCACCTCCTTGATTACCTGCCCTATTTATGTCACTCCCTTTGGTTCCTTCCCCAGGCATTATTGTTTCTGTTTCAGTTTCATGTCTGCACATTGTTCATGTTTCTTGTTTTGTATTATGTTTTGTTCATTCATTAAATGTATTCACTCCCTGAACTTGCTTTCTGACTCCCAGCAGACACGTTACTGGGACCTCCACATTTTTTTTGTGGACTGGGTCTTTATATTTACCACTTGCATCCTGTTTCAGTAATAATGAAATCAGACCTTCTTGTTGACTATCTGATAATCTATCATTTTTTATAGGAGTGGTTAAAACGTGCTAATAACCGGCCTTTGAATACATCAAAGGAATATCTCAACTGGTATGCCATCCAGCCCTGGAGTTTTCTCTGACTTTAAGGCTTTAAGTTTCTCCTCTGTAATTTGGCATTCACATGAGTCTTTCTGTACAGCTGTCAATTTTACATTATTAATAGGAAACAAATCCTTACAATTAACTTTGTTTAGTGGAGATGGAGACTGAAACAAAAATATATGCTTAAAGTACTTTGCTTCATCTTTAAATTTATTGTTTGGTGAATCATGGGTGACTCCGTCATTTGTAAGTTTGTCATTTCTTTTTGGTAGCATTTCTATGCTGAAGATGAAGAGAAATTTAGCATTTTTCACCATATTCCATCCAGTCCACTTTTAAATAATATATTACACTTGTTCTTTCTTGAATAAGTTCCTCCACTTTTAGTTTTTCCTCTAATGTATTCTGTGCCTCTATGGTACTGTTTTTATTGCTATCTATCTGTACTGTTAGTCACTCTTTTTCCTTTCTTAATATGAATTATTTTGACTTAAATTGCTTTTGTTTTAAAGATGGGTATTGAATTGCATGGCCTCTAAAGTCACATTTAAAAGTGTCCCATACAACAAGGGGACCTGCTGTACCAATATTATGTAGGAAGAAGTCAGTTATAAATGATTCTGTCCTGGTTAAAAACAAGTTGACATCCAATAAATAGGCTTTGTTTACATTTCCAATACCCTCTCCCACATGGACATTCTGTAAGAGTAATTAATGTATATGCCAATTGTTTGATGGTCCGACTGAATTCGGTCCCCTATCAACACTTTTAAAACATTTGGTGCCAGTGAGAATGACATAAGAAAGTAGTCAAGACGACTAGCTTGATTGAGCCTCCGCCATATATATCTCACTAGGTCAGGATATTTAAGAGTCTGTCGTGTCTTTGGCTATGCCGGATTAAGTGATATGACATGCTATTCTATAAAATAATTTATTCGTAATTAATATCACCTGATTGAGCTAATCATGTAAATGTAATTAACTAGAGAGTCGGGCACCACAAAATAATATTTATAGAGCTGTTATCTTCCGAATAAACTCTTAAAGACCTAGTAATATTTTACATCAATAGCAGTCAACATTAATCTTCATATTACTTCAGTCTCATAATCTGAAAGTTGTAAATTCTTGGGTATCTGCAAGAACCCTGGCTAACAATTTGAATCAAATTACAAATTACGTCATAAAGAAAAACGTCCCTAGCGGGCGGAACAGATATGACAGCTTGTTACACAAAAGAAAAGGGGCTGGGTTTGAGTGAAGGAGCGGGAAGACTGAGGAACAAAGGGAAGAAGCTGCGCTATCGTAAATACAGTATTTTATGCATTCTAAATTACCGGCCATTTGGAAAAGGAAAATACACTAAATATTTACTCTGAGCTGCGCTTCAGTAGGTTGGTGGTAGATGGAAGACCGTGTTACCAAACCGAGTTCTCTGTCCTTTGAAGAATGTTTCTGGTGGTCACTTGGATAAGTTGTAGTAACGTCGTTGTGTGGTAGATGGGATACTCTGTCTGTTCCTTCCTAACCTGCGTTTGCAGCTGCGGTCGCTAACTCAACGGCTAGGAGGTATCACTTCTGTCGTGAATAAGAGTTCAAAGTTCATACCATTCGCAACCAACGCTCATGCCGATGTTGGCTTCGTTCTGTAGTTATTACCTGAACCATTCTGACATAGGACCGTCATCCTACCTCATCGGAACAGGAAGTTCTATTGTCATCAAGGCTTTATATATGAAGGGAGAAAAGGGGTGTGTGTCATAGTTTACAACCTCTGTCTCTTCACGTGGGCGGGCCACTGAGTGAGCAGCAATATCTTATGAAAACCCACATCTCACATTTTAGAAGCTAAAATCACATTTCATCCCATCACAAATAATTTAATATTCAAACATTTATCCTCTCTAGGGTATGTGGGACACTAGCGTCCCATCTGGCCAACATCCAGTGAGGTTTCAGAGCACCAAATTCAATTACAGAAATGCTCATTATTACAATTCAGAAAACAAAACATATTTTAGAAAGGTTTAAAGATTAACTTCTTGTTAAACCAACGACAGTGTCATATTTATAAAATGCTTTCGGTGAAAGCATACCTAGCCCAGAACATAGCCCAGTTGACAAATTATTACAAACAGTAACCAGCCAAGCAGAAGCGTTACAAAACTCAGAAATAGAGATAAAATGAATCCCTTTCCTTTGATGATCTTCATATGGTGGCAATCAGTAGACATTCATTTACTCAATAAATGTTCCTTTTGTTCGATAAAGTCTCTTTATATCCAAAAACCTCAGTTTTCTTCAGTAATCCACAGGCTCAAAGTCAGTCTAAACAATCAGACAAAAAAATTATAATTGTATCTGTAAAGTTCATAGAAACATGTCAAACGATGTTTATATTCAATCCTCAGGTTGTTTTTTAGCCTAAATGATCTATAATATTTCAACCGGACAATCACATCGTCAATATAAAAGGTAAACAAGAAATGCACATGCGCCTGAAAAACTCTGCGTCACATTAGGGTCCACTCGTTCAGACTGGTCTTACTCCCTCATTTATAAGAATACAAGCCTGAAACGATTTCTAAAGACTGTTGACATCTAGTGGAAGGCATAGGAACTGCAAATGGAATCCTAAGTCAATGGATACTGTAATGGCATTGAATAGAAAACTTTTTTTTATTTTTTTAAACTACTTCCTGAATGGATTTTTCTCAGGTTTTCGCCTGCTAAATCAGTCCTGTTATACTCACAGACACTATTTTAACAGTTTTGGAAACTTTAGAGTGTTTTCTATCCAAATCTACCAGTTATATGCATATCATATCTTCTGGGCCCGAGCAGCAGGCCGTTTAATTTGGGCATGCTTTTCATCCAAAATTCCGAATGCTGCCCCCTACCCTAGAGAGGTTAAATTGAACAACAATTCCATGTGAATCCGATAACTCTGATGTGTAGACTTTCCACTGTAGAGTTTATGTCATCTTATCATTGATGGGAATATCTCAGATGACCATTGAACTGACATCATATTCATTAAGTACCACCACATATGTTCAATTGTTAGGATTACCAGAATATAGTTCATTTCCCCTACATTCTAACTTTCCCAGAATCTCTATGTTAACCAAGGGTTTTGCAAATGTAACCTCAGTAGGCTACAGAGGAAAAAGGGGGGAAGAGGTATTTATGACTGTCATAAACCTATCCCCCAGACCAACGTCACGACAAGTCCATATATCCACTAGTTCCATTATATCCATGAAATTTGTAATTTTCTTAAGTGCATACAGGTGATAGTTGTAGTGGGATTTCCTTTACAGTCCATTGAGGTATTTAATTAAAACCGTATCATAATCTTCCACCATAATAATAGTCTGTATGCTTGTATTGCTTGTAGGCTTGATCAAGTATTATATATATTTTGAAAGGAGCTTAGATCATCATTATTTGGACCATATAGATTCATGAGTCAAATCTCTTTATGATCCAATAAAATATTTAAAATAATCCATCTACCCAGATCTGTCTGAACAATTTGCACATTCGGATAAAAAATACTGATCGTCTTTTCTTATAATCTGCTAAGCTTTTACATTTATAACTGGCAATAATTATTTCACTGTTTACCATAATGAGACACAAGTTTAAATTATATTTATCGTAAGAACTGTTTGTAAACTTACCATAAAATATTACCATAATGATTGAGTGTCCATACAGCTATTCCATGGTATTTGCACTGCTACTGTGTAAACCTCCAATTTTCTCCACTATTCCACCCGCTAAAACCTCCCCCCATCCCAAGTTGGATTGTCGTCCCAGTGACTGGCAGACCACACCTGTCCACCTGTATCCTAGGGCCACTGTTCCCCGGGTGCGGAAGACGTGGATGTCGATTATGGCAGCCCCCTGCACTTCTCTGATTCAGAGGGGTTGGGTTAATGCGGAAGACACATTTCAGTTGAAGGCATTCAGTTGAACAACTGACTAGGTATCCCCTTTTCCCTTTCCCTTTGAGAGATTGGGCCCAATCCTTTAAAAAGATCACACTTTGCCACATACAGAACAGAAGCAGATTAACTGCCAAAAGCATTTCCAATGCACTCACCTCGATTGTATTGTATACAGTTAGTAAAAAAATACACAGTACCAGTCAAAAGTTTGGACACACCTACTCATTCAAGGGTTTTTCTTAATTTGTACTGTGTTCTACACTGTATAATAATAGTGAAGACATCAAAAATAAAGAAAAACCCTTGAAAGAGTAGGTGTGTCCAAATTTTTGACTGGTACTGTATATAGAGTTGAAGTCAGAAGTGTACATACACCTTAGCCAAATACATTTAAACTCAGTTTTTCACAATTCCTTACATTTAATCCAATTAATAATTCCCTGTCTTAGGTAATTTAGGATCACCACTTTATTTTAAGAATGTGAAATATCAGAATAATAGTAGAGAGAACGATTTATTTCAGCTTTTATTTCTTTCATCACATTCCCAGTGGGTCAGAAGTTTACATACACTCAATTAGTATTTGGTAGTGTTGCCTTTAAATTGTTTAACTTGGGTCAAACATTTCGGGTAGCCTTCCACAAGCTTCCCACAATAAGTTGGGTGAATTTTGGCCCATTCCCCCTGGCAGAGCTGGTGTAACTGAGTCAGGTTTGTAGGCCTCCTTGCTCGCACATGCTTTTTTTTTGCCACTCCAATACCTTGACTTTGTTGTCCTTATGCCATTTTCCACAACTTTGGAAGTATGCTTGGGGTCATTGTCCATTTGAGGACCCATTTGCGACCAAGCTTTAAATTATGTCAATTAGCCTATCAGAAGCATCATTTTCTGGAATTTTTCAAGCTGTTTAAAGGCACAGTATACTTAGTGTATGTGAACTTCTGACCCACTGGAATTGTGATACAGTGAATTGTAAGTGAAATAATCTGTCTGTAAACAATTGTTGGAAAAATTACTTGTGTCATGCACAAAGAAGATGTCCTAACTGACTTGCCAAAACTATAGTTTGTTAATAAGACATTTGTGGAGTCGTTAAAAAACTTGTTTTAATGACTCCAACCCTAGTGTATGTAAACTTCCGACTTCAATTTATTACTGGGTGGCGGGTGGCAGGTAGTCTAGTGGTTAGAGTGGTGGACTTGCAACCAAAAGGTTCCAAGGTCAAATCCATGAGCTGTCAAGGTAAACAGCTGTCATTCTGGCCCTGAACAAGGCAGTTAACCCACTGTTAGGCTGACATTGAAAATACAATTTTGTTCTTATTAACCCACTGTTCCTAGGCCATCATTGAAAATAAGAATTTGTTCTTAACTGACTTGCCTAGTTAAATGAACGTATAAAATAAAATAAAAAGTAGGGAAGGGATGGCAGGGTTAGGGGAAATAATAAAGGACAATACATAAAAAAATATATATATTGTATATAATTTATATATATTTACCAAAAATATATGGGGGATTGGAAATTATGCAGACCATTACATTGATGGAAGCCACAATGTATCTGAAATATTAAAGCTGATCTACCATCTACATTAAAAAAACATGTTTTAATAAAATATTAAAAATACGACTTTATATCAATATAATGGAAGATCAGGTGTAGTCTTCAAAGGCCTCCATGTTCTCTACACATCAGCATCACACCAATGGCACGACAGACTACAGTAACAAAACAGTCTTGTGTTAGTGGATGCCTACACATGAATGTATGATGAATTATGTACAATGATGTCTGTACTGGGAGACAATTGCCGTTTTATCGGCAATTTATTCAGATTCCAAATAGTGGTTTGACTTTTTACTCCTCAATAAATGAAAATATTACGGATTGACTTAGCATAACCAAACTGATGTGTGTCAATTAAAACATTTCGGGGGAAATTCAGAGGAAGATTCATTTCACCAAGCTTCAGAGGCCAATTTATTCTGTGCATAATAAATGGCTTCATCCAATCGTCTTGTGTATTTTGCCTGTGTTTTTGTTTTGCCACATAACGATATGCGGCCTGCAGCAAGGAACTCATGATTTCACCTTCTGAGAATGCTAAGGTAAAGAAGGGAAATGACAAACCTATCTGTAACACAACTTGAAGGGGGTTTGCACTTGCATTCATAACACATTAACAATTCATGACACCATAATATTCAATTTTTATTACGGAATTCTAATCGTATAATTGTTTTATTATCATAGATCACTGCAAATTACCCCATATTACACCGTTTCCATCTTGCTAATGAACAAACACAAAGAATATCATTCAGGTCTGTGTGCAAACTGGAATGAACAGTTAATGGATCCACCATGCGCCCAAAAAGCATGCCAACTGCTTCCTATTGCAATGTTTAATCTTTACTTGAGGAACAACTGTTTTTGAGGATCATTTCCATGGCCACATTCAACTTGAGGGCAACAAACACAGAAACACCAAGATTTAACATAAAAGCGAGAGGTACTGGAAATATAAACATTTTGAATTGGAGAGAAGGGAATTGAAAAAGTTGGAAATTAAAGCTTGTAAGAGCTTTCATAGAGGCATTTTCAGTGCCCACAGACCAGCAGCATTGCTTGTGTCCATGGAAATATAGGTCAGGATTTCAAGGTGTGTCTGTTACATTGAGGCATGCTTGCTTTCCAAACTGTCTTCTCTTCAGGGAAAATAGACAAGAGGCTTATTGTCTGTCCGCACCGCAGCACAATGCTGCTTCAGAGGTGAAGGTTAATGCCATTATTCAGTGATGCCATCCACTATTCTCACCCAGAGAATCTGCCTGGACTGATAATGAGTGGGTTGGCCCATCTCTGATGACAAAAAAACAAACAATTAGAAGAAGGCTCTTTTCCGTCTCTCCTCAGAAGCATCCTGTTGCCTGGCCCACAGAAAGCCACTCCTCATTCATCTTTCTGCCCACCATGGCAACTGTCACAAGGACAACAAACCATTCATCTGAGCCATACGTGGACAGCATAACATCCCTGTCACATTCCCAAGACCACCTTCCAATGCCTTTGCTGAGGGTGATTTTGAATGCTTGACATTCACAGAAATACCACAGAAGCTAATGCACTCAGTTGCTCTGTCTCGTTTCCCTTGTCCATATAGTAAGACATCACAGTGGAGGTGAAAAATACATAGCAGGCTATGTTTAGCTATATCATAGCACTCTCATATAACAATAATTCTCTCTCAGTTTTAATGATTACACATGTTAATAGCGTATTTACTAATCGCTACAATGTGCCTTCCTTGCCCAAGGCCACAACAGTAGTGCTAGCTCATGAAATTATCCCCAGTAAATCTCTTGTTACTGGTTAATTTTCCTTGTTGGTACTGCAGCTTCCTGCGATGACAAACCCACTGTGTTCTAGTATTACTCAGACTGTGTCTGGCTCCTACTCCTGACTCCATGAAGCCTTCTGGCACTTTCTCTCCATCTAAACAGAACAGGGCTCTAATCCCGTCAGCACTGGCCATATTTCACGACAAGGTCAGAGGTCAGGCCTTCAGCCTTCCCAGAATCCCACCAGCCGGTACCCGCTTTCTATTCAAAGATGAGAACCCATGTCCAGAGGTCTGTCTTTGACAATGAGGCTTTTGTAAGTCAGTCCATCATGCCTCTACAGCCATGATCTATGCACTACAATCAAACACGTGCATGCACACACATATATGCACAAACCCACTCACACATACCAAAATACGCATGCACACACCCACATACCCCAACCTTGTAAACAAAATGAAATATAAAGCTGAAGATATACACCTAAAATTCTCCAAAACACTTGACTGCAGAGTATAAAACATTTAAATAGTACACTGAGGTTCATTAGATCTTCTGAACCTAAACTCACGCTGCTTACTTAATCCACCTGAGTTTGAAAGGATCTGCCTGCCTTTTCACTCTCCTTAAATACAACATTGATGAACTAATTAAAGAACAGATTATTTCTCTCTGCACCTTCTCTCTTTGTGCTTCATCAAAGGATTAGCCAAACCCATTTCATGTTTAATGTGGAATTTTCGGGAACACACCTTCATCCCATTATTCATTCATTTTAATTTCATGACCAATTTTCTACTCCCACCACCACAGCTCAGTGTAGAATGAAAAGGCTGAAACGATCTTGATGTTTCCACTCTCAGAGAGACAGAGACACCAAATTGAAGTCATTGACGGCTGTTGTCTGAGGCTTCAGGGCAAAGACTGACTGACACCTACCGAAGGTAACAGCACAGTCATGCTCTGTTTATGCTGGCCTTTGAATCCTTCATAACCCATGTAACCAAATGAGCCACGCTGAATATTTTCATGACTACCTCTGTTGTTTAGAACCCCAGCCACAAATACACAACCACAACAACAGCCACAGCAAAACGAATGAGACAGGGCCACACCCCTCTCTTAATCTACATCGCCCAGCAGACCTTCTCAGATAAGGCCCTTAGAAAATGAGAGAAATCATGTCTGAAAGGGTATAAATCTTTAATCAAACGGTGGTGATGTGCCTTGCCTCTAGCACTCACACCCGAATCCGGATGATGCAGAGAGCTCAGATGTTTCTCCCCAACCAGCATGATGATGAATCCCCTATTTTCAGGGATGTGTCATGGGAAAGGTGTATCTGTGTTTTGGGATTCCAGCTCCTCAGTTCCCACAGGGATCTCATCTTCCCATTGTTTTCAAATCAGGGTGGAGCACAGTTGGTAGACAAGCTCATTTTTCATTATTTTACTCCTCAGTTAACAATTTGAAACCTCAATCTCCCTGATGGTTTTCATGAACATCTTTAAAGAGAGTAGTTTTAGTCAGTTCTCTGCAGGTTGTTTTTGTGGTTTTACCGTGGGATTTGAAGGATATCATCATCTAAAAATGTCTCTCTCTGAACCTAGACTCTTTTTGAAAATGCTAAAAAGGAAACACCATACCTCACAAGCAGTATTCCCTTTAATTTTTTTCAGCACTGAGACAATTTCAGGTTTGCTGAGTGCAAACTTGAACGTTGTGAAAATTCTGTGCAACTTCCAGCATGCGTTCACTGTGAGCACTGAGGCTGTACCCACTTTAAGTGACAGTTTTAACAGTGGCCACATAGGCTAATGTGGCTATTTGATCATAATGTTGGTCTACCAGAGTGGACTACCATCAAAAACAATGGAGAAAATACATCCCATAACATTTTAACATGGAAATAGCTGTTCTATCATTCAGCCTACAGTAGCATCCAATGTGTGGTGTTCAATGTAGGCCTACATGCCATGAGACTTTTGATTGACATTAACCTGTTCATCTCCTTCAGATAAGAAGGTGACTGAAAATGTTGTTGTGTTGTTATTACAGAGAATCAGACAAATTATGCAACCCTTTGCTTGTTGGCTTCTTAGCTTATTCAAGCCTGTCTCAAAATATGACCCTGCCCATTTAAGACGAAAAAAGCTATTTACCTGACTTGCTTTTTAAAGATGTATAGAAATGTACACATTTTATACTCTTGTAGGAAGCAGTGACTCCACTATTGCTGACTACAAATGATCTATAACTGGGCTAATGACGCTCTAACTAGCAAAGGATATGAACAAAATATGCACACATGGCTACATGCACCTCTAAAAAGAAGCACATCTACTTATGACCACAGCTGTAAACACAGTCCAGTTCAAAGTAAACTGCACAGATCTACATATGGCAATGGTTTATTTGCATATAGGCCTACTGCAGCTCTGATTGGTTATGCCACACTGGTCTGTGTAGAGGAATAGAATCCTACTCCAATACCTTCTGCCTACAACAAAATCTCTTGCATAGTTTGTTTTGTTTCGGTATGTTGCATTGAAAGTGGCTAATATTCGATCACAAATGCCACATTGAATGGAAATGTTGATAGTGTTAACTAACAGGGAAAACTCTAGAAAGTTGAGTGAAGTTCAATCTCGTGCTTCCCTCCATGGGCTGATATTCTTCTGCACTCTGCGCAGCAGTCCCAGGGAAGCTGCTCAGCAGTCTCGCAGCTTAGAGGGAACATTGCTCACAAGAGAAGAGAGAATCTGAGTTTACTCCCAACATGCACCACTACAATATGTCATTTAGCCACTTCATAGATATCTCTGGCTAATCCAAGAGGTCTGCAGAAGCGTCACATAAGGATACGAGATCTCTGGGGCTTAATGCCTTATCTACTTTAGCTCACTTTAAATTAAAGGAAAAAAAGGATTCCTCGGCTGTCTCCATAGGAAGACCCTTTGAAAAACCCTTCTTGGTTCTTGGTAAAACCCTTTTGGTTCCAGGTTGAATGCTTTTGTCTTCCATGTATTTCTTTGGTTATTTCCCTGGAAATAACCAAAAAGGGTTCTCCTAAGGGGACAGCCAAAGAACCCTTTTTTCACCAATGAAAACCATGCTGTACAGATGTCTAATTTATTGTCTTGCAGATGGATGTGTTAAGTAAAATTATGCTTAAGCTCTCATTTATTTATAGAAATACTTTGTTAGATGAACTTATCAAAGGTTGAAAGAAAGAGTGTGGGTGGGTGGGAGAGAGAGTGTGGGTGGGTGGGTGGGTATGTGAATAATAAATAAGAAAGAGTTAGTGAGGGGGGCAACTCACCCCCGCGGGCTGAAGAATGATTGCGAAGAAAATAAGTAATAGCACATGCATTAATTTTTTCACCTGAAATGAGGAGTCAGAAATGAGGTACGGCACATTAAGCACTCTTTCACATTCTATCAGAAGGAGGAACGGGAGTAGGTCTGGGAAAACATTTCAAAGGCTGCACAGGGCATTGAAAACTAACAGAGCATTGAAAACTTACATTCTTTTTTTTTTTATTTTTATTTTTTTTTACCCCTTTTTCTCCCCAATTTTGTGGTATCCAATTGTTGTAGTAGCTACTATCTTGTCTCATTGCTACAACTCTCGTACGGGCTCGGGAGAGACGAAGGCTGAATGTCATGCGTCCTCCGATACACAACCCAACCAGCCGTACTGCTTCTTAACACAGAGCGCATCCAACCCGGAAGCCAGCCGCACCAATGTGTCGGAGGCTACACCGTGCTGGCGCTACAACCTTGGCTGGCGCGCACTGCGCCCGGCCCGCCACAGGAGTCGCTGGTGCGCGATGAGACAAGGAGATCCCTACCGACCAATCCCTCCCTAACCCGGACGACGCTAGGCCAATTGTGCATCGCCCCACGGACCTCCCGGTCGCGGCCGGTTACGACAGAGCCTGGGCGCGAACCCAGGGACTCTGATGGCACAGCTGGCACAGTACAGCGCCCTTAACCACTGCGCCACCCGGGAGGCCAAACAGACATTATTTTGATAGTCCATCTGTAGATGCTCTACAGCAGGGCTCTCTAACCCTATTTCTGGAGAGCTCCCGTCCTGTAGGTTTTTATTCCAATCCTAACCTAGCGCACCAGATTCTAATAATTAGCTGATTGATAAAGTGAATCAGGTTAGTTACAACTGGGGTTGGAGTGAAAACCTACAGGAGGGTATCTCTCCAGGAACAGGGTTGGAGAGCACTGCTCTACAAACTATCTATCAGTAACATGTCAACTAACTATCTAACTAACTAACTAACTATCTAGTAACCCTAACCCTAGCTCTAACCCTAACCTTCATTCTTCTCCTAACCTCAAACTTAACCCTTACCCTTATCAATAACCCTTATTCTAACCCTAACCCTAACCTTAGCAAGCAGCTGCTTATCAACAGATAGTTTGTAAAATAGTATGAACATCCGGACTATCAATTAAAGTGTGACCGACGGTATTAACAAATACATTAAAACTAAAACAGCACAAGGAAAACAATGAAACTCAATTAAATGTTTAGCTAATGTCTGAGACTGAGTGAATAGGCCCATATATCATGAATTGCATTGAAACCAGGGACCAGGCAGCTATTCTTACATTTTATCCAAAATCCTTTCCAGCCAAAGCTGGCAGCCTGACTCAATCGTAATATGGCAATTACTCTAAATGACAGTTCTGACATTTCAGGACAACCTGAGACCAATCTCAAGAGTCGAGACCATCATTTGAGAAAACCAAAGGATACATTTTTGCAGGGGTTTCTGCCTGTACCATTAGAATATATATTTTTTATTTAACTAGGCTAAAAACAAATTCTTATTTACAATGACGGCCTAGGAACAGTGGGTTAACTTCCTTATTCAGGGACTGAACGAAAGATTTTTACATTGTCAGCTTGGGGATTTGATCTAGCAACCTTTTGATTACTGGCCCAACACTCTAATCATTAGGCTACCTGCCACCCCATATCACCACAGCTTCACCACCATAAGCTTCAACAGCCATAAGACTGCTGAACAATTAATCAAATCAAATCAAATCAAATGGTATTGGTCACATACACATGGTTAGCAGATGTTAATGCGAGTGTAGCGAAATGCTTGTGCTTATAGGTCCGACAATGCAGTAATATCTAACAAGTAATCTAACAAATTCACAACAAATACCTTGTACACACAAATGTAAGGGATGAATAAGA
Source organism: Oncorhynchus mykiss (assembly GCF_057628025.1). Classification (NCBI taxonomy): domain Eukaryota; kingdom Metazoa; phylum Chordata; class Actinopteri; order Salmoniformes; family Salmonidae; genus Oncorhynchus; species Oncorhynchus mykiss. Next base: position 21,412,047 of record NC_143045.1, on the reverse strand, counting down.
ATATGTACATAAACATGTATGGATGAGCGTGCAGCATAGGCAAGATGCAGTAGATGGTATAGAGCAGGATATACATATGAGATGAGTGATGTAGGATATGTAAACATTATTAAAGTGGCATTATTTAAAGTGACTAATGACAGGCATAGGCAAGATGCAGTAGATGGTATAGAACAGTATATACATATGAGATGAGTAATGTAGGATATGTAAACATTATTAAAGTGATGTTATTTAAGGTGACTAGTGATACCTTTACTAAGTCAATTTATTAAAGTGGCCAGAGATTTGAGTCTGTATGTTGACAGCAGCCTCTCTATGTTAGTGATGGCTGTTTAACAGTCTGATGGCCTTGAGATAGAAGCTGTTTTTCAGTCTCTCAGTCCCAGCTTTGATGCACCTGTACTGACCTCGCCTTGGATGATAGCGGGGAGAACAGGCTGTGGTTGTTGTCTTTGTTGATCTTTTTGGCCTCCTGTGACATCGGATGGTGTAGGTGTCCTGGAGGGCAGGTAGTTTGCCCCCGATGATGTGTTGTGCAGACCGCACCACCCTCTGGAGAGCCTTGCGGTTGAGGGCTGTGCAGTTGCCGTACCAAGCGGTGATACAGCCCGACAGGATGCTGTCGATTGTGCATCTGTAAAGGTTTTTGAGTGTTTTAGGTGACAAGCCAAATTTCTTCAGCCTCCTGAGGTTGAAGAGGCACTGTTGCGCCTTCTTCACCACGCTGTCTGTGTGGGTGGACCATTTCAGTTTGTCCGTGATGTGTACGCCGAGGAACTTAAAACTTTCCACCTTCTCCACTACTATCCCGTCAATGTGGATTGGGGGGTGCTCCCTCTGCTGTTTCCTGAAGTCCACGATCATCTCCTTTGTTTTGTTGACGTTGAGTAAGAGGTTATTTTCCAGATATCACACTCCGAGGGTCATCACCTCTTCCCCGTAGGCCGTCTCGTCGTTGTTGGTAATCAAGCCTACCACTGTAGTGTCGTCTGCAAACTTGATGATTGAGTTGGAGGCGTGCATGGCCACGCAGTCATGGCTGAACAGGGAGTACAGGAGAGGGCTGAGAACGCACCCTTGTGTCCCCAGTGTTGAGGATCAGTGGGGTGGAGATGTTTTTTCCTACCTTCACCACCTGGGGGCGGCCCATCAGAAAGTCCAGCACCCAGTTGCACGGGGCGGGGTCGAGACCCAGGGTCTCGAGCTTAATGACAAGTTTGGAGGGTACTATGTTTGACAAGTTTGGAGGGTACTATGCTATTAAATGCTGAGTTGTAGTCAATGAACAGCATTCTTACATAGGTATTCCTCTAGTCCAGATGGGTTAGGGCAGTGTGCAGTATGATGATGATTGTTTCGTCAGTGGACCTATTGGAGCGGTATGAGTAGCAATGATACAGAATGCAAGCAGCCCGTGTCGCGCATTCGATATGCTGATAGAATTTAGGAAATCTCGTTTTCAAGTTAGCTTTGTTAAAATACCCGGATACGAGATATGGGGGGATAGGAGGGACGCCATGTGAGACTGACGTGTTTTCCTTTTGCTCCCGTAGTATTCTTAAAGTTTATGTGAATTTTGCAGCAGAACCGTATTTATTTTCAAATATTAATTTGGTGATCCCTTTCCGTAAAAACCAAGACTACTTTGCTTCCGAATGTCAGCATGTCGACCAAACATAAGGCCAAAAGCATGACTTTGAGAAAACCCGGCCTACAAGACCCGCTCTCATCACCGCCCTCTCCTGAGTCTGAGGGCCCGGGGACGCACATTTTACACGGGGTGCGGCTTGGCCTGGCGGCGCTGAAATGAACATTCTCAAGGCCATCAAACTACTACGCCCTGAGATAGTTGAAATGAAAACAGAGGTGGTTGCTACGATTGAGGCCAGAATACAGGAGGTTTCTGATACTTTAAAAGCAGATTTAACCACCCTGTGGAACGAGACTGTGACAGCAATCACATCACTCAAAACAACAACTGCGTCACACACTACAACGATTGCAGCACTGGAGACCTCCGCTACTAATGTCTCCGACTTAACTACATCCCTGGAGGCTGAAGTTAAACGCCTAGCTGCGGATTTGAAAAAGGTGAAGGAGAGCTGTGTGAGTTTAGAGGGATTCTCTCGCCGCAATAATCTGAGACCTGTATCGGTCCCAGAGTCAGCGGAAATGCATCGCGCCACGGATTTCGTTTCAGGGCTGCTGAAGGATGTTCTTGCCTTAGATGAAAAGCCCCTGATTGATTGAGCCCACCGGTCGCTGCGCCCAAAGCCCCGGGATGGGGAGAGGCTCCGTGACATAATTCTTCGAGTGCACTTTTTTCATGAGAAGATGGAGATCCTCGGACGAGCCCGCAATACCACTCCGAGCTTTCAAGGACAGAGCTTTTACATCTACCAGGACTACTCCCCCACTGTTTCCAGGCAGCGCGCAGCTTTCGGACAGGCCAAACGAGTACTTCGGGACCATCCAAGTGTGAAGTATGGACTGCGATTCCCTGCCTGTTTATGGCTATCTCATGAGGGTAAAGACTACACATTTGAATCTCCGGAGGAGGCTATGGCTCACATTCAACGTCACATCAAGAAGTCTTGAACATGCTCACATTTCAGCAACTGTTGCTTGCGAACTGTGGATAGTAAATAACTCACCTGTGGTACAATTATGTTTAGATATAACAGGCTAGTCTTGTATAGTTGGCGAACCCATTCAGGCTTATTTGATGTGATCTAATGTTTTGATCATCTAGTGTGCGTGCCTTACAAGCATTCAGTCATTTTAATTTAATTGTATTAGGGTTTTACTTAACTCCTGTGTTTCTAGACTGTCTCGCTCACCTATTCAGTTTGTTTACAAAGTGTCTCAGTGACTCAAAATATTTTTGGTTATTTGTTTACTGCATCCGTTTGCATTGACCCAGTAAACAGTAAATGTCTCCCGAGGCTACACGGTTTTTGGGGTCTCACTTCAATTTTAAAAGTTTTGAGCGTCATTTATGCCCAGCAAACGTTCAATGTTGCGCACACGTAGTTTTTTGGTATTGGTTGTAAGCTATCTCAGCGTCAACTAGACTGCTATTATAATTACTATTATTTTTGATTGTCTTAACTACGATTTCCTTACTTCAAATTAGATTTTTGGCTGAGAGCCTTTGTACATTTTATTTATTTTCTCTCTCAATGCCTGTTATAACACTGGGAATGGGAGGTTGAATTGTTCAGTTCTAATGTTGTCATTCTGTCTTTTTAGTTTTTTTCTGTACTTTTTCCAAACATCTACCACCGTACATTATTACTCTGAGACAAGTTATTCTGGGGGATTTGGGCGCTCATTGCTTTTCCATTTTCCATATGCTCTAATGACAGGGTTGAATACGGGAATGCCCAGAGGGGCCGAAATAATGCGATCAAGTAAATTTCATGGAACACCAAAGGGGTTAATAACCCGGTGAAGCGTAAGAGGATGTTGACACACTTAAAGGGTTTGAATGCAAATATTGCATTTCTACAAGAGACTCACTTGAGGACTGGTGAGCATTTTAGGATGCATAAGGACTGGGTTGGTCAAGTGTTCCACTCTAACTTTCATAGTAAATCAAGAGGTGCTGCTATTCTGGTTGATAAAGCTACTTCCTTTGTAGCTTCTGAGGTTATTGCTGATCCTAAGGGATGATACGTCATAGTAACCGGTGAACTGTTTTCTACCCCTCTTGTTTTGGCAAGTGTTTATGCTCCCAATTGGGATGACACAAGTTTAATTTCTTCCTTTCTGTCTGCTATTCCCAATTTAGATTCTCATTTGTTGATTTTAGGGGGGATTTCAACTGTAAAATGTCCCCAGTTCTTGACAAGTCCTCACAAACAAATACAGGCCCATCTAAATGTGCCCGACTTATTCAATCCTTTCTTCAGAAATATGCTATGTTTGAGGCCTGGCGTTTCCTACATCCTACAGATAGACAGTATTCCTTTTATTCTCATGTTCATCAAACATACTTATTTTTGGACAAAAAACTTCTGCCTAACCTTCGGCAGTGTACAGTGGGGCAAAAAAGTATTTAGTCAGCCACCAATTGTGCAAGTTCTCCCACTTAAAAAGATGAGAGAGGCCTGTAATTTTCATCATATGTACACTTCAACTATGACAGAGAAATGAGAAAGATGAGAAAAAAAATCCAGAAAATCACATTGTAGGATTTGTAATGAATTTATTTGCAAATTATGGTGGAAAATAAGTATTTGGTCATCTACAAACAAGCAAGATTTCTGGCTCTCACAGACCTGTAACTTCTTCTTTAAGAGGCTCCTATGTCCTCCACTCGTTACCTGTATTAATGGCACCTGTTTGAACTTGTTATCAATATAAAAGACACCTGCCCACAACCTCAAACAGTCACACTCCAAACTCCACTATGGCCAAGACCAAAGAGCTGTCAAAGGACACCAGAAACAAAATTGTAGACCTGCACCAGGCTGGGAAGACTGAATCTGCAATAGGTAAGCAGCTTGGTTTGAAGAAATCAACTGTGGGAAAAATTATTAGGAAATGGAAGACATACAAGACCACTGATAATCCCCCTGCTTAAGCCAGTACATGTCCAGGCCCGTCTGAAGTTTGCTAGAGAACATTTGGATGATCCAGAAGAAGATTGGGAGAATGTCATATGGTCAGATGAAACCAAAATATAACTTTTTGGTAAACACTCAACTCGTCGTGTTTGGAGGACAAAGAATGCTGAGTTGCATCCAAAGAACACCATACCTACTGTGAAGCATGGGGGTGTAAATATCATGCTTTGGGGCTGTTTTTCTGCAAAGGGACCAGGACGACTGATAAAGGAAATAGGAATGGGGCCATGTATCGTGAGATTTTGAGTGAAAACCTCCTTCCATCAGAAAGGGCATTGAACATGAAACATGGCTGGGTCTTTCAGCATGACAATGATCCCAAACACACCGCCCAGGCAACGAAGGAGTGGCTTCGTAAGAAGCATTTCAAAGTCCTGGAGTGGCCTAGCCAGTCTCCAGATCTCAACCCCATAGAAAATCTTTGGAAGGAGTTGAAAGTCCGTGTTGCCCAGCAACAGCCCCAAAATATCACTGCTCTAGAGGAGATCTGCATGGAGGAATGGGCCAAAATACCAGCAACAGTGTGTGAAAACCTTGTGAAGACTTGCAGAAAACGTTTGACCTCTGTCATTGCCAACAAAGGGTATATAACAAAGTATTGAGATAAACTTTTGTTATTGACCAAATACTTATTTTCCACCATAATTTGCAAATAAATTCATAAAAAATCCTACAATGTGATTTTCTGGATTTTTTTTCTCATTTTGTCTGTATAGTTGAAGTGTACCTATGATGAAAATTACAGGCCTCTCATCTTTTTAATTAAGTAGGAGAACTTGCACAATTGGTGGCTGACTAAATACCTTTTTGCCCCACTGTACTTACGAGAGTATTGTTATTTCTGACCATTCACCATTAGTGCTTGAACTAGAGTTTCCCCAGCGACCTCCTATGTGTTATCAATGGCGTCTCATCCCCATTTTACTCTCAGATAAGGAGTTTGTCAATTTAATTTCTTCTGAAATCACCTTATTCCTAGAAACTAATCCAACACCAGGTACAGTGCCTTGCGAAAGTATTCGGCCCCCTTGAGCTTTGCGACCTTTTGCCACATTTCAGGCTTCAAACATAAAGATATAAAACTGTATTTTTTTTGTGAAGAATCAACAACAAGTGGGACACAATCATGAAGTGGAACGACATTTATTGGATATTTCAAACTTTTTTAACAAATCAAAAACTGAAAAATTGGGCGTGCAAAATTATTCAGCCCCTTTACTTTCAGTGCAGCAAACTCTCTCCAGAAGTTCAGTGAGGATCTCTGAATGATCCAATGTTTACCTAAATTACTAATGATGATAAATACAATCCACCTGTGTGTAATCAAGTCTCCGTATAAATGCACCTGCACTGTGATAGTCTCAGAGGTCCGTTAAAAGCGCAGAGAGCATCATGAAGAACAAGGAACACACCAGGCAGGTCCGAGATACTGTTGTGAAGAAGTTTAAAGCTGGATTTGGATACAAAAAGATTTCCCAAGCTTTAAACATCCCAAGGAGCACTGTGCAAGCGATAATATCGAAATGGAAGGAGTATCAGACCACTGCAAATCTACCAAGACCTGGCCGCCCCTCTAAACTTTCAGCTCATACAGGGAGAAGACTGATCAGAGATGCAGCCAAGAGGCCCATGATCACTCTGGATGAACTGCAGAGATCTACAGCTGAGGTGGGAGACTCTGTCCATAGGACAACAATCAGTCGTATATTGCACAAATCTGGCCTTTATGGAAGAGTGGCAAGAAGAAAGCCATTTCTTAAAGATATCCATAAAAAGTGTTGTTTAAAGTTTGCCACAAGCCACCTGGGAGACACACCAAACATGTGGAAGAAGGTGCTCTGGTCAGATGAAACCAAAATTGAACTTTTTGGCAACAATGCAAAACGTTATGTTTGGCGTAAAAGCAACACAGCTGAACACACCATCCCCACTGTCAAACATGGTGGTGGCAGCATCATGGTTTGGGCCTGCTTTTCTTCAGCAGGGACAGGGAAGATGGTTAAAATTGTTGGGAAGATGGATGAAGCCAAATACAGGACCATTCTGGAAGAAAACCTGATGGAGTCTGCAAAAGACCTGAGACTGGGACGGAGATTTGTCTTCCAACAAGACAATGATCCAAAAAATAAAGCAAAATCTACAATGGAATGGTTCAAAAATAAACATGTCCAGGTGTTAGAATGGCCAAGTCAAAGTCCAGACCTGAATCCAATCGAGAATCTGTGGAAAGAACTGAAAACTGCTGTTCACAAATGCTCTCCATCCAACCTCACTGAGCTCAAGCTGTTTTGCAAGGAGGAATGGGAAAAAATGTCAGTCTCTCGATGTGCAAAACTGATAGAGACATACCCCAAGCGACTTACAGCTGTAATCGCAGCAAAAGGTGGCGCTACAAAGTATTAACTTAAGGGGGCTGAATAATTTTGCACGCCCAATTTTTCATTTTTTGATTTGTTAAAAAAGTTTGAAATATCCAATAAATGTCGTTCCACTTCATGATTGTGTCCCACTTGTTGTTGATTCTTCACAAAAAAATACAGTTTTATATCTTTATGTTTGAAGCCTGAAATGTGGCAAAAGGTTGCAAAGTTCAAGGGGGCCGAATACTTTCTCAAGGCACTGTATGTCCTGCTCTACCATATGGGAGTCTCTCAAAGCATACCTACGTGGCCAAATTATTTCTTATACAGCCAACCAAAACAGAGTTCGCTCTCAGCGACTTCGGGACCTGAGCGAGTCCATAGCCACATTGGATGAGAAGTATGCTACGGATCCTTCCTCTGATCTGCATAAAGAGCGCCAACTACTCCAATCTGAATTTGATGAGCTTTCTACCAGGCAAGCTGAACAGTTACTCTTGCGAGCTCGATACAAAGTCTATGAACAAGGCGACAAGACCAGTAAACTCCTTGCACATCAGATCTGTAAATCTGAGGCCTCACGTTTAATCCCACAAATAAGGACCCTGTCTGGTGCCACCACAGTTATACATAAAGAGATCAATGATCATTTCAAACAATTTTACTCTGCGCTATACACCTCTGAATCCCCTCAAGACCCTTTGCTGATTGATTCCTTCTTTAATGGCTTGAATATGCCTTCAATTGATACAGACTCCCATGACTGTCTAGAAGATGAATTTACGCTTGAGGAGATTGCAACAGCAGTGTCCGCAATGAAAAGTGGTAAATCACCGGGTCCGGACGGTTTTCCAACCGAATTTTACAGGACGTTTTCTGTTCTGCTTTGCCCATTCTTGTCTCGACTATTTGCAGAGTGCCTTAATAATTCAAAGCTACCGCCTCGTCTTTATCAGGCTTCAATTTCATTACTATTAAAGAAAAACAAAGACCCCCTGGAATGTGGATCCTATCACCCAATCTCGCTTTTAAACTGTGATTACAAAGTCCTAGCTAAGCTTTTAACCATCCACATGGAAGCCTTGCTGCACCAAGCAATACACTCTGACCAGACTGGCTTTGTGAGAAATAGGCATTTATTTCACCACCTCCGGAGGACCCGGAGGTGGTGGTCTCACTTGATGCCGAAAAAGCGTTTGAACGCGTTGAGTGGGATTACCTAACAGCTGCCCTTTATAGATTTGGCTTTGGCCCCAAATTCATTGCGTGGTTAAAGATTCTTTATTTTCCCCCCATGGCTTCGGTACGGACTAATAACTTGTCCTCTGACTATTTTCCCTTGCACCACGGATCCAGACAGGGTTGTCCACTCTCCCCCTTGTTGTTTGCTTTGGCAATCGAGCCTCTCGCCATTGCACTACGCTCTAATGATGCCATTCAAGGTATAATCAGAGCGGGCTGGGAGCAGAAAGTCTCGCTATATGCTGACGACCTCCTTTTGTTTATCTCCAACCCTGATACCTCATTGCCACGTGCCCTATCTGTTCTTAGTTGGATCAATCTCAGGGTACAAGCTGAATCTAGGCAAGAGTGAGCTTTTTCCGGTAAACAAGGCTGCTTTAAAGTGCTCTTTTACAAGTTCTCAGTTTAGGATTGTCCGGGATCAATTCACCTACTTGGGAGTTAAAGTGACAAGGAAATATTCAAATTTGTTTCAGGAAAACTTTGTTGCTCTAGCAGACAGTTTGAAACAATCTTTTACTTTTTGGAATTCGCTACCCCTTTCTCTTATCGGAAGGATTAATGTCATTAGAATGAATGTGTTGCCCAAATGTTTATATTTACTTCAATGTTTACCCATTTTTATTCCAAAATCTTTTTTTATGTCACTGGATCAAACATTCATGCATTTTATTTGGGATGGCAAGTACCACTGATTGGTAGAAAACATTTACAGAAGCCTAGGTCATTGGGGGGTTTAGCTCTACCAAATTTTCAGACATACTACTGGGCTGCAAATTTCAGTGCCCTTCTGTACTGGCTGCAGACTGATCCTACTGGCCCTAGACCACTCTGGGTCCAGATGGAGTCTGAATCGTGTAAACCTGCAGCACTTTCCTCTGTGTTGTGCTCGTCTCTCCCAGTGTCCCTAGGCAAAAGGTGTGTCAACCCAATTCTAAAGCAGTCTCTTAAAATGTTGAATCAGTTCCGTTTAGCCTTTAGCCTCCGAGGCTTTTCTCTATCAGGCCCAATCAATCAGAACATTTTATTTCCTCCATCTTTGAATGATGGGGCTTTTGGCATTTGGCACTCACTAGGCCTCTCCTCGCTAGCCCAATTATTCTTTGATGATACATTTGCCTCTTTTTCTCAGCTGCAGGAAAAGTTCAATCTCCCCCAATCCCACTTTTTCCGCTATCTCCAGACTAGAAACTTTGTCAGAGCTAACACACCTGGATTTCCCCATAGGCCTGCGAATACAGCTATAGAGAGCATCTTGGAGTTGAACAAGCTTCCTAGGGGTGGAATTTCAGATGTATATGCAATGATTCATGACTTACAGAACCCTTCTTTGGTGCCTTTAAAGACTCGATGGGAAAAGGATTTGGGGGAGGAACTTGGGGAAGACGCCTGGGAATCTATGCTGCACAGGGTGCAATCGTCCTCTTTTAGCACTAGACACAGCCTCATTCAATTCAAGGTGGTTCACCGTATACACTGGTCGGTCGGGGGCCAAACTTGTAAGAATATTCTCTGATTTTGATCCTACCTGTGTCAGATGTAAAGTGGAATCAGCCACACTGTTGCATATGTTTTGGGGCTGTCATAAACTGTCAAGTTTCTGGGAATTAATATTGAAATGTTTCTCTGATATATATGACACTATTATAGATCCGTCTCCCCTTGCAGCCCTTTTTGGAGTACTGCCCATGGGTACCCCCCTATCAAGAATCCAGTCAGACACTGTTGCTTATACAACTCTTTTAGCTAGACGGCTAATACTACAGAACTGGAAGATGGCAGCTCCCCATCTTATAAATATTGGGTGAGAGATGTGTTGTGCTCTCTGAAACTAGAAAAAATTCAATTCAATTCACGTGGGAACCCCAAACCGTTTAATGAGGCTTGGGCTCCATTCCGGTCTTACTTTAAACAGTCCATCCTCTGATGGCATTCTAATTAAAACTAAATTAAGTCTGTATTTGACCCCCCTGTGACTTAAGGGTTGGAGGAGCTTCTCTCTGTGTTTTTGCTGGGGGGGCATTAAGGTCCATGTGCTTATTGATTGTGACCCGCGGATGCCTTTTTCATCTTGCCCGGGCAGAGACTGAAGTGTGAGCTTGTTTTTCCCAGTTATTTTTACATTTTGTTCACGCCTACATGAATAATCATTATATATATATATATTTTTAAAGCATTGTCAACTTTATTTTTGGTCCAGTGGATGCTCGGTCTGTGGCCATGACTGTCTGTGAGTGGTTGCATTTCTCCACCCTTATCCCTTGACTGTTTACAGGAACAATGGTGAGGTGTTTGCTCTGTCCCTGTACTATAGATTGCCCTTTAACCTCTGTAGCCTTCTGCCTGGTGTGTTTAACTTGTCTAAAGTATGGTATCTTTAAAGCAATTTTTTTATTTGTATTTTTATTTGTATTTTTTTTCTAGTTGAGTATATTATTTATATTGCTTTGTGTTGTCTTGTCTGTGTGTGTGTGTGTGTGTGTGTGTGTGTGTGTGTGTGTGTGTGTGTGTGTGTGTGTGTGTGTGTGTGTAACTCTTAATAAACAGAGTTTAAAAAATAAATAATAATACCCGGATACAATAAATGCAGCCTCAGGATGTATGGTTTCCAGTTTACATAGAGTCCAGTGAAGTTCTTTCAGGGCCGACGAGGTATCTGCTTGGAGGGGGATGTATACGGATGTGACTATAATTGAAGAGAATTCTCTTGAAAGATAATGCGGTCGGCATTTAATTGTAACAAATTCTAAGTCAGGTGAACAAAATGACTTAAGTTCCTGTATGTTGTTGTGATTACACCATGAGTCGTTAATCATAAGGCATATACCCCCGCCCTTCTTCTTACCAGAGAGATGTTTGTTTCTGTTGGCGCGATGCATGAAGAAACTGGGTGGCTGTACCGACTCTGACAACAATCCCAAGTGAGCCATGTTTCTGTGAAACAGAGACAGTTACAATCTCTGATGTCTCTCTGGAAGGCAACTCGTGCCCTATTTTCATCCACCTTGTTATCTAGAGATTGAACATTGGTGAGTAATATGCTCGGGAGCGGTGGATGGTGTGCTCGCCTCCTGAGTCTGACCAGTAGGCCACTCCGTCTGCCTCTCCTGCGGCGACCGCGTTGTTTTGGGTCGGCTTCTGGGATAAGATCCCATGTCTAGGGTGGAGCTCCGAACAAAGGATCCGCTTAGAGAAAGACATATTCCTGGTCGTAATGTTGGTAAGTTGTCATCACTTTTATATCCAATAGTTTTTCCCGGCTGTATGTAATAACACTTGAGATTTCCTGGGCTAACAATGTAAGAAATAATACAGAAAATAATACAGAAAAAACTAATAACTGCATAGTTTCCTAAGGACCAGAAGCGAGGTGATCATCTCTGTTGGCGCCAATCAAATGGCCCCCTGGACTATTTACATTGAGACCCCCCCCTTTGTTTTTACACTGCTGCTACTCACTGTTTATTATCTATGCATAGTCACTTTATACCTACCTACATGTGCCTTGACTAACCTGTACCTCAGGACTTTGAATCGGTACCGGTACCCCCTGTATATAGCCTCGTTATTGTTATTTATTGTGTTATTTTATTTATTAAATATTTTCTTAACTCTATTTCTTGAACTGCATTGTTGGTTAAGGGCTTGTAAGTAAGCATTTCACGGTACTGTCTACACCTGTTGTAGTCTGTGCATGTGACAAATAACATTTGATTTGATTTGCACTTAACTCATTACAATTTACTCTGCAGGTCCTCGCCTTGAGAGTTGACACTTGACTGCACTGAGGGGGGATTTCTACCAATGCTGTTTGCCAGCACTTTATGCGTGATCAGCTCGCCAGTTCCCCTTTCATGCCTAATCACTCAAAAGACCTGAGTGAGATGAGAGGGGGGTCTTCTCCACTATTTGCCATGGAGGGCATGCAATTACATGGACCCCATCAACTTGGTAGCTGTGGCTGGAAGGTTAAAGTGCCAATGTACAAGTATGAGGGTCTGTCTGTCTGTCTGTCTGTCTGTCTGTCTGTCTGTCTGTCTGTCTGACTGTCTGTCTGTCTGTCTGTGAGTTTGGGTCACAGTATGCTATGTACCATATGCATAATGAAACAGGTTGGTTTAGCTTAGCAGGCCCACACCCCAGGCAGTCTGCCCCCAGTTTGGGGACGTCTGGCTCCCTCCATGAATTATGAAAGGTGATCCTGCCCCTCAGGTCTCCCAGCGGCTCACACGGGGACTTGTGCACCGTCACCCATCTCTGAGTGTCAGAGGGCATTTGTGTTGTGTGAGTGCACCAAGGGTGTCTCTGATAACGCCATGTGGGGGTGGCTGGCCTACCTCCCCCTACGCCTCCCTGTAGACTGCATTAGTGTTGGGTCAGCAGGGCTAAGTGGGCATGCGTTCCTCCAGTAGAGTAGAGTAGGTGTGGTTGCAGGGAGACAGCCAGCCACAAACTCCACACTAATGGTCCCACTCTCTACTCTCTGCTGATTGCACCACACAACATTTCCTTTCAACCACTCCCCCTCCCATCCTCCCTACTCCACTCTCTGCCCCCAAGTCTGTTGACTACTAACTCTGTGATTGCAAAATCAGGGGTCTGCCATAATATATGTGCTGGCTTGACAATGTCAGCACTGTATCTGTTCTACATACTTCCCTTTTGCTGACAATATGACCACTTAGGAGGTTGTAAGGGATGCACCAGAATCTTTTAAAAGGAAACACATGTTTTTGTAAAAGCCATGAGCCGTGAGTGTTGATAAAGCAAAAGCTAAGACATTACTGTGTGCATATCTGACAAATACATTCTTAAGAAAATGTTGCTTCTATCAAATTAAGGTTGGTGCTCTTCAGTGCTCCCCCACTCCCTCAGCCCCCTCTCTGCCTTAGCCCCTCCCTGCTTTCTGTCTGCCTGGCTGTGCATTATTGATGGAGTTTAAATTAAATGTGCCTTTGTTCCATGAGAGACAGACACAAGGCGTGTTCCCTTCACTTACACTCACAGAGTAGACAGGAGGAGCCTTCTGCCCCCTATCCCGGCATGCAGCGGGGGCTTCATCCATCACATTAAGAGGTCCGCATCAATCATTAACAAGGGCCCAATGTTGAGAGAATGGTGTCTTGCTTGACAAATATGTTAAGATGAAGCAGGTCAGGGTGATGTTGATCTTACCCATTTCAGAAGATGTATTTAAGACTAAATGGGATATCAAGATGGGAACAGGGGAATGAATTTCATAGAGAGAGAGAGAGAGGAAGAGATCAACGCTGTTCAAGTTTATTCTGAAATAAGTAAAAGTCTCAAACCAGAGTCAATAGATGAGCTTCACCATGCTTTAACGGGGGTTTGGTGGACTCCTGATGAGTTGTGAATCGGACACTCAAATCCTGTTTCTTGGGTGGCCACCACTTCACCTAGAAATTCCACAGGGGTTTTCTTTACTCTACTCTTCTGTAGGTACCTATAGTTTTATAATAGTCTAGTAAAATATGTGTAATACGTTTGTGTAGCGGTCAAGAAGACAAGCAGGGCTATTCCTCGAAAGTAGTATTACCCCTCCTTTTGGGGGGATTTGACATACTTTTGTCTTTCTTTGTCTGCTGTACTGTTTGCATAAAGACAGAGACAGACCCAACCCTCTTGTTGTCTCATATCCACATACCTGCGGAAAATAGGGAGACAATTTGAGAAATTCCAAATCTAAACCAGGTGCTTGGATCATAAGATTAGAAATCACCTTTGCATGACCATAAACTTTCTGCCTTTATCTTCTAACACTTCTCCTGGTTAAAACATGTATTTGTGGGTCTAGGCTCTGTATCTAAAGAGATGCCCACGGTGACCTGCAGAGCAACTGGTCAGGTTTCTCTTTGAAAGAGAATGTGTGACATGTGAGCACATATGCACAAATACACATATACATGCATGATTGTGCACACACCCAATCCTCTTTCAAACATCTAAATCTGGTGTACTAGTGTCTCTGGGGCCACATCTAATGTGTCATCTAATGCATCTTCAGCTGGTCATATCTGTTCTAAGGGCCATGCAGTTTACCTGCCTGGTATCCATGCCAACATTAACACTATTTTCAATTCTGTCAGAATACAGAGCTCTATGACAGACAGAGCGATGTGTCTGTAAAGAAAGAAAGAGAAGGCTTTGTTGATTTAGTACGTGAAATTGATAGACTCTCACTCTTCATATGGCTGACCTGAATTACAGTAGGCCAGGTCTATCAATCCTTCATACTTGTCCTGTCTGACCAATTCTAGCACAGTGCCATGCAAACAGTTGCTCAGCAATAGAATCCCCAAAATAATGTACAGCTGAATCAGTGTAATATTACCCTTAATGTCACACCCTGATCAGTTTCACCTGTCTTGGTGATTGTCTCCACCCACCTCCAGGTGTCTCCTCTTTTCTCCATTAGTCCCAAGTGTATTTATCCCTGTGTTTCCTGTATCTCTGTGCCAGTTCATCTTGATTTGCCAGGTAAACCAGCATTTCTCCTATCTTCTATTTTTCCCAGTCTCTGTTTTTTCCTAGCCCTCCTGGTTTTGATGCTTGCCTGTCCTGACACTGAATCCGCCTGCCTGACCACTCTAACTGTCCTGACCTCGAGCCTGCCTATCCCCTAGTACTGTTTGGACTCTGACCTGTTCACTGAACCCCTGCCTGTCCTGACCTCGAGCCTGCCTATCCCCTAGTACTGTTTGGACTCTGACCTGGTTTATGAACTCTCGCCTGTACCCGATCTGCCTTTTGCCTACCTCTTTTGTTGTAATAAATATCGGAGCTCAACCATCTGCCTCCTGTGTCTGCATTTGGGTCTCGCCTTGTGCTCTTATACTTAAAGACGGATCAATAGATTCATTAGTCTCACCCCACTGGGCACACATTGGTTGAATCAACATGGTTTCCACGTCATTTCAATGAAATGACGTGGAACAGATGTGAAATAGATGTTGAATTGAAGTCTGTGCCCAGTGAGACAGCTCTTGAGATAGTGATTGTTTCTTGTTTCTGTCATTCTGTGGTGAGTGTGGCTCAAAAAAGGTGTATACTCTAAAACCACATAAGATTTTCTCCCACATTGGCAAAATTCAATCTCAACTGAATGCATGATTTATTTCTATTCTGTACTGTATATAAAGCAACACGAATCTGTGGAAGGCAAGGCACTGGTTGCAGGCAGCTGTTTTCCCCAACAATACTAACAGGCACTTACCTAAAACAAATCACATCATGAGCATGCATTATTGTGTTACTGTAATGGTCATGTGTTCCATCTGGCCTGTCAAGTTAGGCCCAGATAAATACAGTAGCAACAGAAGCAGAGCAACCAAACAGAACACAGAGTTCCAAACCAACCACTCCCCAGACTAGATCCAGAGTATTAACATTTTAGAGAACCATCTGTAGCTAAAGGTTAATATCCACACTATTAGAGAAGCACACACCTGTCCTTGTTATTTTAATTCACCTATAAAGAAGCCCTTATAAAGAGAGGGGATATTTATGCCTAACACACAATTACACTAATCATTATGGCGATTACTTACACAACTGATTTATCTTCTGCTGTTTCAAAATAGGTCATCCTGTCACAGAGTTTGTTATATGGCCCACTTAAAAGGCTAAGGACAGTGCCTCGACCTTTCCCCCCTATTTCAGGCAGATCACTTTTCATAAGGTCACACAACATATTCACCTTGTATTTTTTAGGACACCATTATCAAACAAAGCCAGACCACTCACTTTACCTGTCAAGAATATGGTGCTAAGATTACTTTGAAGAGACATCATGATATACAGTGCCTTCGGAAAGTATTCAGACCGCTTGACTTTTTCCATATTCTGTTAGGTTACAGCCTTATTCTAAAATGTATTAAATTGTTTTTCCCCTCCTCAATCTTTTCACAATACCCTGTAATGACAAAGAAAAAAAAGATTTTTAGAAATGTTTGCTAAATTATTAATAAAAAAAAACCTGAAATATCACATTTTTATAAGTATTCAGATCCTTTACTGAAGCACCTTTGGCAGCAATTACAGCATTGAGTCTTCTTGGGCATGACGCTACAAGCTTGGCACACCTGTAGTTGGGGAGTTTCTCCCATTCATCTCTGCAGATCCTCTCAAATTCTGTCAGGTTGGATGGGGAGCGTTGCTTCACAGCCATTTTCAGGTCTCTCCAGAGATGTTCGATCTGGTTCAAGTCCTGGCTCTGGCTGGGCCACTCAAGGACATTCAGAGACTTGTTCCAAAGCCACTCCTGCATTGTTTTGGCTGTGTGCTTAGGGTCGTTGTCCTGTTGGAAGGTGAAACTTCGCCCCAGTCTGAGGTCCTGAGCACTCTGGAGCAGGTTTTCATCAAGGATCTCTCTGTACTTTGCTCCTTTCAACTTTGCCTCGATCCTGACTAGTCTCCCAGTCCGTACCACTGAAAAACATCCCCACAACATGATGCTGCCACCCCCACGCACCGTAGGAATGGTGCCAGGTTTCCTCCAGACGTGAAGCTTGGCATTCAGGCCAAAGAAATCAATCTTGGTTTCATCAGAACAGAGCATCTTGCTACTCATGGTCTGAGAGTCTTTAGGTGCCTTTTGGCAAACTCCAAGCGGGCTGTCATGTGCCATTTACTGAGGAGAGGCTTCAGTCTGGCCACTCTACCATAAAGGCCTGATTGGTGGAGTGATGCAGAGATGGTTGTCCTTCTGGAAGTTTCTCCCATCTCCACAGAGGAACTCTGGAGCTCTGTCAGATTGACCATCGGGTTCTTGGTCACCTCCCTGACCAAGTCCCTCCCCCCTTTTTTCGCAATTGTCATTATGAGGTATTGTGTGTAGATTGCTGAGGATTTGTTTTTATTTAATCCATTATAGAATAAGGCACGTAACAAAATGTGGAAAAAGTCAAAGGGGTCTGAAGACTTTCCAAAGGCACTGTAAGTGCTCTAATTTACTGGAAGGCCAGTTAAACAATAAAGGCACTCCCTACCACTGCATTGCAGACAGCACAATCTTTGAAGATTCCTCTCTATCACTATATCATTCGTTTGTTAGAGTAGTAGTAAATCATAGACTCACCAACATTAACACTATGCTGAAAAACTGAAAATGGTGGTTAGATACCCTCTAGTGGGAAGATGCTGGAAGAGCAGCATGTACTGTACTGGACTTAGAAGGAAAATCATCCTATGACAGATGAACAAATCTACCAAATGTTTATTGTATGGTAATGAAAAGGCAGTCTGTGTTTACATTCCATCAAATAGGCTCTTTAATTTCTCAATTTATTTTGTCGCCCTACATTTTTCAATTACAAATTGGATTAGGGTCAGTTCCATTTCAACCCAGTCGGAGGAGGTCCGTTTATTATTGGCAATCATTTTGAGTGAGTTTTGAACATTTCAATAAACAGAATTTTCATTTGTTTTCTGATATTCACATGAAATAGAACTGGCCACAACTCTGCAACAAGAGAAGCATCTCTGGCTTCAAGTAGAGTAGCCTAGCCTGTTCCAATTTATCCCAAAGGTGTTTGATGGGGTTGAGGCCAGGGCTCTGTGCAGGCCAGTCAAGTTCTTCCACACCAATCTCGTCAAACCATCTCTGTATGGACATTGCTTTGTGCACAGGGGCATTGTCATGCTGAAACAGGAAAGGGCCTTCCACAAACTGTTGCCACAAAGTTGGAAGCACAGAATCGCCTAGAATGTCATTGTATGCTGTAGCATTAAGATTTCCCTTTACTTGAACATAAGGGGCCTAGCCTGGAACATGAAAAACATCCCCAGACCATTATTCCTCCACCACCAAACTCTACAGTTGGCACTATGCATTGGGGCAGGTAGCATTCTTCTGGCATCCGCCAAACCCAGATTCATCCGTCTGGCAGATGGTGAAGCGTGATTCACCACTCCAGAGAACGCGTTTCCATAGCTCCAGAGTCCAATGGAGGCGAGCTTTACACCACTCCAGCCGATGCTTGGATTGCGCATGATGATCTTAGGCTTGTGTGCGGCTGATTGGCCATGGAAACCCATTTCATGAAGCTCCAGACGAACGGTTATTGTGCTGATGTTGCTTCCAGAGGCTGTTTTGAACTCGGTAGTGAGAACGGCACTCCACGGTACTGTTCTGTGAGCTTGTGTGGCCTACCACTTCGTGGCTGAGATGTAATTGCTCCTAGACCTTCCACTTCATAATAACATCGCTTACAGTTGACCGGGGCAGCCCTAGCAGGGTAGAAATTTGACAAACTGACTTGTTGGAAAGATGGCATCCTATGACGGTGCCATGTTGTTTCGCTATGGAGATTGCATGGCTGTAAGCTCAATTTAATACACCTGTCAAGAACAGATGTGGCTTAAATAGCTGAATCCACTAATTTGAAGGTCTACATACTTTCATGTGTCTACATACTTTTGGCGGTGTATATACACAACTAAAACCATTCACTTCTTGGAAATATACAAAGGTTTCAGATAACAGTTTCCACAACATAGAGTTTAACTTCTTATGGCTGGGGGCAGTATTGAGTATCTTGGATTAATAAGGTGCCCAGAGTAAACTGCCTGGTACTCAGGCCCAGTTGCTAATATATGCATATCATTAGTAGATTTGGATATATAACACTCTGAAGTTTCTAAAAATGTTTGAATGATGTCTGTGAGTATAACAGAACTCATATGGCAGGCAGAAACCTGAGAAAAAAATCCAACCAGGAAGTGGGAAATCTGAGGTTTGTAGTTTTTCAAGTCATTGCCTATCGAATATACAGTGTCTATGTGGTTTATATAGCACTTCCTAATGCATCCAATAGATGTCAACAGTCTTTAGAACCTTGTTTGATGCTTCTACTGTGTCGGAGGGGGGAATGAGAACTGATTGAGTCAGGGCTCTGCCAGAGTGCCATGAGCTGATCACGCACGCTCATGTGAGAGTTCTGTTCCATTGCATTTCTACAGACAAAGGAATTCTCCGGTTGAAACATTATCGAAGATTTATGCTAAAAACATCTTAAAGATTGATTCTATACTTCGTTTGACACGTTTCTACGAACTGCAATATGACTTTTTGTCTGAAATTTCGCCTGGACTTGCCCGTGCCTCATGAGTTTGGATTTTGTACTAAACGCCCAAACAAAAAGAGGTATTTGAACATAAATGATGGACTATATCGAACAAATCAAACATTTATTGTGGAACTGGAATTCCTGGAATTGCATTCTGATGAAGATCATCAAAGGTAAGTGAATATTTATAATGCTATTTCTGACTTCTGCTGACTCCACAAGATGGCGGATATCTGTATGGCTTGTTTTGTTGTCTGAGCACTGTACTCAGATTATTGCATGGTGTGCTTTTTCGGTAAAGCTTTTTTGAAGTCTGACACAGCGGTTCCATTAAGGAGAAGTTTATCTGAAGTTCCATGCATAACACTTGTATTTTCATCAACATTTATGATGAGTATTTCTGTAAATTGATGTGGCTCTCTGCAAAATCACCGGATGTTTTGGAAGCAAAACATTACTGAACGTAACGCGCCAATGTAAACTGAGATTTTTGAATATAAATATGAACTTTATCGAACAAAACATACATGTATTGTGTAACATGAAGTCCTATGAATGTCATCTGATGAAGATCATCAAAGGTTAGGGATTCATTTTAGCTCTATTTCTGCTTTTTGTGACTCCTCTCTGGCTGGAAAAATGGCTGTGTTTTTGTGACTAGGTGCAGACCTAACATAATCGTTTGGTGTGCTTTCGTCGTAAAGCCTTTTTGAAATTTGACACTGTGGTAGGATTAACAACAAGTTTATCTTTAAAATGGTGTAAAATAGTTGTATGTTTGAGGAATTTTAATAATAAGATTTCTGTTGTTTTGAATTTGGCGCCCTGCACTTTCACTGGCTGTTGTCATATCGATCCCGTTAGCGGGATCTAAGCCATTGTCATGTCCTGACCTTAGTTCCTTTTTTACATCTCTGTTTTAGTGTGGTCAGGGCGTGAGTTGGGGTGGGCATTTGATGTGTTTTGTATTTCTGCTTTTGGCCTGGTATGGTTCCCAATCAGAGGCAGCTGTCAATCGTTGTCTCTGATTGAGAACCATACTTAGGTAGCCTGTGTTCCCACTATGATTTGTGGGTAGTTGTTTTCTGTTTTGTGTATTCACCTGACAGAACTGTTTAGTTTCTTACTTTCACTTTGTTATTTTGGTTTTGTGTGTTCAGTCTAATAAATTAACATGGACACTTACCATGCTGCATATTGGTCGGATCCTTCCTACTCCTCCTCAGACAACAAAGAGATTCGTTACAAGTTTTTAAGCATCAATCCAAAAGTAAAGCAACAGAAACCGACCTGAGTATCCATGATACAAGAATTATAGGTCGTCAGAAAATTATAGGTCGTCATATTATTATTATTATATATTATTTGAAAAAGTCCTATTTTAGACAGGAAAAGTTGGCAGTCCTTAGTCTCACTTCCTTTGGATATAAAGGTCATGACTTAATTAAATAAGAAATTAATCTTAACATGAACTTTTAGTAATCTTTCTGGAATACAGATTTTTTTTAAAGTATACATCATTTTCACTCATCCTTATGGCATCTGAGATCACTTGATTGCAAGGTACAGTCATTTGCAACTAATCTTTAATTCTATATAACATGCAACAACAATCAAGATTACAATAATATTAAGTTTTGAATTCAACTTTAAAATGCAGCTCTGGATTGTACATACACATTACACTGTCCATGTTGCCTATCCAACTAAAGATTAGGTTTTCTTACAGGGTCAGTAGTCAACTATCTGTGTTTACCATAGTCACGGTTCATCCTACTTGTTAAATCAAATCAAATGTATTTATATAGCCCTTCTTAAATCAGCTGATATATCAAAGTGCTGTACAGAAACCCAGCCTAAAACCCCAAACAGCAAGCAGGAAAAACTCCCTAGAAAGGCCAAAACCTAGGAAGAAACCTAGAGAGGAACCAGGCTGGCTGTGCCGGGTGGAGATTATAACAGAATATGGACAAGATGTTTAAATGTTCAAAAATGACCAGCATGGTCAAATAATAATAATCACAGTAGTTGTCGAAGGTGCAACAAGTCAGCACCTCAGGAGTAAATGTCAGTTGGCTTTTCATAGCAAATCATTGAGAGCATCTCTACCGCTCCTGCTGTCTCTAGAGAGTTGAAAACATAAGGTCTGGGACAGGTAGCACGTCTGGTGAACAGGTCAGGGTTCCGTAGCCGCAGACAGAACAGTTGAAACTGGAGCAGCAGCACGGCCAGGTGGACTGGGGACAACAAGGAGTCAATATGCCAGGTAGTCCTGAGGCATGGTCCTAGGGCTCAGGTCCTCCAAGAGAGAGAACGAAAGAAAGAAAGAAAGAAAGAAAGAAAGAAAGAAAGAAAGAAAGAAAGAAAGAAAGAAAGAAAGAAAGAAAGAAAGAAAGAGAGAAAGAGAGCATTAGAGAGAGCATACTTAAATTCACACAGGACACCGGATAAGACAGGAGTACTCCAGATATAATAGACTGACCCTAGCCCCCCGACACAAACTACTGCAGCATAAATACTGGAGGCTGAGACAGGAGGGATCAGGAGACACTCTGGCCCCATCCGATGATACCCCCAGGACAGGGCCAAACAGGCAGGATATAACCCCACCCACTTTGCTAAAGCACAGCCCCCACACCACTAGAACGATATCTTTTCAACCACCAACTTTCCATTCTGAGACAAGGCCCACAAAGATCTCTGCCACGGCACAACCCAAGGGGGGGAGCCAACCCAGACAGGAAGAATGCGTCAGCGACTCAACCCACTCAAGTGACGCACCCCTCCTAGGGACGGCATGGTTAGAGGCAGAGAATCCCAGTGGCTAGAGGGGAACCGGCCAGGCAGAGACAGCAAGCACGGTTCGTTGATCCAGAGCCTTTCCGGTCACCTTCCCACTCCTGGGCCAGACTACACTCAATCATATGACCTACTGAAGAGATGAGTCTTCAGTAAAGACTTAAAGGTTGAGACTGAGTCTGCGTCTCTCACATGGGTAGGCAGACCATTCCATAAAAATGGAGCTCTATAGGAGAAAGCCCTGCTTCCAGCTGTTTGCTTAGAAATTCTAGGGAAAATTAGGAGGCCTGCGTCTTGTGACCGTAGCGTATGTGTAGGTATGTACGGCAGGACCAAATCGGAAAGATAGGTAGGAGTAAGCCCATGTAATGCTTTGTAGGTTATCAGTCTAACCTTGAAATCAGCCCTTGCCTTAACAGGAAGCCAGTGTAGGGAGGCTAGCACTGGAGTAATATGATCAGATTTTTTGGGTTCTTGTCAGGATTCTAGCAGCTGTATTTAGCACTAACTGAAGTTTATTTAGTGCTTTATCCGGGTATAACACAGTTATTTACTAGGAGAGCCATAAGGCTTTAAACCAATGAGAATATTCATGTTACCACCCCCGAAACAGTTTCTCAAGTGATCCAAAGAAATGTAAACAACGCCAAAACGATAGTCACGGTTGAGTGAGTAGAAGAGAACACTACTTTCACACCTCCACCAGTATTGAAATGCTACTCTGTCAATCTCATGTCATGTCTCTATCTCCTGATGACCAAAGGGCTTTGGCATGGTAGTCTTAGACACTGGCATTAGCTTAACCGGTTGCAGCCATCAGTGGAGCAGCCACACCAACCACAATGAGAACTGATACAGCAATCCCCAGGCCAACAGACGTACCCAAGCTGCTCCCTCGGCCACCAGAAAGCGCTGTGCACAAAGGGGAGAGGGAGCAACATGACACATTACACCAACAGCCAGTGGAAAAGCTTCTTCCCATCTGAGCAACTCTGACCTTCCTGTTAGAATGATGTCAACAACTTTAAAAGCGAAGGATTTGCTGCCACTAATTTGTCATATGATAGTAGAGTTAACTTGATAAAGAAAAACGTACCCTCTTCTTTGGAAGTAAGAGAGACTGAAAAAACCCCAGAAAAACAGTATTCATAAGATTATTCCAAACAAATTGGCATTACATGTTAGTATTGGAAATGGAATTGGAAAACAATAGGTAGGCCTACTGAACATAATGATGGTGAAATTATCATTACATTAACAAATGTCTTTTAGGAAAGATATAACGTCCTATTATGAGCATATTGCTATATAGAATATACTGAAGGTACATAGAGAGTGAACATACAGCTCTCTGCCATGGTCTTGATGGGTCCTGAGGTGAGGGTAGAGGTAACATAGAAAACAAAAATCCGGAACACTGAAATTAGTATCAAATATTACGTTTGGTATGGATTGTATTATTTTGGATGTCCATCATCCATTTCGTATGATATGTTACGAATTATAATTCCTATGATATGTTACAAAAATAGGACTCTTTGGGTTGCTAGACATTTGCATTGTATGCCTACCTATCCACCTCGACCAACCAGACTCCTTTCGTTTTTTGCCTTTACCTTCCCTCTCATAAAACCATACCAAACAGTGTCCCTCGTTTACTATGTTATGTTTAGTGTATGAGACCGGGCTGTAAATTTAGACAGGCCAAATGTGACTTCTGGAGGATACCCTTCGTTTTCTAACTTTTTTACTTTAATTTGTAAATCTGACAACAACTACAGCTGTGACATCTGTTGTGGATGGATTGGGCCTAACGTTGTGTGGTCAGATCAATAGTACTGTACCTGGAAGTTGCTGCAAGTGGTGCAATCACAGAGTAGAAACAGGCCTTCTGGCTGTCTCCATTCTCCAGCATGGTGGTCATCTGATCAATGGAGCAGCTTTACAAAAAAGGTGAACCTCACCTCACAATTGCCCATTTGCACACAGGCAGGACAACAGACTGCTAGATACAGAAAGATTATTAATGATTGAACATGGCCCCTTGGTGCCTAGACAAAGTAGCTACTCCTCCATTTTGCATTGAGCTTACTAGATAAAGAGGAACCTGGATGGAGATAGTTAAATTATCTAGTGAGCAGGTGCACTGTGTCTGAATGCAAAGGAGGCAAAATGTTTAATCAAGCCCAGTATTACAATATATAGACTTAAATATAGACTTTCTTTTTTTTCTATTGTGTTATTGACTGTACGCTTGTTAATTCGCAGGTCGCAGATGCAAATAAAAACTTGTTCTCAACTAGCTTACCTGGTTAAAGAAAGGTGATATAAAAATAAAAATAAAAAACAATGAATACTCATTTGATATGAACCGGGCAACTAACCACTTTTTCAATATTTGATTGAAGATGTTTTTTTCTTTATTGACTTACGATACAAAGAGATGAAAGAATGTTGAGATGGAGAGCAGTGGGGAGACGGACACATACCATCAGTCCAGAAGCACATGGTATCTGTAGAGAAAGAGTGAGGTCATCAGAACTGAGTCAGACAATTCAGATCACAACTAGTACCCTTTATACACATTCTAAAACTGTTCGATTATTAATTATTACCTAGGCTAAGAGGGAACACAACAAGAAGGTTCTTACTGGCAAGTCAGGTTGGCAGCTAAAACCTGAATGTAGACATTAGTGCTCAATAAGAGAAGGGATAACCAGGGGTGTGGTATAGTTTGCATCCTGGTGATGTAAGAAAGGAAGATGGCACCATTATAAAAGCACACTTACATAAGATCAGACATATGATCAGGCATGTTTACACATGTTGGTAGAGGTTTAGAGTTATTTTATAAGGTGGCAGCACATTGGCAAATTGCCACTTTGCCATGTCGCAGCCGTGTGTACATGAATGGGGGTGTTACGTAGGTGCTGGTTGTGTTGTCCTAACCTTAACAGGGCATTGCTCAGATGATAAACTCACTGATGAAGCTACCATTGTTGTTCTTCACAGTAACGGAGGAGGCTGACCTGAAGAGGGGAAAAGAGAAAGGTCAGACAGAGTACCTAGATCCAGTGTAGCTGACTGATTACTACAGCAGGACCCAGGCTAACACTCTCCCCACAGAAAGATCAACTGCTTTGAACTGTGTTTGAACTGTGTAATATCATGCTGCAAACAAAACAACTGTTTGGGTGCCCAGTTTCAATTGCAGAGCAGTGTCTGATTTTCAAATGTAAGCGATATATCCAGTAAATATTTTCACTTACATGTCCACTAGGGTGTTCTTGACGAGGCACTCCAGAGGGTAAGCACAGGAGTAAAAGTACTTGAGCTCAGAATTATAGGTGACCGTTCCAATGTTGGGGTCGTATGATCGGACCACGGCGCTCACATTGAACGTCTGGAGGCTGAAGAAGTCTGAGAATATTCCTGTTCCTGGAACACATGTTGACTATGTGGCTTTGAAGGTTGCTGTGTACAATAGTGTGTACAAAATAGCATTTTTCTCTGTCAGAAGGACACCTCTTCAGCACACAAGCAAACCAGAAAACGAGATCTCTCATTCCCTTGAAGTTTCTTTTAGACTGAAAGCCATCACCTGTTCTTTAGCGTAAATGGGCGTTCAATTTAGTGTTACTTTCTAGCTCGTGATAAGGTAAGTTTCAAATGTTTTAAAAGTTTCACAGGAGTCAAAACCTCTGACAGAAACATACATTCTCTGCTCCCTCATTCCCCTCAGTCAAGGTCAGTGGTGCTGCGAGCCTTCCCTCTATCACAACACTCCTCCAGGGCAGAGGAGAGCATACATAAACATTATCCTATTAATAATCACCAAGAAGACACTCCCGCAGGCGTCCCCTTGGCAAAGGGGAAAGCTGAATCTGAGGACAGGAGGAATCACTCTGGTGTTCAGAGTTCCCTTACAGACTGTGTTATCCATGATGTGGTTCAGGATCAACAGACTAGATGGCAGGGCAGATTTGAATAGCGAGGTCAATGGAGGAGGTCCCCCAGACCACAGAGATGTCTGTGTATTCTGATAGATGCAGGAAGACACTGAGTAAGATTAAAAACATTCAAATGTATTCTGAGCTAATGTATACAGATAAACCACTATAGTTTAAGTGTCCCTGCTCTGAAGCAATATAGCTGTTTCAGATATGATTCAAATAACAAGACTATAATCCTATCCACCTCAAACCCTTTTTTTGTGTATTTTACCCCCTTTTTGCAATCCAATTATGATCCTATTACGATCTTGTTTCATCGCTGCAACTCCCCAAAGGGCTCGGGAGAGGCGAAGGTCGAGTAATGCATCCTCCGAAACAAAACTCGCCAAACCGCGCTTCTTAACACCCGCCCGCTTAACCAGCTGCACCAATGCGTTGGAGGAAACACCGTTCAACTGATGACCGAAGTCAGCCTGAAGGCGCCTGGCCCTCCACAAGGAGTCGCTAGAGCGCGATGAGCCAATTAAAGCCCCCACGGCCAAACCCTCCCCTAACACGGCCGGTTGTGACACAGCCTGGGATCGAATTTGGGTCTGTAATGACGCCTCAAGCACTGCGATGCAGTGCCTTAGACCGCCGTGCCACTCGGGAGGCCCACCTCAAATCCTTTATCATAAACACTGTCTTGGATGAAGCTGAGATGGTTAGGATTAGCTACAGTAAACAAGAGGTGAAATGTAGAAGTGATGTAGTTACTATACCTGGTTGTCTGGCGTAAGCCCCACATTCAGCAGGGGTGATGGTCTGATCATGGCCCACAATCCACAGGGAAGTCAGTATGAGGAAGCTCCATAAATCCATCTCACCAATCTGTCCTCGCTGAAGATCTGCAGCAAAACACACAGATGTCAATGTCAAGCACAAAATGTGCAAATCCAAAATCCAATTTATAGACTAGCATGAAATGCTAAGGGATGACTCCATATTCCTAGATGTGTGCAATCTGTAGTACATTTACTGTCGACAGGTTGTATATATAGGGACCAGGACTAGTTATATAGTTCTCATACTTTCTTGGGATTGGTTGGAAACAGGGTCATTGCCATCTTGGTGGGGTTGTCTAAGGTAGTGGGAACCATTCACTTTTGGGGATAAAGCACCAGGTCTTACTTATCCTGGAGGCAAATTCATGAAACCCTACACAGTCCCTTTCAAAGTTATATGGTAAACATAGGGCAGGTGGCTTTATGACTTTGTGTGTGATCCTGCTCCCCTTTGTATGCTTATATGAAACATAATAATCAGGTAAGTATATGGTTCATGGTCTTTAGGGACCACACACACAATGTGAGGGGCGTCTTGTTGTTTCCTTTAAGTTCTAATACGATTTAGGTGACCCACACCTAGTTTTCAACCACTTTTAAGGGAGGGGGCTTCAGCACTGTAGTATATGAGCATTAAAATGTTATATTTTTTTTATGTTGGGTGAGTAATTAACATAACATTAAAAATGTCATCTTTAAAGCCCTATATACTAATCAAGTGAATCCCTTTGTTGATATGATCATTTCAAATACATTACAGTGAGCAAGTACTGATTACAGTAATCAAAAACACTTTGAACAAATTCAATTCTTCCTGTGTTGGGGAAAGTACTAATATTATACAGAGCATGTCTGAATAATGTAAAGCACCCACCCAGACACATATGCATAATGAACCTATGAAAAAAAGACAATGTGACTCCAATTCAAATAAAACCAAATATGATATGCAAATGTCACCAAAAACGTTACCAAGAAACGTGCCCTGTGTGACTTTGAAGAGTGAGTCCACATACTTATTATGCATCATGTCTATATCTAGTGTCTATGTCTAGTGTCTATATCTAGTGTCTATATCTAGTCTTCTTCTTCAGTCTGGAATCAGTAGTGGGACTGAAAGGAACTGCATGAAGGTCAGTGGAAAACCTGATCTTGTCAGGTCAGCCACCTGGGAAGGGAAAACATTTATCCTGATGAATAAATAATAATAATAAACATACATTTCATTTGTATAGCGCTTTTCCTACAGAGTTATCCCAAAGTTCAAATTTGATTAGAGTCATATTAGAGCACATGGGTGGTTACCATGGTCCCTTGTGAAGTGCACAAAACCATAGAGAGGATAATGGACACACATACATGACATTGTCATTGTCATGACGTGTACACTTAAACATATCAGGGTCTTTCTGCCTTTTTTCACAGATCATGTGTTTTCTGGTCACTAGAAAAAACGAAATGCAGCCTGGGTTTGGACCTGGCAGTGACCTGAACTTGGGTTGAATATTGTCCATGAAAAAACAAAACATATCGCTTATCAAAGATAGTAAATCTAGAGGGGGATGACTGCTCTCATTTCTCTCCTCTCAGTCATCAACAGCCATTGTGGACAAAGAGTATAATGTATAATAGCTGCTGAAATATGGGATTAGCACAATAAAGGGCCCAGATTGCAGGATTGTAGTGTGGGTTACATTTCATTGGCATGTTATAGTTAGACATGTTATAGCAGGTCACTGGGATCATATTCCTATAATATGGAGGTATATAAATCATGATCATCATATAATTGAATTACAATAGCTTGAATTCAAACAAAAATAGCTATATTTATGCTGTATCTTTGTTTACAAACTGCCTGCATATTTATTCTGAAAACTGAAAACTTTCTACAATATTCAAAAACCTTCTGTGATTTTATTTGACCTTGGGTAAAAGACTAAATCAGGTCCAATTGAACTCTAGCTTGAAGTCTCAAACACGCCACAACATCAGTGTTAAAATTATACTAATGCACTATGAAGGCCATTAAATAATATCATTAGGCAGACTGATATGTAAAAGGTTTATTTGAAAAATACCCCCCCCCCTGTAACTCCTATCAACATGATTATAACTTTAAACACATAATACGAAATTAAGTAATTGTAGTAAATGGATTATTGCGATCTTTGTTTAACTTTCCACATCAAATAGCACATTCCCTAAAAAGGGGAAAAAACACATCATCCTCAAATAAAATAAGCACAGGGTGAAATCCTGACTTGAGCAAGTTATTAGAGTTTTCTTTAATTAAGCATTGATGGCAAAAACTTTCACAAACATTCAAGTTATGTGGAAGTCAGGATTTCAGCCATACTTAAAACCAATAAGTACTGTACATACGGTATATAAATATTCATCATGATCATACATATAGAATGATGAATCACTTTTTCAATTCTCCTCACATGTTAGTACTATACTTAAGCCTACCTTTTCTCAGGTTAAAATAGGCAGTGTGTTATAGAAATAGCTACAAGTAATGTTTTGGTGCTGGCCTTTGTAGAGGACAGTATCAGTCACCCCCAGGTGTCAGGGTTATTTGAATGACCCTTTATTTCTTTAATATAACTGACCCCGTGCCAAGCAACGGATGACAAAAAGACACTAAGGTATTGAAAAGATGTGAAATCAGCCTCACATACTGACCTGGGTCAGTTTTATTACACACTACCTGTAAAAAAAACAATACACGGGTCTATCAAAGGATCAGAACAAAACAAGGAAAACAGTACATAACATTATTATTATTGAACATATACTGTTCCCCTGTACACAAAGTAGGAATTAACTATTTACAGTATCAATATGCGCTTGAGTATGTGTATGTACATGTACACGTGAATGTGTGACAGAGTTTGGCATGACAGTGACTGTTACAGCTGACAGATAAGAGTACGTTAGCGAAATGGAGAGTAAGTACACATTCAAGGAAGGTAGAGTAGCTAAGTAAACCTTTCAGAAAATACAGGTCCCGTTCTACAATAACTGTCCCTATTATGTATTGATGTATTTACTTGGTAGGTACATAGGCACATAGTGAAACTATTGCTTGTGGCTAAACCTCTTACTCTAGAATAATTGTTTGAGATCCCAGTTATGTCTACTGTGAGTTTATTTGCAAGTTATTGACATTCTGCATCGTATTTTCACACCAATTACACCTCACCTGCCTATTTTAGCTGCAGTGCAAATACAAACTGTAGGTATTAGTTATAGTTAGATGGATAAAAAAATGAGGGGGAGAATGAGTCAGAGATAATGAGAGAGAGAGAGAGAGAGAGAGATCAAATCAAATCCAATTTTATTTGTCACATACACATGGTTAGCAGATGTTAATGCGAGTGTAGCGAAATGCTTGTGCGAGAGAGAGAGAGAGAGAGAGAGAGAGAGAGAGAGAGAGAGAGAGAGAGAGAAAGAGAGAGAGAGAGAGCACACCCACGAGAGGTTTATTTGAAGCCAGGGTTCCATGCTCCTGAGGGTGTGGCTGTAGGGAGACGGGGTCTGCGGAGGAGGCGGAGCGAGAGCAGGAAGAAGCCCAGACTGAACACGCCCAGAATGACCACACCTGACAGCAGAGCGCTGGTCACTGGGTTCAACGGGAGGGAGTGGCCACTCGATGCAGCTGGATTACCACACACAAACACACAAAGAGTAAGTATGGGCAGACACAAATACTCACTCAGATAGGCTAAAACCACAGTTAGTGGTTAAGAAACACAAAAGGGAAGTGGAACTTGTGCGTTACCCATTACTATCATAATTCCCGCTGTAAATCCAATGGTGTCATGTTTTCTTTTGAAGGTAGGGAATGTATAAAGAATGTAAATATGTAGCACAGAAAAATGATCTTTTGACATCATAAAGTTTATAGATTAAATAAATGTATCACTTGTCAAGGCATTGCACAAGCAGTGCCAAAGTGAGAGAGCTTACCGAGTTGTGAGTTATTCATTGGAGTTTCATCTGTAAAGAAAAAAAATCAATCATTGATGCTTTCAGAGTTTCAACATTATTGAGGAACACAACCATGCATTTTAATACAAATGTACTGAATAACCAATGAGTATACTGACAAATCCCACCTCATTTTATTCTCACATAACCCTCCATCAGTAGATTTCAAGACTATACAATATATAATCAAAAGGGATTATCGTGTATAGGCTACATTACATCATACAGTTTTAATACTCTCTCTACAACTATATCATGGATATATCAAAATAATCTAATTGAATTCAGACAAAACTATCCTGCGTACCAATCCTGGTGATGATGGGTCCAGCAGTGATGATGGCATCCCCAGACGACGGCCGAGACTCCAGGCTATCCTCTACGTCCCTCCTGCGCCGATGGCCACAGATCTTCCAATATTATATTAATATAAAATCACATACATATACTCCTTTATATGAAACTGTATTCAATAGTGAAGAGTGAATAGTGCTTAGGTATTAATGGACTATGTGAAGCTTCATATTGATCAGAAGTCAAGAAATATGGTACATGTTTTCTGATATTTGCAGAGCATTGAAGTTCCCCCTACTGACTGTACTGATGTTGAACACACCATTTGGTAAGATGTCAAATGTTCTTACCGGCATGAGCAGGACACAGTCATCTACCCGACACAGCTTGGTGACACAGTGCAGAAACACAGTGGACATCTTCTGGTGTCTGTGTTTGACAAAACGGAACACTTCGAAGGCAAAACGACCCATCTGACTCTTCCCATTCTCAAAAACAGTTGTCTGTGGGTCTTTATGGCAGCTGTTTGGAAAGAGCATCGCATGTGCACAAGCACGAACACACACAAAAATGTACTGAAATGTCTAGACCTGTTTTAACTGCTCAATGAGAAAAATGTCCTATCATTCACCATGAGAACCCATTGTGAGGGGCTCTATGATAAGTGGTTGAGGGTGAATGGGTAATGGGACACTTTTGTCATTTATCTTGGCATCATTTGAGAAAAAGCGTGATTACCCAAAGAAAAGGTCGTAGCGCAGTTCATCATTGGGATTCCCTGAGGGAGTGGTGTAACAGTAGTCCATCAAGATATTCCATCTAGAGAGAGACAAAACAGTACGGGGCTGATACAGGATAGAGATCTAACCACACAACACAACAGGATAGATCAGACATTCTTAGCACCACCACTGGCGCCTTCACACAGTCATAGAGGACAGCTGAATGGCAATGAACCAAAGAGGATAGAACTGAATTGGTATGGGGCATAGAGGATAGGTCTTAAATTATAGCGTATGTGTATGACATACTGTGTATAGCATAGTGCAGTTGTACTTGACTACCATATCAATTCTATGCCATCCAGGTTATGTGGGAGAAGGTTACAGCGATTCCATTATTTTTAAACAGCACTTATAATGTCATAATCATAGGTTTCTGGTCACATTATGCTGGAAATCTCAGATCATATCCCCATCTATATTGTGAATGGTAGAAACTAGAACAAAAAATATAACTTTTTCATATCTGAAGATCTCCTTATCTCTTACCGTTTGTCCAGGTTTGTGGCTTTCACTGCAGAAAACACTCGGGTTTTCAAAGCCAGTCCGGCCATTGGGATAGAGAGTTGTTGGTTGTAGGTTGAGTCCTGCACAAAAAGGAGTTTGGCCGTGAATCAAAAAGTTGCCTATTTTTCTGCTACAGTATGTCTATTCCTATATAATAAAACTGTCTCATCATTTGTTTAGTATTTTCAGCATGTTCAAGTTATTATTTGACATTGAATTCCCACTATGAGGGTCCTGTTATGAAGTCCTTGTGTGCACTAAAAAACACTGATGTTGTGTACTCACATTGTAAAGGATCATACTCAAGGTGCTCACAAAGGTACCATTGCTGTCCTTCACTGATATTGCAGCAGATGACCTAGAAAAGGTTCAAATGAATTAGTACAGTTTAGTACAGTTTTTTTTGTGTTTTATTAGGATCCCCATTAGTTGTTGTGAAAGCAGCAGTTACTCTTCCTGGGGTCCACGCAAAACAAGAAACATGCCATAATGCAGAACATTAATAGACAAGAACAGCTCAAGGACAGAACTACATCAATTTAAAAAAGGCACAAAAGACACAAACTATTCGAGGTCAATATGAAATTGTTGACTGACTTCAAATGTCAAATGTATCTTTCAAATGTCAAATTCATCTGTCAAAAATACTGAAATATCTCTACTTATTCAATACTTAAATTGTATTCAAAAGAAGCCCTTCAGGTGTTTATTGCAGGCACCTACGATGCCAGCTGTGAGTTGTTGACCAGGTATTCCAGGGGGTAGCTGCAGCTGAATTTGTACAGCAGGCCGGGCAGATAGCTGATGATGGATGGCGGGTCTGGAGTGTCGATGTACCCTGAGATATTACCAATCTGCACCAGCGACATGTTCCCGTAGGCATTAGCCCCGTAGGCTGTTGTCACCTGAGGACAGGGACATTGTCTCTAAATACACAATCTAGTACAACGCCTACCTTAGCCTCAAGCAAGACGTGCTCCCAAAATATATAACACATTTGATTCTGGTGGTCATATTAATACAAACCTGTGTAAGTATAAAACATAACAGTAGGTGTGTGTGTGTGTGTGTTCGTCCATCTGTGTGTGTATTCCTTACCACCAGGCTATTGCCGCAGGCCTCCAGTGTGCTGAGGCTGATGCTGAACAGTACTGCCGTGGGGAACGTGTTGTTATTAATGAAGCCCCGGCAGTGGGTATCGCCATGGCGACCATTGAGCGCAAGGTCTGCAACGGTGTAGCCGGAGAACAGCACCGGGCAGAAGTTAATCTTCAGGGTCATGGTCTGAACCCCGCAGTACACGCTGATGTCGCGCTCCGCTAAAGAGAGTGAGAGTGAGAGAGAGTGAGACAGAGAGAGAGAGAGAGAGAGAGAGAGAGAGAGAGAGAGAGAGATAGAGAGAGAGAGAGAGAGAGAGATTGAGACAGAGAGAGAGAGAGAGAGAGAGAGAGAGAGCGAGAGAGAGAGAGAGAAAAAGACAAAGAGAAAAATAGACAATGAGATAAAAGGGTAAACAGCAATTCCTACAACAATTCTCAGAACTAAGAATAAGTTAAAATGATTTGAGAGAATTTACATAGAGATTAAATGACTGTCATGCTCACCGGGAAACCTACTGTGGTAGTTGGCATCACAGTTGTATCCATTAAACTGTGCCAAGACTGAAGTGGTCCTACCCATCAGCAGGAGGATCAAACATATCCGCTCCATCTTAACACCTAGAGAGCGAGGTTCACACATTTCCATCCTTCAGAATGTTGACAACGTATAATCTTCAAAATATCTAGGGTGTTGCATGAATGTCTGTAACTGTGCTGTACTCAAATTATTTAAAAGCCTTTTCAAATCCCCTAAAGTCCTCCAACACCTCTCATTTACCATAAACCATCTTGCCCTGGTCCCCTTACTGCCCCTCTTTCCAAAACTCAATATCCCAGCCCCTTTACTCTAATCCCCTAAATACTCTAACAAATCTCCTCTTTCCAAGACCCCCCAACCCCCTTTAATCCGGTTCCCTTCTTTTTCTGATCCCTTTGCCCTGGGCCCGAGCCTATCTTACCCTGGTCTGTGTAGTTGGTAGCTCACCGGTGCTCCATGTGGTATCGGCTGCAGCAAAAAAACGAATGGACAGGCCAGCTCTCACCACAAAATATGTGTGCCAACGTGCGTGCGTGAGTGCATATGTGTGTGCCACACAGAGATAGAGAGAAATGGGGACTCATTATGGAAACACTTCAATAAAAAGTGCTTCCCAGCAGAACATGGGAAACTCCATCAGAGGTGAATGGCCTGGACAAATCTTTTCACGGTGCTCGAAACCTGAGCGGACTTGCAGGGTTCCCACTCATCTCCCCTTGGTCTGATCTCCGTCTGTCATCCCACACAAACGGCCACCTCAGCAGGGGGCCAGGCCTGGGAATTAAGCTGTCATCAGGTGCTGAGGAGAGCGGGTCGTGGCCTGCATTCACATGGACATAAAAGTCAACTCACGTCTGGTCTGCATGGTCTAATGCAGGGCTGTGTGTAGGTAATTGTGATGCACAGGGTATCACTTAGGGTAAAGTTAATTCTGTGATTTAAACTGAAGAGTTTATGGTGTAATTTGGTCCTACCTAGAATTGGATGTTTTGTTTTGAAGGTTGTTTACATGAACTTATATTACTTTTGATTCATAAAACTTTAAGCTGCAAAGCTCTAAATGTACTTTAGTCATTGGTAGCACTGGTGCTCCCAACTTTAAAAAGTTAGGAGCACACCAAACAGTATTTAGGAGCACCAGAAAAGTGATTGATTAGATATGGACTACATAAGACCATCTCCTATCCAGGAGCCTCTTTCCTTTCTTCCAGTGCCATCTTAAACCATACAGGTTAAGTTACCAGGTTATTAGCCAGCAAGGTAACATGACTGGACAAGGTTGTTTTGTTTTCAAACAAACACTTAGCGACCCATAAGTAGTTTAAAACGGTATGCAACATGGTCTATGAATTTATAATGACAAGAATTAAAAAATCCATCTCAGGTAATATGAGTTCTACATTTTGAACGGTTTGTTCTAGAGATTAGATGTTTTCTAAATGGTAAACGTGGGGTGGAACCATGACGGTCACAAATACTACTCTTGGTACAGCAAAGCATTATCAGACAAGGCTTGGCGGTGTGTTAATGGTTCTCAGGTGCAAAGGGAAGTGAATTGCAGACTGCCGCTACCTCGCTCCAAGATCCAACCAAGGTGCATAAATTGTGGAGCAAACAGAATCAATAAGAAGATTAAGGAGGCTTTTATGCAGTATATTTAAAAGTGTCCTCTGTTAATGGACCAATCACAATGAGAATACAAAACAAAACATTATGTTATTGGTCATATTTTTAAAACTTATTTACCAATCACATCATGTTTTTTGTTTTCCCATTGTGATTGGCCCCTGAACCCATTTGAAATATATAACAGGCTCCTTCAACATTTCATCTGTAAAACTAAAGCAATTAAGCAAAGATTTCATATATACTGATGACCAAAGTTTTCCTTTATAACCTACTGAAGCACTTTTATCAACTCCCACTCTCTTCTGAATATTTCAGAATTTCCTCAACTCTCACAGGTGAGGTGAAGTTATGAAATGGCTATTTCTTAATTGGATTTGCTCAACTCCTGCGTCCACTCTCCTACGTCCTGCCTCGCCTCCTTTTGAAAAAGGTCAAAGGTAATCGAAGAGAGGCAGCAAGGAGAAGGAAAGTAGATGAAAATGTGCTTGTATGAAGTGAGACTCTTCTCTCCACTTGTGCATCATCAAGCAAATTACGTTTACAGGGGTGGAATCCCAAAATAAATGTGTAAAGTGGTAAAACAAATGTTGCTAATTGTACAAGACGTTTTATAAGTAAAAGGTTAAGTAGTGTATAGTTTTTAAATGTTAACATGCTTTTGTCCTTTGAGAAAATAACAATTGCTTCAAAGAGGGTGTGGCAGATACACTATATATACAAAAGTATGTGGACACCGATTGAAATTAGTGCATTCGGCTATTTCAGCCAGACCATTGCTGACAGGTGTAAAAAAAAGATTGAGCACACAGCCATGCAATCCCCATAGACAAACATTGGCAGTAGAATAGCCTTACTGAATAGGATGCCACATTTCCAACAAGTCAGTTTGCAGAATCTGTGCCATGCTAGAGCTGCCTCGGTCAACTGTAAGTGCTGTTATTGTGAAGTGGAAATGCCTAGGAGCAACAACGGCTCAGCCGTGAAGTGGTAGGCCGCACAAGCTCACAGAATGGGACCTGAAGCGTGTAGGGTGTAAAACTCGTCTGTCCTTAGTTGCAACACTCAGTACTGAGTTCGAAACTGCCTCTGGAAGCAACATGAGCACATGTCGGGAGCTTCGTCGGGAGCTTCATGAAATGGGTTTCCATGGCTGAGCAGCCGCACACAAGCCTAAGTATAACGACTCAGGATATGACCCAGATATCCAGCAACATACCACCCTGCATCCCACTGCTGGCTTGCTTCTTTACGAACAAACTTACACTCTCCTCAACTACTTGACCACTTATCTGTTTCCGGGTCACAGTGGAAAGGGGAAAGAGGCGAGAGGACAGACTTTTGCCCAAATGAAAAAAAGCCAATGTATCGACTTTGCTTGTGATGTCATCCCAGAAACCCTAGACCCACTCCAATTTGCATACCCACTCCAATCTCCATTGCACTCCACACTGCTCTTTCCCAACTAGACAGCCACCCTAGTCATAGACTGTTCTCTCTGCTACCGCACAGCAAGTGGTACCAGAGCTGGGTCCAAGAGGCTTCTAGGTCCAAGAAGCTTCTAAACAGCTTCTACCCCCAAGCCATAAGACTCCTGAACATTTAGTCAAATGGCTACCCAGACTATAGGGCTAGGCGTCCCGGAGTGATTGTTTGAGGATGGCGCCCCACATCAAAATATTTTTCCACCGGCACAGGTTTCATGAATTCACAAATAGCGATTAAATATTCACTTACTTTTTGAATATCTTCCTCTGATTTGTCATCCAAAGGGTCCCAGCTATAACATGTAGTGTCGTTTTGTTAGATAAAATCCTTCTTTATATCCCAAATAGTCAGTTTAGTTGGCGCCATCGATTAGTGTAAACCACTCATTCAACATGCAGAGAAAGGAATCTGAAAATCTACCCCTAAACTTTGTTTGATTTTAGCAGGTGCGTCCTGTCTTCATGGCGCGCGCAAACATGAATTTCCAAGACTGTGTCCCTGTACTAAAACGGATCTTTCTTATTTGTTTTTGAAGTTACGAGCCTGAAACCTTGAATATAGACTGCTGACATCCTGTGGAAGCCATAGAAATTGCATGCAGGGAGCTAATTTTCAATATGACCTTATACTTGCCATTCTAAGAGGATGGTCTCTCAAAAAAGCAACATTTCCGGTTGGTTTTTCTTTGGATTTTCTCCTAACATATCTATTGTGTTATATTCTCCTGCATTATTTTAACATTTCTTCAAAGTGTTTTCTTTCCAATGGTACAATTATGTGCATATCCTGGCTTCAGGGCCTGAGCAACAGGCAGTTTACTTTGGAAAATTGAGAAAAAAAGGGGCCTAGCCCTAAGAAGTTGTTAACTGTTTAGCAGTCTAATGGCTTGGGGGTAGATGCTGTTAAGGAACTTTTTGGACCGAGACTTAGAGCTCTGGTACCACTTGCCGTGCGATAGCAGAGAGAACAGTCTATGACTAGGGTGGATGGAGTCTTTGATCATTTTTAGGGCCTTCCTCTGACACCGCCTGGTATAGATGTCCTGGATGGCAGGATTTTGGCCCCAGTGATGTACTGGGCCGTTGCACTACTTTCTGTAGCGCCTTGCAGTCGGATGCCGAGCAGTTACCATACCAAACGGTGATGCCAAGTCTCCTGCTGGGGAATAGGCATTGCCGTGCCCTCTTCAGGACTGTCTTGGTGTGTTCCCTGCCACATCCGACGAGCATCAGAGCCGGTGTAGTAGGATTCAATCTTATTCCTGTATTGACGCTTTGCGTGTTTGATGGTTCGTCAGATGGCATAGCGAGATTTCTTATAAGCGTCCGGGTTAGTGTCCCTCTCCTTGAAAGCGTCAGCTCTAGCCTTTAGCTCAGTGCGGATGTTGCCTGTAATCCATGGCTTCTGGTTGGGATATGTACGTATGGACGCTGTGGGGACGACGTCGTAGATGCACCTATTGATGAAGCCTGTGACTAATGTGGTATACTCCTCAATGCGATTGGATGAATCACGGCTCTGTGCTAGCAAAACAGTCCTGTAGCTTAGCATCCATGTCATCGGACCAGTTCCGTATCGAATGAGTGAATGATACTTCCTGCTTGAGTTTTCGCTTGTAAGCAGGAATCAGGAGGATATAATTATGGTCAGATTTGCCAAATGGAGGTTGAGGGAGAGCTTTGTATCCATCTCTATGTGTGGAGTAAAGGTGGTCTAGAGTTGTTTTCCTCTCGTTGCACGTGACATGCTGGTAGAAATTACGTAAAACAGATTAAAGTTTTCTTGCTTTAAAGTCCCCGGCCGCTAGGAGAGCCGCTTCTACAGTATATAAAGAGCATAGTATGTTAAGGTAGCTTGCAAGATAACATTGGTGTTTGCATTGATTCACGTATGAAGAGCAGTGTGTCATGTTGTAGGCTACTCATGAAATACAGTGCCTTGCGAAAGTATTCGGCCCCCTTGAACTTTGCGACCTTTTGCCACATTTCAGGCTTCAAACATAAAGATATAAAACTGTATTTTTTTGTGAAGAATCAACAACAAGTGGGACACAATCATGAAGTGGAACAACATTTATTGGATATTTCAAACTTTTTTAACAAATCAAAAACTGAAAAATTGGGTGTGCAAAATTATTCAGCCCCCTTAAGTTAATACTTTGTAGCGCCACCTTTTGCTGCGATGACAGCTGTAAGTCGCTTGGGGTATGTCTATCAGTTTTGCAGATCGAGAGACTGAAATTTTTTCCCATTCCTCCTTGCAAAACAGCTCGAGCTCAGTGAGGTTGGATGGAGAGCATTTGTGAACAGCAGTTTTCAGTTCTTTCCACAGATTCTCGATTGGATTCAGGTCTGGACTTTGACTTGGCCATTCTAACACCTGGATATGTTTATTTTTGAACCATTCCATTGTAGATTTTGCTTTATGTTTTGGATCATTGTCTTGTTGGAAGACAAATCTCCGTCCCAGTCTCAGGTCTTTTGCAGACTCCATCAGGTATTCTTCCAGAATGGTCCTGTATTTGGCTCCATCCATCTTCCCATCAATTTTAACCATCTTCCCTGTCCCTGCTGAAGAAAAGCAGGCCCAAACCATGATGCTGCCACCACCATGTTTGACAGTGGGGATGGTGTGTTCAGCTGTGTTGCTTTTACGCCAAACATAACGTCTTGCATTGTTGCCAAAAAGTTCAATTTTGGTTTCATCTGACCAGAGCACCTTCTTCCACATGTTTGGTGTGTCTCCCAGGTGGCTTGTGGCAAACTTTAAACAACACTTTTTATGGATATCTTTAAGAAATGGCTTTCTTCTTGCCACTCTTCCATAAAGGCCAGATTTGTGCAATATACAACTGTTGTCCTATGGACAGAGTCTCCCACCTCAGCTGTAGATCTCTGCAGTTCATCCAGAGTGATCATGGGCTTCTTGGCTGCATCTCTGATCAGTCTTTTCCTTGTATGAGCTGAAAGTTTAGAGGGACGGCCAGGTCTTGGTAGATTTGCAGTGGTCTGATACTCCTTCCATTTCAATATTATCGCTTGCACAGTGCTCCTTGGGATGTTTAAAGCTTGGGAAATCTTTTTGTATCCAAATCCGGCTTTAAACTTCTTCACAACAGTATCTCGGACCTGCCTGGTGTGTTCCTTGTTCTTCATGATGCTCTCTGCGCTTTTAACGGACCTCTGAGACTATCACAGTGCAGGTGCATTTATACGGAGACTTGATTACACACAGGTGGATTGTATTTATCATCATTAGTCATTTAGGTCAACATTGGATCATTCAGAGATCCTCACTGAACTTCTGGAGAGAGTTTGCTGCACTGAAAGTAAAGGGGCTGAATAATTTTGCACGCCCAATTTTTCAGTTTTTGATTCGTTAAAAAAGTTTGAAATATCCAATAAATGTCGTTCCACTTCATGATTGTGTCCCACTTGTTGTTGATTCTTCACAAAAAAAATACAGTTTTATATCTTTATGTTTGAAGCCTGAAATGTGGCAAAAGGTTGCAAAGTTCAAGGGGGCAGAATACTTTCGCAAGGCACTGTATGTCTGGTGTATTTCCTTCTTAGATCAATATACACTTCATGAGGGAAAATTAAGTCTGAAACAAATATCAAAGTGGAAATCACAAACTCCAGAAGCCTTTTTAATACACTAAAAGTTTTAAATGTCCTGTCATATTTATTTTTGTTTATTTGTTAACACCCCATAATACTGTATGCACCCCAAAAGAGCATTAGTGTATTGATAGCAGCCTCCCTCATGTGTCACACTTGGTGCAAGATTGAAGCTAGGCCACAGCTGGTCACAAAGCCTTCAGCACACAATGGGAAAGGGGACCCTGCTATTCATTAGCATGATGAGGCTGGGCTGTAATCAAATATGAAGCGCACACAAGAACACAACTGCCATTGAGAACAAATAGGATCAGATGGCCATGTACACAAAAAATGTACAGATGTAGGATCTTAATTTGAGCCAGTTTGCTACAGGAAAATAGTCTTTCAGCAACAGGAATTGTGAATTATTATGTGTATTAAAAATTATGGGCATTGTTTGTAGGGGCTGATACATTTTCCTTTAGGGCAAATCAAGTCTGAAATTTTAAAGTGGAAATTTCTAACTTTAGAAGCATTTCTAAACCTTGAATACACTAGAAGTTTTCATTTCCAGTCGTGCAGGAACATTTTTGGCAACAAAAGAGTGATCAAATTAAGATCCTATGTCTATATACAGATTAAATTAAGCTCCTATATCTGTATACAGATGTAAAATTTGATCACTTTTGTTGCTGAGAATTTTTCAGGAAATGAAACTTGTAGTGTATTAAGATCCTACATCTATACACATAGTGAAACCATTACCATCTAGCACATGCCCTACTTGGCCATGTGTTCCACTTAAGTCATTACTTTTAATAAGAAGCATATATTGTTAAGACCACCTTTTAAGGTGTGTGTGTGGGTGAGATGTTCTTCGTTATTTAGAAATCTTATTTTCAATGTTATGGTTCTTACAGCTTATACTGTACATTCCATAATACAAGTAACATAATTTATTTGTATGCTGGAATGAAATGTTTGCCTAGTAAGATTCTGACAAGCTTTTACACTGTACCATAGCCTAACCTATGTCCCTGAGGTTCATCCTCTATAATGTTCTGAAATCTCCAAGGTCACGTAGGTGAGTTGTGAGTTCTGCCAGATATTACAGTCTCTATCAGATCACCTTCTAAAATCAGCCTGGCCAAACAAACACGCAAATCCTACAATCTGAGTTCATCGCAAAACTGGTGAGTTTCAGTGTAATTTGACTCTCCAGCTTTAACACGGACATGGAAACCTAGTCCTCATCAAAGACTGTTCTGCCATTTGATCTTCAGTGAGCAATGTTTCTAAAAAGCCATAACATTCTCCTACCATGGGGCTGGGTTTAAAGTGGATTTAAAACCCCTTTATATGAGCCTATCCCATGAGTTTCTCTTATTCAATGTACACAAATAAATTGATATATCAAAATCCAATCAAACTTTGTCACATGCGCCTAATACAACAAGTGTAGACCTTATCGTGAAATGCTTACTTACTTATGTAGTAGACACAGCAAGAGTTGCTCATTGATAAAAAATACTAAAGAAAACACTCTGGGAGAACCAAATTCCGCTGGGTCTTGAATTTTAGGATATAAATTACACTAAACTACTAGGATAAAAGTACATAAGGCTTTTATCCTAGTAGTTTAGTTTATCCTAGTAGTTTAGTGTAATTTATATCCTAAAATTCAAGACCCATGCTTACATGAGTGCAATATGTTATGGTAATGTAAGCAGAGCTTTGGGTCACTCTTGAACTTTGACCATGAATGGAAATTTCGCAAGGGTCTTATGTTGGGCGAGAACCATGCTGCTAATATTCCCATGTGGGAGAGGAAAACCACAGGATGACATACAGTTGAAGTCGGAAGTTTACATACACCTTAGCCAAATAAATTTAAACTCAGTTTTTCACAATTCCTGACATTCAATCCTAGTAAAAATGGCCTGTTTTAGGTCAGTTAGGATCACCACTTTATTGTAGGAATGTGAAATGTCAGAATAATAGGTGAGAGAATGATTTATTTAAGCTTTTATTTCTTTCATCACATTCCCAGTGGGTCATAAGTTTACATACACTCAATTAGTATTTGGTAGCATTGCCTTTAAATTGTTTAACGTTTTGGGTAGCCTTCCACAAGCTTCCCACAATAAGTTGGATGAATTTTGGCCCATTCCTCCTGACAGAGCCGGTATAACTGAGTCAGGTTTGTAGGCCTCCTTGCTCGCACACGCTTTTTCAGCTCTGCCCACACATTTTCTATAGGGTGAGGGCTTTGTGATGGCCACGCCAATACCTTGACTTTGTTGTCCTTAAGCCATTTTGCCACAACTTTGAAAGTATGCGTATTGAAAGTATTGCGACCAAGCTTTAACTTCCTAACTGATGTCTTGAGATGTTGCTTCAATATATCCACAGAATTTTCCTACCTCATGATGCCATCTATTTTGTGAAGTGCACCAGCCACTCCTGCAACAAAGCACCCCCACAACATGATGCTGCCATCCACGTGCTTCGCGGTTGGGATGGTGTTCTTCGGCTTTCAAGCCTCCCCCTTTTTTCTCCAA
Organism: Oncorhynchus mykiss; assembly: GCF_057628025.1. Taxonomy (NCBI): domain Eukaryota; kingdom Metazoa; phylum Chordata; class Actinopteri; order Salmoniformes; family Salmonidae; genus Oncorhynchus; species Oncorhynchus mykiss. The sequence goes on along the minus strand of NC_143045.1, from coordinate 21,368,651 downwards.
ACATAACGATGGTCATTATAGCCAAACAGTTCCATTTTGGTTTCATCAGACCAAAGAATATTTTGCCAAAAGTACGATCTTTGTCCCCATGTGCAGTTGCAAACCGTAGTCTGGCTTTTTTTAGGGTGGTTTTGGAGCAGTGGCTTCTTCCTTGCTGAGCAGCCTTTCAGGTTATGTCAATATAGGACTCGTTTTACTGTGGATATAGATACTTTTGTACCTGTTTCCTGCAGCATCTTCACAAGGTCCTTTGCTGTCGTTCTGGGATTGATTTGCACTTTTCGCACCAAAATACGTTCATCTCTAGGAGACAGAACGCGTCTCCTTCCTGAGTGGTATGACGGCTGCGTGGTCCAATGGTGTTTATACTTGCATACTATTGTTTGTACATATGAAAGAGGTACCTTCAGGCATTTGGAAATTGCTCCCAAGGATGTGTGGAGGTCTACAATTTTTTTTATGAGATCTTGGCTGATTTCTTTTGATTTTCTCATGATGTCAAGCAAAGAGGCACTGAGTTTGAAAGTAGGGCTTGAAATACATCCACAGGTACACCTCCAATTGACTCAAATTATGTAAATTAGCCTATCAGAAAGCCATGACATCATTTTCTGGAATTTTCCAAGCTGTTTAAAGGCGCAGTCAACTTAGTGTATGTAAACTTCTGACCCACTGGAATTGTGATACAGTGAGTTATAAGTGAAATAATCTGTCTGTAAACAATTGTTGGAAAAATGACTTGTGTCATGCACAAAGTAGATGTCCTACCCGACTTGCCAAAACTATAGTTGGTTAGCAAGAAATTTGTGGAGTGGTTGAAAAATGAGTTTTAATGACTCCAACCTAAGTGTATGTAAACTTCCGACTTCAACTGTATTGTTTATGTATGTAACACAACCCTTTACATAGAGAATAATGAGAGTGTCATAAATACTCAAATAGTCATAAATACTATAAGTAGTCAAATATCAGTCATCCATCTTCATTGAAAATAGAAAAGAAAGGCAAGCAGGATAAGGGAAATGAATAATGGGCTTTATATCCAGCGCAATGAGAATAGAGGAGATAGTGAAGTCATGATGGATGCACCTGCAATAATCTGATGTAATTATAATACATTAAGAATTTACATAGGCTATTGGACTGTCAAGACAAGATTAAGAAATAAAACATTTGTTGTTCAACACTTTCCTTTTAAGGTTCTGTACATTACAGCCTATGTCCCATTTTTACAAAAAAAAAATGTTTGAACCTTTATTTAACTAGGCAAGTCAGTTAAGAACAAATTCTTATTTATGATGACGGTCTACACCGGCTAAACCCGGATGATGCTGGGCCAATTGTGCACCGCCCTATGGGACTCCCAATCATGGCCAGTTGTGATACAGCCTGCCTCATGGGTCAAGGCACTTGACACCCAAATTTAACTTTTTCCTTCCAGTGTTGTGATGTATAGGCCTACTCAGAGCCAGAGCCATATTAGAATAAAATATATGGCTCTGGGGCTACTTTGTAATTGAAAAATGATTACAAACAGTTCAAATGAATCTAACTTGAGATTATCCAACAACTTTAGCAGTCATTTAGTTATCGAAGGGGCTCTAAACTATTTCTATACTTAATACCTAGAGTGATTCGATTCTGCTTTTTCACAGTAACTGTACAAACCTTTTTCTTTACAGCCTATGATGAACAGATGAATGGATGTTCATTGTTCAGGGTGGGATGGGGATGAAGGATGTGATCATGTTAGTTGAGAGTTTTGTGGCACTATACTTCCCCCTGGTGGTATTTGGAAGTGGTAGCACTGAATTGAACCACAGTTAAATAACGTCCAAGATGATTCCATCGGCTGCGTTCACACAGACAGCTCAATTCTGAAATGTTTTCACTAATTGGTCTTTTGACCAATCATATCAGCTCTGATAAAGATCTGATGTGATTGTTCAAAAGACCAATAAGTGGAAAAAGATCAGAATCTTGGCTGCCTGTGTGAATGCACTTACAGAGCCTGTGTAGCCTAGGCCTAATCAACACAAACGAGTCAATAGCAGCTTGCAGGGAGTAGGACTTGGACAAATGTGTTGCAAAAAAATAAGTAACTGTGGGCATATGCCTGTTTAGCAGTTTACCTTGATTTGGAAAATATTATTATATTATTGCTGAAAATTGATTAAGGTCTAACTGCTTTGGTCTGGCATATTACATTCCCACCAAAACCACAATCAGTTGTGGACACCTGCACAGAATAACATTTGATGGATTATGATGTAAAAATCTGATTCCAGGTCGGCATGCTCCGTGTAAACGTCATACATTCTAACATTTCTGAGAACAGAGCAGGCCCGCCATTTCCCTGAATGCGTCTAGTCCTTTAAACCCAGTAGGAGTGGCGATAGGAAGACACAGAGATCCAGTGAGCGAGAGATCGGGATGAGAAATAGGCAGAGAATGAGTCAGCCTACCAAATGTACCACCGCATCTTTATTTATGAAATACATTTGATCAAAGGCGTTTTTCGGATCAACACTGGACTGAAATAATCAAGCTTTGGATACGTTAGAATTGTGTAGTATAATTTTTCTTCTGCCTCGTCGCCCTGTCTTTTTCTTTAAGTTTTTCCCTTTTCTTTATTTTTAAATAGGTGGTGGACTGGAGGTGTCGACCGTGGAGATTTTATAATTCAATTAATTTGGAACTTTATAGACATTGTGATTTTTCAAATCTTTGTTGCATCAATAAACGAAGATGTCGGGGCAGAGCATTACTGACAGGATAACTGCAGCCCAGCACAGTGTAACTGGATCTGCTGTGTCGAAAACAGTATGCAAGGCCACCACACATGAAATAATGGGTCCGAAAAAGAAACATTTGGATTGTAAGTATCGAAATTATCGAGAGTTTCTGATGTGTCATTCATTAAAACCAGTCGGAGGTCTGCATCTCGAGTTATGGCGATGCTGATAAGGCCTGAAGCCTGAGTGGATAGGCTAATGTTATTGCTATGTTAACTCCTGTCAAAATGTATCAAGCATACATTTTAGCAAAACGAGAGCATACATTTTAGCAAAACGAGAGCATACAATGAGACCGCTCGTAACATTATTTAACGTTAACAGTAATATCAGATTTTTTGATAATTTCAGTGTAGGCCTACTCATCATCACTGTCACATTAGCTAGCTTTCTAGCCGCCTGTTAAGTGGTTTCATTCATTCTGCATAGCTTTAGGCTGCCCTCCCTGACCTAAACAGTTATCATGTATTTATCATTCATAGTGTATCTTATCTTACAATTTATTGACAAGTTCTCCATGATAGAGTACATTTAACGTTTTGGCTATACAAAAATGACCCGCAAAATATATGTTCCAGGGAGTAAATTCAGTAGACCTATTTTATCTATTTACCATAAGATGAGGGTTTAACAACCACATTTGAACAGCTCAGCTGTGGAAACTACCTTGTTCATTTTTCAGAGTAGAATACTTTGTCTCGTAAGGTGTAGCCTACATTATCATCACTACTAGGTGTGTGTCATTGCTGGGGACCGCACATGTACAGTGCCTTTTTGAAAGTATTCACACTTCTTGACTTATTCCACATTTTGTTGTGTGACAGCCTGAATTTAAAATGGATTAAATATATATTTTTCTCTCCCATCTACACATAATACCCAATAATGATTAAAAAAAATTCAAATGAATTGAATATGAAGATATACAGATATCTAGTTTACTTAAGTATTCACACACCTGAGTCAATACATGTTAGAATCACCTTTGGCTGTGATTACAGCTGTGAGTCTTTCTGGGTAAGTCTCTAAGAGCTTTGCACACCTAGATTGTACATTATTATTATTTTTTTAATTCAAGCTCTGTCAAGTTGGTTGTTCATCATTGCTAGACAGACATTTTAATTTCTTGCTGTAGATTTTCAAGCAGATGTAAGTCAAAATTGTAACTAGGCCAATCAGGAACATTCAATGTCATCTTGGTAAGCAACACCAGTGTATATTTGGCCTTGTGTTTTATGATATTTTCCTGCTGAAAGGTTGTTTCACCCTCTCTGTCTGTTGGAAACCAGACTGAACCAGGTTTTCCTGTAGGATTTTGCCTGTGCTTTAAATAAACTCCCCAGACCTTGCCAATGAATAGCATACCCATAACATTGTGCAGCCACCACTATACTTGAATATATAAATTGGTACTCTGATGTTGTTGGATTTGCCGCAAACATAACCTTTGTATTCAGGACATATCAAATAACATCTTATTTGTCACATACGCGTGTTTAGCAGATGTTATTGGGGGTGTAGCGAAATGCTTGTAAAGTAAATTTCTTTGCCACATTGTTTGGTAGTTTTACTTTAGCACAGGGGTGTCACTCATTCCATGGAGGGCCAAGTGTCTGCTGGTTTTTGTTTTTTCCTTTCAATTACAACAGACAACCAGGTGAGGGGAGTTCCTTACTAATCAGTAACTATAATTCATCAATCAAGTTCAAGTTAGAGGAAACCCTGCATTAAACTCTAACTATTTTAAAATCACAATTGGCCTCATGGTGGTTTCCTTACACTCCGGCAACTGAGTTAGGAAGGACGCCAGTATTTTTGTAGTGACTGGGTGTATTGATACACCACACAAAGTGTAATTTAATAACTTCATGCTCAAATGGATATTCAATGTATTTTTTTATTACCCATCTACCAATAGGTGCCCTTTGCGAGGCATTGGAAAACCTCTCTGGTCTTTGTGGATGAATCGACTGAGGGACCTTAATTATCTGTATGTGTTGGGTACAGAGAGGAGGTAGTCATGCAAAAATCATGTTAAACACTTATTGCACACAGTGAGTCCATGCAACTTATTATGTGACTTTTTTTTTATTACTCTTGAACTTTAGGCTTGCCATAAAGGGGTTGAATACTTATTGACTCAAGACATTTCAGCTTTTCATTTTTTATTAATTTGTAAACATTTCTAAGAACATAATTACATTATGGGATATTGTGTGTAGGCCAGTGACACAATCTCAATTTAATCATTTTTAAATCCATTTAACACAACAATGTATGAAAAGTCAAGGGGTGTATGTCACTTCCAACTATTATATGGTCTGTCTCACTCACCTGGTCTCTAGTTACAAAAGTGTAGCAATTGCTCACAGGAAAGGGAAATAGAATGTGTCAGGATGCCCTTTCATTTCAATGGGGTGTTATGCATAAATGGACTGGTATAGTTTGATCAATAATCAATTCATGATTGTGGGTGTTTAAAAAATATATATATATATTTATTTTTTTATAATCAACTGTAGTACACTCAAATAGTTTTAGAATTGTATTCTCAATATTGGTTGGTAGGCCTATCCCTTTGCAATATTTGCTCAATCAGAAAATCAGAAGTCAAGAAGCCAACTATAGTCCTAGCCAAAGCTGTGCTTGCACTTGAGGTCTGAATGGTTTGGCTGTCTGTGTAGCAGAGCTGCCTGGTTACTTGCCAGTGGAGTAATAGTTATTTGGTACAGAGAGCTCTTTATGGCAGTCGGGGCCAGGCACAAGGATTTTCCTCTGGACTCCAGTAGTCTGATTTAATCAGGTTGTAATACACAATTAATTGGTATATACTTTGTCTCAAATTTTGAGCAGCTGAAGGACAAACCACACAGACAACTGGTGAGTGTAATTGTATTCAACATTCTGACTTGTAAGGAACATTTTCACAGGCATTAGTTTCAGGCTGTATATACCAATTCATTGTAAATTACAGCCTGCTTAATCAGACGAGGCATCCATCAGACTGCTATATATATATATTTATGTGTTAATGTTGTAAATGACTATTGTAGCTGAAAATGGCAGATACAAAATATATATATAAATATATATATATATACATATACATATACAGTGCCTTGCGAAAGTATTCGGCCCCCTTGAACTTTGCGACCTTTTGCCACATTTCAGGCTTCAAACATAAAGATATAAAACTGTATTTTTTTGTGAAGAATCAACAAGTGGGACACAATCATGAAGTGGAACGACATTTATTGGATATTTCAAACTTTTTTAACAAATCAAAAACTGAAAAATTGGGCGTGCAAAATTATTCAGCCCCTTTACTTTCAGTGCCGCAAACTCTCTCCAGAAGTTCAGTGAGGATCTCTGAATGATCCAATGTTGACCTAAATGCCTAATGATGATAAATACAATCCACCTGTGTGTAATCAAGTCTCCGTATAAATGCACCTGCACTGTGATAGTCTCAGAGGTCCGTTAAAAGCGCAGAGAGCATCATGAAGAACAAGGAACACACCAGGCAGGTCCGAGATACTGTTGTGAAGAAGTTTAAAGCCGGATTTGGATACAAAAAGATTTCCCAAGCTTTAAACATCCCAAGGAGCACTGTGCAAGCGATAATATTGAAATGGAAGGAGTATCAGACCACTGCAAATCTACCAAGACCTGGCCGTCCCTCTAAACTTTCAGCTCATACAAGGAGAAGACTGATCAGAGATGCAGCCAAGAGGCCCATGATCACTCTGGATGAACTGCAGAGATCTACAGCTGAGGTGGGAGACTCTGTCCATAGGACAACAATCAGTTGTATATTGCACAAATCTGGCCTTTATGGAAGAGTGGCAAGAAGAAAGCCATTGCTTAAAGATATCCATAAAAAGTGTCGTTTAAAGTTTGCCACAAGCCACCTGGGAGACACACCAAACATGTGGAAGAAGGTGCTCTGGTCAGATGAAACCAAAATTGAACTTTTTGGCAACAATGCAAAACGTTATGTTTGGCGTAAAAGCAACACAGCTGAACACACCATCCCCACTGTCAAACATGGTGGTGGCAGCATCATGGTTTGGGCCTGCTTTTCTTCAGCAGGGACAGGGAAGATGGTTAAAATTGATGGGAAGATGGATGGAGCCAAATACAGGACCATTCTGGAAGAATACCTGATGGAGTCTGCAAAAGACCTGAGACTGGGACGGAGATTTGTCTTCCAACAAGACAATGATCCAAAACATAAAGCAAAATCTACAATGGAATGGTTAAAAAATAAACATATCCAGGTGTTAGAATGGCCAAGTCAAAGTCCAGACCTGAATCCAATCGAGAATCTGTGGAAAGAACTGAAAACTGCTGTTCACAAATGCTCTCCATCCAACCTCACTGAGCTCGAGCTGTTTTGCAAGGAGGAATGGGAAAACATTTCAGTCTCTCGATGTGCAAAACTGATAGAGACATACCCCAAGCGACTTACAGCTGTCATCGCAGCAAAAGGTGGCGCTACAAAGTATTAACTTAAGGGGGCTGAATAATTTTGCACGCCCAATTTTTCAGTTTTTGATTTGTTAAAAAAGTTTGAAATATCCAATAAATGTCGTTCCACTTCATGATTGTGTCCCACTTGTTGTTGATTCTTCACAAAAAAATACAGTTTTATATCTTTGTTTGAAGCCTGAAATGTGGCAAAAGGTCGCAAAGTTCAAGGGGGCTGAATACTTTCGCAAGGCACTGTATATATTAGTACCAGTCAAAAGTATGGACACACCTACTCATTCAAGGGTTTCTTTATTTTGACTATGTTCTACATTGTAGAATAGTGAAGACATCAACAATGAAATATAATATGATTCCATATCTTGTGTGTGTGTATATATACGTACATATGTGTGTGTGTGTTACACAGTACCTTCGGAAAGTATTCAGACCCCTTGAGTTTTCCACATTTTTCTACGTTAGCCTTATTCTAAAATGGATTAAATAAAAAAATCTTCAGCAATCTATACACAATTCCCCATAATGACAAACCGTAACGTTTTTTTTTTTGCATATTTAGCAAATGTATTAAAAACATACCTCATCAGACCTTTTGCTTATGAGCTCAGGTGCATCCTGTTTCCATTGCTCATCCTTGATGTTTCTACAACTTGATTGGAGTCTGCCAGTGGTACATTCAATTGATTGGACTTGATTTGCAAAGGCACACACCTGTCAATATATGGTCCCACAGTTGACCGTGCATGTCAGAGAAAAAACCAAGCCATGAGGACAAAGGAATTGTCCGTAGAGCTCCGAGACAGGATTGTGTCGACGCACAGATCTGGAGAAGGGTACCAAAACATTTCTGCAGCATTGAAGGTCCCCAAGAACACAGTTGCCTCCATCATTCTTAAATGGAAGAAGTTTGGAACCATCAAGACTCTTCCTAGAGTTGGCTGCCCAGCCAAATTGAGTAATTGGAAGGGCCTTGGTCAGGAAGGTGACCAAGAAACTCATTCATATATCTTTGTGTACATATTCTTTATCCCTCTACACTTGTGTGTATAAGGTAGTAGTTTTGCAATTGTTAGGTTAGATTACTCGTTGGTCATTACTGCATTGTCGGAACTAGAAGCACAAGCATTTCGCTACGCTCGCATTAACATCTGCTAACCCTGTGTACTGTATGTGACAAATACATTTGATTTTGTTTTGATTTTTTTATTTGAATCCGATGGTCACTGACAGAGCTCTAAGGTTCCTTTTATGGAGATGGGAGAACATTCCAGAAGGACAACCTTCTTTGCAGCACTCCATCAATCAGGCCTTTATGGTAGAGTGGCCAGACGGAAGCCACGCCTCTTCAAAAGGCACATGACAGCCCGCTTGAAGTTAGCCAAAAGGCACCGAAAAGACTCTCAGACCATGAGAAACGAAGATTGAAATCTCTGGCCTGAATGCCAAGCTTCACGTCTGGAGGAAACCTGGCACCATCCCTCCGGTGAAGCATAGTGGTGGCAGCATCATGCTGTTGGGATGTTTTTCAGCAGCAGGAACTGGGAAATTAGTCAGTATCAAGGCAAAGATGAATGGAGCAAAGTACAGAGAGATCCTTGATGAAAACCTGCTCAGGACCTCTGACCGGGGCAAAGGTTCAACTTACAACAGGACAACACAGGAGTGGCTTCGGTACAAGTCTCTGAATGTCCGTAAGTGGCCCAGCCAGAGCCCGGACTTGAACCCGATCGAATATCTCTGGAGAGACCTGAAAATAGCTGTGCAGCAACGCTCCCCATCCAACCTGACCGAGCTTGAGGATATACAGAGAAGAATGGTAGAAACTCCCCAAATACAGGTGTGCCAAGCTTGTAGCGTCATACCCAAGAAGACTCTGCTGTAATTGCTGCCGAAGGTCCTTCAACAAAGTACTGAGTAAAGGGTCTGAATACTTATGTAATATTTCAGTTTTTATTTGTAAGATTATATTTTTTTAGCTTTGTTTTCCCCCCCCTCAATGTACACACAATACCCCATAATGACAATGTAATTCATTTTAGAATAAGGCTGTAAGGTAACAGAATGTGGAAAAAGTAATGGGGTCTGAATATTTTCCGAAGGCACTGTATGTTTAAAAAAAAAAAAAGATCCTTGATGGCAGCGTCAAACCTTTTTTAATCTGTGTGACCATCTTCAGAAACGCTATTCGTCACAAAGATGCAAAAGTAACAGTGAATGCAACTAAGGACCTCTCCATTTAATTCACTCTCATTTTAATACATTTAATTATATACTGAACAAAAATATGAACGCAACAAAATTTCAATGATTTTACTGAGTTATAGTTAATTTCAGGAAATCAGTCAAATGAAATAAATGTGTTAGGCCCTTATCTATGGATTTCACATTATTGAGCAGGGGTGCAACCATGTGTGGGTCTGGAAGGGAATAGGCCCACCCACTGGGGGCCAGGCCCACTCATTGGGGAGCAAATCCCAAAGAATCAGAATTAGTTTTTCCTCTCAAGGCTTTATTACAGCCAGAAATACTCTTCAGTTTCATCAGCCGTCTGGGTGGCTGGTCTCCGACGATCCGGCAGGTGAAGAAGCTGGATGTGGAGTTCGTGGGCTGGTTTGGTTAAACGTGATCTTTTTTCCCCAAATCAAATCAAATCAAATTTGATTTGTCACATACACATGGTTAGCAGATGTTAATGCGAGTGTAGCGAAATGCTTGTGCTTCTAGTTCCGACAATGCAGTAATAACCAACAAGTAATCTAGCTAACAATTCCAAAACTACTACCTTATAGACACAAGTGTAAGGGGATAAAGAATATGTACATAAAGATATATGAATGAGTGATGGTACAGAGCGGCATAGGCAAGATACAGTAGATGGTATTGAGTACAGTATATACATACATATGAGATGAGTATGTAAACAAAGTGGCATAGTTAACGTGGCTAGTGATACATGTATTACATAAAGATGCAGTAGATGATATAGAGTACAGTATATACGTATACATATGAGATGAATAATGTAGGGTAGGGTATGTAAACATATTAGGTAGCATTGTTTAAAGTGGCTAGTGATATATTTTACATAATTTCCCATCAATTTCCATTATTAAAGTGGCTGGAGTTGAGTCAGTGTGTTGGCAGCAGCCACTCAATGTTAGTGGTGGCTGTTTAACAGTCTGATGGCCTTGAGATAGAAGCTGGAACTTAACTTAAGGAACTTAAAGGAACTTAAAACTTACTACCCTCTCCACTACTGTTCCATCGATGTGGATAGGGGGGTGTTCCCTCTGCTGTTTCCTGAAGTCCACAATCATCTCCTTAGTTTTGTTGACGTTGAGTGTGAGGTTATTTTCCTGACACCACACTCCGAGGGCCCTCACCTCCTCCCTGTAGGCCGTCTCGTCGTTGTTGGTAATCAAGCCTACCACTGTGTCGTCTGCAAACTTGATGATTGAGTTGGAGGCGTGCGTGGCCACACAGTCGTGGGTGAACAGGGAGTACAGGAGAGGGCTCAGAATGCACCCTTGCGGTTGTGAGGCCGGTTGGACATACTGCCAAATTCTCTAAAACAACATTGAAGGCGGGTTATGGTAGAGAAATGAACATTACATTATTTGGCAACAGCTCTGTTGGACATTCCTGCAGTCAGCATGTCAATTTGCATGCTTCCTCAACTTAAGACATCTGTGGCATTGTGTTGTAACAGAACTGCACATTTTAAAGTGGCCTTTTTTTGCCCCCAGCACAAGGTGCACCTGTGTAATGAGAATGCGGTTTAATCAGCTTCTTAATATGCCACACCTGTCAGGTAGATGGATTATCTTGGCAATGGATAAATGCTCACTAACAGGGATGTAAACAAATTTGTGCACAAATTTGAGAGAAACAAGCTTTTTGTGCATATGGAAAATGAAAATGTCTGGGATTTTTTATTTCAGCTTAAGAAACATGGGACCAACACTTTACATGTTGTTTAATATTTTTATTCAGTATGTGTGTTTAAATTTCAAGCATGTTATAGTTCTGCAAGCAGGTTATGCATAATAGGTTACCGTTCAAATGTCATTTTCATCGTGATTATGGGAGCATATTGCATGACGCACAGGTACAATGATGTGGAGGTTGCTGGTTCAGACCCCTACTGAAGCATGTAGTAGGCTAGCTACATACTTTATTTATTTTCCTAAATTATTTTGGGAGACATTGGCCTTTGGAACGACTGGAAAACTGTGAAACCAAGGTGATCACTGGTCACTTAATCTGAAAGTGTCCACTTTTAATCACTTTTTAATCCTATGAACGATCTATGCTAAAGTTGTGAATTGATTCAGCCAGCCTGTTGTTTCACACCTATTAGTTGAGTTTAGGCCTACAGTACTCCTGCGGTACAGGAGTCTTGACCTAACAGTATGAGGGAAAGTTGCCCCTCCCAGTCTTCACTGAATAATCAGCTAACCATGCTAACTGCTGCCCTGGAAGGTTATACTGTCCTACTTAGACTCCTGAAAACATGAGAATATAGGCCAGAAAGCCAGGCCTGGTTGTTAGACTGACGATCTGTTCATCACTCAGTCTGACTCTGAATGAGAATGGGTAAGCACAGGTTTGACTGGCATCCCCCATTCTCTACATCAGGGCTCCAACCCTGTTCCTGGAGAACTACTGTCCTGTAGGTTTTCACTCCAACCCTAATTTAGTGCACCTGATTCTAATAATTAGCTGGTTGATAGATTTATGTTATCATTTATGTTATTTGTCACATGTGTAGACCTTACAGTGAAATTATTACTTACGAGCCCTTAACCAACAATGCAGTTTTTAGAACCCCTCCCCCCCCAAAAAAAAGTCAGAGATAAAAGTAACAAATAAATAAAGAGCAGCTGTAAATAACAATAGCGGGGGTACTGTATATTAGAGGTCGACCGAGTATGATTTTTCAACGCCGATACCAATTTATTGAAGGACCAAAAAAATGATACCAATTAATTGGGCGATTTTTAAATGTATTTGTAATAATGACAATTACAACAATACTGAATGAACACTTATTTTAACTTAATATAATACATCAATAAAATCAATTTAGCCAAAAAAAAAATGAAACATGTTCAATTTGGTTTAAATAATGCAAAAACAAAGTGTTGGAGAAGAAAGTAAAAGTGCAATATGTGCCATGTAAAATAGCTAACGTTTAAGTTCCTTGCTCAGAACATGAGAACATATGAAAGCTGGTGGTTCCTTTTAACAGGAGTCTTCAATAATCCCAGGTAAGAAGTTTTAGGTTGTAGTTATTATAGGAATTATAGGACAATTTCTCTCTATACGATTTGTATTTCATATACCTTTGACTATTGGATGTTCTTATAGGCACTTTAGAATTGCCAGTATAACAGTATAGCTTCCGTCCCTTTCCTCGCCCCTACCTGGGCTCGAACCAGGAACACCGACAACAGCTACCCTCAAAGCAGCGTTACCCATGCAGAGCAAGGGGAACAACCACTCCAAGTCTCAGAGCGAGTGACGTTTGAAACGCTATTAGCGCGCACCACGCTAACTAGCTAGCCATTTCACATCGGTTACACCAGCCTAATCTCGGGAGTTGATAGGCTTGAAGTCATAAACAGCTCAATGCTTGAAGCACATCGACGAGCTGCTGACAAAACGCACAAAAGTGCTGTTTGAATGAATGCTTATGAGCCTGCTGGTGCCTACCATCGCTCAGTCAGACTGCTCTATCAAATCATAGACTTAATTATAACAACACACAGAAATACGAGCCTTAGGTCATTAATATGGTCGAATCTGGAAACTATCATCTCGATAACAAGATGTTTATTCTTTCAGTGAAATACGGAACCGTTCCGTATTTTATCTAACGGGTGGCATCCATAAGTCTAAATATTCCTGTTACATTGCACAACCTTCAATGTAATGTCATAATTACGTAAAATTATGGCAAATTAGGCGGCCCAAACTGTTGCATATACAGGGACTCTGCGTTGAATGAACGCAAGAGAAGTGACACAATTTCACCTGGTTAATATTGCCTGCTAACCTGGATTTCTTTTAGCAAAATATGCAGGTTTAAAAATATATACTTCTGTGTATTGATTTTAAGAAAGGCATTGATGTTTATGGTTAGGTACACATTGGAGCAAGACCATTCTTTTTCCGCGAATACGCACCGCATTGATTATATGCAACGCAGGACACGCTAGTAATATCATCAACCATGTGTAGTTAACTAGTGATTATGATTGATTGTTTTTTATAAGATAAGTTTAATGCTAGCTAGCAACTTAACTTGGCTTCTTACTGCATTCGCTTAACAGGCAGTCTCCTCGTGGAGTGCAATGTAATCGGGTGGTTAGAGCGTTGGACTGGTTAACTGTAAGGTTGCAAGATTGAATCCCCGAGCTGACAAGGTAAAAATCTGTCATTCTGCCCCTGAACAAGGCAGTTAACCCACCGTTCCTAGGCCGTCATTAAAAATAAGAATGTGTTCTTAACTGACTTGCCTAGTTAAATAAAGGTGTAAAAAAATCGGCCAAATCGGTGTCCAAAAATACCGATATCCAATTGTTATGAAGACTTGAAACTCGGCCATTTCGATTAATCGGTCGACCTCTAGTATGAACGTACAGTCACTGTGGGGACGACGTCCTCGATGCACTTATTGATAAAGCCATTGTCTTATGTGGTGTACTCCTCAATGCCATTGGAAGAATCCCAGAACATATTCCAGTCTGCTAGCAAAACAGTCCTGTAGTTTAGCATCTGCTTCATCAGACCACTTTTTTATAGACCAAGTCACTGGTGCTTCCTGCTTTAATTTTAGCTTGTACGCAGGAATCAGGAGGATAGAATTATGGTCAGATTCCCCAAATGGGAGGGCGAGGGAGAGCTTTGTACACGTCTCTGTGTGTGGAGCAAAGGTGGTCTAGAATTTTTTTCCTCTGGTTGCAAACGTGCTGACAGAAATGAGGTAAAACTGATTAAAGTTTCCCTGCATTAAAGTCCCCGACTACTAGGAGCGCTGCCTCTGGATGAGCGTTTTCCTGTTTGCTTATGGCAGTATACAGCTCACTGAGTGTGGTTTTAGTGCCAGCATCGGTCTGTGGTGGTATGTAGACAGCTATGAAAAATACAGATGGAAACTCTAGGTAGATAGTGTGGTCTACAGCTTATCATGAGATACTCTACCTCAGGCGAGCAAAACCTTGAGACTTCCTTAGATATCGTGCACCAGCTGTTGTTTACACATATGCATAGGCCCCCGCCCCGTGTCTTACCAGAGGCTGCTGTTCTATCCTGCCGATGGAGTGTATAACCCGCCAGCTGCATGTTCTTAATGTCGTCATTCAACCACGACTCAGTGAAACATAAGATTTTAGTTTTTAATGTCCCGTTGGTAGGATATACGTGCTTTCAGTTTGTCCCATTTATTTTCTAGCGATTGAACGTTAGCTGGCAGGACGGAAGGCAAAGGCAGATTAGCCTCTCGTCGCCTGATCCTCACAAGGCACCCTGATCTTTTTCCACAAAATTTCAGTTTCCTTATCCAGAGCTGATAAGATTGTCGTGTCTGTGTGCCCAAGAAAAGACCCAGGCCTCAAATAGCAAACTTACACAAATGGTTTAGGATCCATTTTCTTCTTAAAAAAATGTTATATTGTGAAGAGAAAATAAGCTTAAAAGGAACTTAGCCTAGTAGCTGACTTGTACTGGTTCATGGGCCTTATTAGAGTAGAGCTTTAGGCCAACTGAGGCTATAGACGAGTGGAGAGAACTGGTGGCGGAAGGAGCTACTAGTACTTAAGATATTTGACCAAAAATATATTGTTCGATTTAAAGATGGTGACATATTCATCAGGCTTTCATCTATTGAACTTCAGTAGACCCTCTTGAGGAATTGCCATGGCAAAAAAATTTAAGAGAGAGGCAGCCTGTAGTACCGTAGCATAGTAATTAAGTGTCTTGAGTATAGTTAAGCAATTAGCAAGACCTTGAATTAAAGCTAATTGAATGAGATTGCAGTTAAGGGGAAAGTGCCCGTGTCTGTTTGCACAGATTTAAAAACAATGTCTTTCATAGACTATTAACTGACTTGAACCCAAAATTCAACTCCCCATAGGGGAAATGCCTTGTATCCAAAGTTGTTTT
Source organism: Oncorhynchus mykiss (assembly GCF_057628025.1). NCBI lineage: Eukaryota > Metazoa > Chordata > Actinopteri > Salmoniformes > Salmonidae > Oncorhynchus > Oncorhynchus mykiss. Next base: position 21,353,199 of record NC_143045.1, on the reverse strand, counting down.
AACCTCTACTGGCCACTACTGTTACTACCTGGCATCAATTATCCATGGTCTTCGTAGACATCGAGCGATCGCTAACATGTCTCTGTCTGTCTGTCTGTCTGTCTGTCTGTCTCGTCCTTAGACCTGATCCATTGCACCAATGAGATGAACGTGAACATTCCCCAGCTGGCTGACTCACTGTTTGAAAGGACCACCAGCACGAGCTGGGTGGTGGTCTTCAAGTCGCTCATCGCCACACACCACCTCATGGTCTACGGTAATGAGGTGAGCTGAGCTTACAATCACCACTCTCTACAGTCTTGTCTATAGCTACATTCACCACTCATTACATTATTGTCTGTAATATATAGTATTTCTATAATAGCAATGCTATAGTGTTGAAGTTTTCAGTTCAGACATTAAGACAATCAATTGCTAACCATGGAATTTCTAGGTTTATATCATAATCAATATTTTTATATAAATCTGGAAATTACTCTGGTGTGCCGGTCCCATTCTATTTCTGTAGATCAATGGAAATTAAGAATACGTGTTGATATCCCTCTTTTTCTTTGATACAGCGTTTTGTCCAGTACTTGGCTTCAAGGAACACATTATTCAACCTCAGTAATTTTTTGGACAAAAGTGGTTTACAAGGTAAAGTTTGAGTACTGCTGTTTTCAAGATCATCCTTAACTGTTAGTGACAAATACTTATAAGCTGAAACAATATAACTTATGAACGACTATAGCATGATTCTCATGTAGGTTTTCATGACAAATGTAAGATTTATATCACTTCTCAGGTCTCTCTCTCCCAGGCTACGATATGTCCACATTTATCCGGAGGTACAGTCGATATCTGAATGAGAAGGCTGTGTCATACAGACAGGTTGCATTTGACTTCACTAAAGTAAAGCGAGGGTAAGAAATTCCCAACATATCAACAAAAGAAAGTGGTATGTTTCTTTTTGACTGACCCTCTCCTTACGTGAATGTATGTCTATGAAGTTATAAAGGCTCAAATAATTTCTTACAATAAACACTTTCTCCTTGCAGAGTCGCCCGCAGGTGTAAAAATAATTAAAATATTTATGACAGCTCAAATATTTAGTTTAGAAGAGAACAAGATTCCTGTCAGTTTTAATGACAGAATGACATTTTTTTCAAAATTGTTCAATGCTTTTTATATCCTATGAAGTAATCACAGGGGTATTTCTGTAACTCTGGGAACGATTTGTTAACATGCAGTAGAAATTGACTGGCTGCGGCTATTCTCACTGATTCCCTCCCTCTCTGTCCTTTGTGCTTCTAACACCTATCTAACACTACACACACATCTCAACAGGGTGGATGGGGTGATGAGGACCATGAATACAGAGAAGCTACTGAAGACCATCCCTATCATACAAAACCAGATGGACGCCCTCCTCGACTTCAATGTGAGTCTGAGGTCAACCTCCCCAGAACTGTGCTGCTCAGGTCCTGTAATATGTACTGTAATATGAGAAGGTTCCTGGGGCTAACAGATTGTCAGGCATACTGATTACTGAATGGACAGTGCTGAAACCAGAGATAGATACAGGCTGAAACAAAAGATGGACACATTCCTCCACACTGACCTGCTCTTTAATTGTTTGTCAGCGAAGCCAAAGTCATTATTGTGTGTTAAAAGGGCAACTTATGGCTTATGTGAAACTGAATGATGTGTCTTCTTCAGGTTAATGCCAATGAGCTCACAAACGGAGTGATAAATGCAGGGTTCATGCTCCTCTTCAAAGATTCCATTAGGCTTTTTGCTGCATATAACGAAGGCATCATCAACCTGCTGGGTAAAACCTCAACTCCAACTGTATTTTCTTCACTAGTTTCTAATCAATACCCTTTCAAAATGTTTAGTCTGGAGATGCTTTGTAGATCCTTGTACTGTAGATCTTTTGATATGTACAGTACTACATTTTACTAATGGAGACTAGATTCTCTACAGAGTTTATCCCTAGTGTGTCTACAGACTTTCAGAGTAAATGCCTGCTGTTTTTTTATTTTTTATTTTACCACAGAGAAGTACTTTGACATGAAGAAAACCCAGTGTAAAGAGGGCCTGGATATCTACAAGAAGTTCCTGACCCGAATGACCCGAATCTCAGAGTTCCTTAAAGTGGCAGAGGTGATTTCTTCTTCACCTGCTTTGAGTTTGATGCTATTCATTCATTCAATACATTAATTGAAGGGAACATCCTCAGATATATTTACATTTTTGTGAGAAAATTGTGGTGGCAGAAATTAAGTAGTGGTAGAAAATATATATTTTTTAATTTAGAGGCACCACTATAAGTTTGCACATATTCTCGTTTGACAGCAGGTGGGGATTGATCGAGGAGACATTCCAGACCTTTCCCAGGTAAGGCCTTACACTCAACTCCCTAAATGAGCCTTGCAATACGATGGCTCTACTGGTAAAACTTATGAGACACACTCTGAACAAAAAGCCTACACACCAAATTTACTCTATCCATTTGTCTCTACAGTTGGATTACTACTCTGTCTCATCTCTCTCTCTCTCGCTCTCACTTTCTCTCCCTTATTTCTCACTGTCACTTCCTATTTTCTTCTTTCATTCTTTATTCTCTTTGTATGTGTCTCTGTATTAACTCCTCTTATTTAATCAGCTCTGTTGCTCCAACGCACTATATTTACTCCACCCTGCACAAATGTCTTCCAGAGATAAGGCACTGCTCAGTGCATGAAGTCCTCCAGTGCATGTTGCCAATTGTTACCTTATTTTTCTTCTCATTTTTCTTCTTCTTGATTAGGCTCTATCTACAGTAAATAAAGGTGTTAGAGTCCAAACTGACTGTGTATCTTACAGTACTTCTGATTTCACACTGTACAGCAAATTTAATAGATGGCCCCCCCACCCCTGTTGTGCTATAGTCAGTCTTTGCAGTGACACTGGTTATATTACAGTATTTCCAAGGAAAATCCCTCCTCGACCAAGGATCATACTTTTCCTTGAAAGTACAAGTGCACTAATTGTGTGTTATGTCCCCTAATACATTTTTTTTATGAGGCACCTGTAACAGAGTTATACCCTTCAAGTACGTTATAGTTATCTATCTCTGACCGTCACCACCTTTATATTCTGTATTTCCCCTTATCTTTCCACCTTTAGTTCACAGTTTGTGTAAGTATTCTCATCTCACTCTTCTTCTGTGTCTGTGACTTGCTTTGGTGTTGTCTTTGCATGCCTCTACTCTAACTCTGTGTCTGATTGACATTGTGTTTTATAGGAGTGAAGCAAATTGTACACAAAGGTCTCTGTCACATGAAATGTACATAGCCCATCCCACATGGCTGCCCAGGTGTGCTTAGGCATTGCAAATTCAACACCACATACTATATGATGTTGAAAGTGCTGTGGTGTGTGTCATCCACATACATTTCAATATCACTCATCCAATGGGGCTTTTAGCTGAAACGCGTACAACCATTGACTGGTGGTGGGCTACCCACAGTCCTTTGTTTCTGCTTGTCCATCAATGTATTTCTGTAGTGTCTCGGGTTAGTGTTTGTCCCTTAGTGAGGAGCTAAACACTTCCCAGTAAAGAATTCTGTCCTATATTTATATTGTATTTATTTTTAATCCCAGGCCCCGTCCCCCGCAGGAGGCCTTTTGGTAGGCCGTCATTATAAATAAGAATTTGTTCTTAACTGACTTGCCTAGTTAAATAAAGGTTACATTTTTTTTTTAAAGTGCTAGAATCCAGTATAGTGGTATATGGGTCAGTATAGTTAGGGACCAGAGTTTTTCTCACCACGTAACATGACCAGCTGAACGTTTTCCAAAAAGTTGTTAGGAAAAACTCTAGTCATATAGCTAGTGTATGTATAGTACATTAGATGAACTAGGTTGCCCACCACTGCCTTAGATGGTTGTGTTCATATAGTACAGTGTAGCTGCATGTTTCCAACCTTGGCCTTTACTAACTGCTGTTCTCCATTACAACAGGCTCCCAGTAGCCTTCTGGAAGCTCTGGAGCAGCACCTGGCCTCACTAGAGGGGAAGAAAGTCAAAGACTCCACCGCTGCCAGCAGGTATGTACAGGATGGGCTACGTCCCAAATGTCACCCTATGCCATACATAGGGACATTGGTCAAAAGTAGTGCATAGGAAACAGAGCGCCATTTGGGACATATCCTATGTCTCACATTGGAGTGTCTTTGGCACTGAGTCCACTATTCCCCCTGCAGGTAGCCTAGAAGCGGCTGCCACTACAATAACTGATTTGCTTTGTGCACAAGCTGTTAAGCCAAGATTGCTTTAATTATTGTTGATGGTAATGGTTATTGATGTTTTCAGCCAGGGTTGCTGTAGTACTCTGCCTAAAGGTGTTTACTGTTGTTTCAGGGCCAGTACTCTATCCAATGCAGTGTCCTCGCTGGCCAGTACAGGGATGTCTTTTACTAAAGTAGATGAGCGGGAGAAGCAGGCTGCTCTGGAGGAGGAACAGGCTCGTCTCAAAGCACTGAAGGTACAGCCATCATGACGCATGGATCACAACATCAATATGATTAGACTGGACATGGTTTCATGTTGCCTGTCCCATCTACATGTGAAGGACAGTGATATGTTGCAGTATGCAGGCAATGATTTGAACAATTCCAAGCCTTGTTTGGTGGATCCAGTATGGCCCACATGCATAACTACAATCATCGCCTACTGTATTTGACTTGGACTCTTTCCACCCAGGAACAGAGGCTGAAGGAGCTCTCGAAGAGGCCTTCCTTTGCCACCACAGACACATCTCCTGTCTCCACCACCGGGGTCACTATCAGCACAGCCCCAGCCATCGACCTTTTCTCCACACCCAGCTGCTCCAATGGGTAAATGTTCACCTACGACCTGTGAAGCTTACCCACTCATGTGGTTGACCAGAGGTCAGCGTGGATTATGTATAAATTGCTACTAACCACTGATACAGGGTCAGATATTTCCCTAGTGGTTAAGGTTAGGATTTAGAGTGCTCTGATTTTAGATCTGTGGTTAGGGGGAACCTCTATCTCAATACTTCTGTGTGTATCTGGTAATGCTGATGTTTAGCTACATGTCCCAGTGTGGATTCAGGTATCCCATCACTGCTGTCTTCTCTCCTCAGTGCTCTGAAGATGGAGAGTGACCTGTTTGACATTCAGCAGACGTTTAACCCTTCAATGCAGGCCAGTTCTACAGGGCTTCCTGTGGCCACCTCATGGGCAGGTAGGAGAAACAGCCACCACCACAGGACCACTCTATTGTCTACTATCTTCTACCATGTTCTGTTCTGCGTGCTCTCCCTCTCTTCCTGTTGTCTGACTCTGATGTCCTCCTGTTCTTCTCTTTTGTATCTCGTCTGTCTTTCTCTCCTCTGCCTGCCTAGATCCTTTCACCTCTGCTGAAGCTGGAGATGACTCCATGCCAAACCTTAACCCTTTCCTGTCAAAAGTCGTTGTCGATGCAGCCGCTCACTTACCTGTCGTGTCCTCCGACGGTGTTAGCTATTCCTCTAGGACGTCTGGTCATGAAATGTTTAGTGGTAAAGATGCTCTTTGTTCCTCCTGAACTATCCTTCCTGTGTCTCTGTGGGAAGTCTTCCGTCTACATGTACAGTGCATTGGGAAAGTATTCAGACCCCTTGACTTTTTCCACATTTTGTTACATTGCATCCTTATTCTAAAATGGATTAAATCCCCCCCCCCCCAAATCTGCACACAATACCCTATAATGAGAAAGCAAAAACAGGTTTTTAGATTGCAAATGTATAATAATTTTTATAAAACTCATATTTTACATAGGTATTCAGACCCTTTACTCAGTACTTTTGAAGCACATTTGGCAGCAATTACAGCCTCGAGTCTTCTTGGGTGTGACACTACAAGCTTTGCACACCTGTATTTGGGGAGTTTCTCCCATTCTTCTCTGCAGATCCTCTCAAGCTCTGTCTGGTTGGATGGGGAGCGTTTTTTCAGGTCTCTCCAGAGATGTTTGATCGGGTCCGGGCTCTGGCTGGGCCTCTCAAAGACATTTAGAGACTTGTGCCAAAGCCACTCCTGTGTTGTCTTGTCTGTGTGCTTAGGGTCATCCTGTTGGAAGGTGAATCTTCGCCCCAGTCTTGGTCCTGAGAGCTCTGGAAAAGGTTTTTATCAAGGATCTCTCTGTACTTTACTCCGTTCATCTTTCCCTCAATCCTGACTAGTCTCCCAGTCCCTGCCACTGATAAACATCCCCACAGCATGATGCTGCCACCACCATGCTTCACCATAGGGATGGTGCCAGGTTTCCTCCAGATGTGAAGCTTGGCATTCAGGCCAAATAGTTCAATCTTGGTCCTTTGGGAGCCTTTTGGCAAACTCCAAGCAGGCTGTCGTGTGCCTTTTTACTGAGGAGTGGCTTCTCTGGCCACTCTACCATAAAAGTCCGATTGGTGGAGTGTTGTAGAGATGGTTGAACTTCTGGGAGGTTCTCCCATCTCCACAGAAGAACTCTTGAGCTCTGTCAGATTGACCATCAGGTTATTGGTCACATCCCTGACCAAGGCCCTCCCCTGAATGCTCAGTTGGCCAGGCAGCCAGCTCTGGGAAGAGTCTTGGTGGTTCCAAACTTCTTCCATTTAAGAATGATGGAGGCCACTGTGTTCTTGGGGACCTTCAATGCTGCAGAAGTGTTTTGGAACCCTTCCCCAGATCTGTGCCTCGACACAATCCCATCTCGGAGCTCTATGGACAATTCCTTCGACCTCATGGCTTGGTTTTTGCTCTGACATGCACTGTGACCTTATATAGACAGGTATGTGCCATTCCAAATCATGTCCAATCAATTGAAGTTACCACAGGTGGACTCCAAGTTGCAGAAACATCTCAAGGATGATCAATGGAAACAGGAAGCACTTGAGCTTAATTTCGAGTGTCATAGCAAGAGTCTGAATACTTTTGTAAATTAGGTATTTCTGTTTTTTATTTCTAATACATTAGCTGAAATTTCAAAAACCTGTTTTCATGTGGTATTGTGTATAGATTGATGAGGAAAAATTGTATTTAATAAATTTTGGAATAAGGCTATAACGTAACAAAATGTGGAAAAGTCAAGGGGTCTGAATACTTTCTGAATGCACTGTAAATTATCTCATGGCTGTCTAAAGTTAAATGTTTGTTTTGTACCTCGGAATGCAAAGCCTCTACTTGCCATATTTTTATTGTAGCACAGTCCTATAATGGAAGCTAAGGTTTGAAACACAGCTAACACTGTGACGGTAGAGTTACTGGTTATGTTCTTTTGATAGGCTCCCATGCCAGTTCAGTCAAATATGAGGCTTTATCACACATTTTAGTGTCTAGTAAACCCATGTCCAAGATTATTCTGACTAAGTGGTTATGTTCAAATTATGGTTTTCCTGCTGCTGATATATATTGTTTCATAATGTATTCAAATAGGCTATTGCTTCTAGATTTGATTATTTTCTCTTGTAGTATCCTTTTAGCAGTATAAGTTTTAAATCTGTTTCACTTACTAATATTATTTTTGATTCTCTAGATCATTATAATCCCTTTACTGACACAAACTCGTCCGTTTCAACCAATTACAAACGCACAGTGCGGATAGAACACTCCATCTCAGGTACTACGATGGCTCACCATCCCAGCATATGTTTCCTGAGCCCATAGGCAAACATAGACCCCTCAACCCATGTAATGTGTTTAGTGGCCCCATAATAACCCTATAGTTAGGGTAGTCTGGTGATTTCAATAGGATATATTTTTATATCCTTGTACTCTGCAGTTCCTGTTTTGATTTTGTTAGAATTAGGGACACTAACAAGTAGAACTGTCTCCTTTTTGTCTGTACTGTCACTTTGCCTTGCTTGCCTTTCTTGCCGTGCCTTGAAATGCCTTCCTTTGCTCTCCTTCTTCCTGCTCATTCTTTGGCTTTGTCAGACTCCTTCTGTGGTGGTCCAGTGGCCATGGCCCAGCACCTTCCACACCAGGCCCCCTACCTCACTGAGCCCTCTGCAGTAGCAGGTCAATTCAGAGGTAGAGTACTAGAGAAGCTGTAGCTCCACTGTAGCAGGTCTATTCAGAGGTAGAGTGCTAGAGAAGCTGTAGCTCTACTGTAGCAGGTCTATTCAGAGGTAGAGTACTAGAGAAGCTGTAGCTCAACTGTAGCAGGTCTATTCAGAGGTAGAGTACTAGAGAAGCTATAGCTCTACTGTAGCAGGTCTATTCAGAGGTAGAGTACTAGAGAAGCTGTAGCTCTACTGTAGCAGGTCTATTCAGAGGTAGAGTACTAGAGAAGCTGTAGCTCAACTGTAGCAGGTCTATTCAGAGGTAGAGTACTAGAGAAGCTGTAGCTCTACTGTAGCAGGTCTATTCAGAGGTAGAGTACTAGAGAAGCTGTAGCTCTACTGTAGCAGGTTTATTCAGAGGTAGAGTACTAGAGAAGCTGTAGCTCTACGGTAGCAGGTCTATTCAGAGGTAGAGTAGCTCTACTAGCCATTTAGAAGGAGACCACCATTTTCTGTCAGGTGACTTTCTGGAACTATTTAGCAGCTGTGACTGACACCAATGGAATAATACTTCTCCATCATTGCACCTGCTGTGTTCTGAGCAGTCTCCCCTCTGACCTCTTTACAGGGTACTCCACAGCAACACAGGCCCCTCCCCCAGGAGCACTCCAAGTGGACTTTGAGTCAGTCTTTGGAGCCAAAGCTTCCGGTGCTAACAACATGGAATCTGATGGTGAGGTGTTGACTATTATACTGTTTGATACACATGGTGTTTCACATCCAACCAATGTACACCTCTCTGTCCTCCTTAGACATCCTGAAACCCACCATGGTTGGCTCCAATCAGGCCCTGTGCTCAATCAATCAGCTGTCAGACAAACTGTTGGGAGATGACCTGGATTCCTCTCTGGCCAACCTGGTGGGAAGTAGGTGTCACAACGTTATGCTAGGATATTTCATTCAGGTTAAACTCCCAGAACAGAGAACTATGAATTTAAGAGAGATCAACACCCATCTTTGCCTGAGTGAATCATGGTGTCTATTTATATTTTATTTGATATACTCCTAGGTTAGACTGCACTATGTCACACAGCTATCGCAGAATAATTAACTGTTTCTGGATGTGTATATCTCACATTTATATTACTATCCTCTTACAGATCTCGGGATTGGAAATGGCACAACGAAAAAGTAAGTCAGCTGTTCATGCTGTTCAGTCTCTTCAACGTGCTGTGGTCAGTGCTAGATGAAGAACTGTTCTGTATAGCCAGCAGCAGTTAGGAGCCAGTGCTAATATTAGCTGTCTTAATCTACAGTGACATCCACTGGAGCCAGCCCGGGGAGAAGAGGCTGACTGGCGGTAGCAACTGGCAGCCCAAAGCAGCCCCAAACACCACCTGGAACCCCGTCTCCATGGTAATACACACTACACTGGCCTCTTAAGTACTGGTGCTCTTATCTGCCTGTGATGAGTGTTTAGCTAATGTATCACTCTAGTTGCAGACAAACAATGTTAAGAAGTTCTTGACTTGACATTGGTCTGCTGTATTCTCTGTAGGAGAAGATGTTGCGTCATCATTCGTGTGTTTGTATCTCCACAGACCCCCCCAGTCATGGCCTACCCTGCAACAACACCCACAGGCATGATGGGGGGATATGGCATGGTCAGTATCTGTCAGCTGGATGTCTGGATCCATTACCCCTAAGGGACATAGCCATGCATTAGCTAGCACTGAGGGACGTAGCCATGCATTAGCTAGCACTGAGTGACGTAGCCATGCATTAGCTAGCACTGAGGGACGTAGCCATGCATTAGCTAGCACTGAGGGACGTAGCCATGCATTAGCTAGCACTGAGGGACGTAGCCATGCATTAGCTAGCACTGAGGGACGTAGCCATGCATTAGCTAGCACTGAGGGACGTAGCCATGCATTAGCTAGCACTGAGAAACGTAGCCATGCATTAGCTAGCACTGAGGGACGTAGCCATGCATTAGCTAGCACTGAGGGACGTAGCCATGCATTAGCTAGCACTGAGAAACGTAGCCATGCATTAGCTAGCACTGAGGGACGTAGCCATGCACTAGCTAGCACTGAGGGACGTAGCCATGCGCTAGCTAGCACTGAGGGACGTAGCCATGCGCTAGCTAGCACTGAGGGACGTAGCCATGCGCTAGCTAGCACTGAGGGACGTAGCCATGCGCTAGCTAGCACTGAGGGACGTAGCCATGCGCTAGCTAGCACTGAGGGACGTAGCCATGCGCTAGCTAGCACTGAGGGACGTAGCCATGCGCTAGCTAGCACTGAGGGACGTAGCCATGCGCTAGCTAGCACTGAGGGACGTAGCCATGCGCTAGCTAGCACTGAGGGACGTAGCCATGCCCTAGCTAGCACTGAGGGACGTAGCCATGCACTAGCTAGCACTGAGGGACGTAGCCATGCACTAGCTAGCACTGAGGGACGTAGCCATGCACTAGCTAGCACTGAGGGACGTAGCCATGCACTAGCTAGCACTGAGGGACGTAGCCATGCATTAGCTAGCACTGAGGGACGTAGCCATGCACTAGCTAGCACTGAGGGACGTAGCCATGCACTAGCTAGCACTGAGGGACGTAGCCATGCTAGCACTGAGGGATGTAGCCATGCACTAGCTAGCACTGAGGGACGTAGCCATGCTAGCACTGAGGGACGTAGCCATGCTAGCACTGAGGGACGTAGCCATGCTAGCACTGAGGGACGTAGCCATGCTAGCACTGAGGGACGTAGCCATGCTAGCACTGAGGGACGTAGCCATGCTAGCACTGAGGGACGTAGCCATGCATTAGCTAGCACTGGGGGACGTAGCCATGCACTAGCTAGCACTGGGGGACGTAGCCATGCATAAGCTAGTATTGCTCCTCTGCTGGTCTTCTTGTCCCACACACACACACACACACACACACACACACACACATATGACATAGACGGTCATGTCATTAAAATAACTCCTCAAAACACACCTCTTGATGCACTTGATTTTATGTAGGCCTACTTTTAAGTATTTGTAAAGGTGTCCGCTAAATAACATGTATTGTTATTTACAAAGGGAATAGGTGTAAAGTATAGCTAGCCCTGAGAGGTAATAGCAATACAGTAGAGATAGCACTGAGAGGTAATAGCCATACAGCAGAGATGGCCCTGATGGGTAATAGCCATACAGCAGAGAGAGCACTGAGAGGTAATAGCCATACAGCAGAGATGGCCCTGATGGGTAATAGCCATACAGCAGAGATGGCCCTGATGGGTAATAGCCATACAGCAGAGATGGCCCTGATGGGTAATAGCCATACAGCAGAGAGAGCACTGACGGGTAATAGCCATGCAGCAGAGAGAGCACTGACGGGTAATAGCCATACAACAGAGAGAGCACTGACGGGTAATAGCCATGCAGCAGAGAGCACTGACGGGTAATAGCCATACAGCAGAGATGGCCCTGATGGGTAATAGCCATACAGCAGAGAGAGCACTGACGGGTAATAGCCATGCAGCAGAGAGAGCACTGACGGGTAATAGCCATACAACAGAGAGAGCACTGACGGGTAATAGCCATGCAGCAGAGAGCACTGACGGGTAATAGCCATACAACAGAGAGAGCACTGACGGGTAATAGCCATGCAGCAGAGAGCACTGACGGGTAATAGCCATACAACAGAGAGAGCACTGACGGGTAATAGCCATACAGCAGAGAGAGCACTGACGGGTAATAGCCATACAGCAGAGAGAGCACTGATGGGTAATAGCCATACAGCAGAGAGAGCACTGACGGGTAATAGCCAATAAGAATAACTGTGCTATGCAATCTACTGTAGCATGTCTCTTATGCTTGATGTTTCTCTATGCTATTGTCTTTAGCCGCCCCAACAGCTTGGCTCTATGGGTATGATGAACCAACCCAACATGATGTACAACCAGGCTGTCATGAGGCCGCCCAACCCCTTCAGCTCTGTATCTAGCGCCCAGGTGTGTGTTTGTATAATACTCAGGTGTGTGTGTGTGTGTGTGTGTGTACCATGCACTTGAGTTCAGTGTCCAGGTGTATTCAGTGCTGTGCTTAGTTACATTAGCTGTGTGTGTGTGTTAACAACAGTGTTCTAGTTTACTCTTACCTCTCAGGAGGAGAGGGACAAAATCTGTATGTCATCCCTTTCCTCAAGAGTCTGCAATTTTACCCCCCTTGGTGTAACCTGTCTTTCACCCGATCTGATTCCTCACTCACACTCTTGCTCTCTCTGACCTCTCCTCTCCATGTGTTTCTCCCTCTCCCTGTAATAGCCCTCTGCAGCCTCTAGTCCTTCCAGCCAGAGTCCTCTCAGAGCCCCTGGACAGGACCCATTTTCACAGCTCTCTCTCAAGGATTTCTTGTAGAGCGTCTCTTAGGTACAGCATGCTCTGTGCTTGCGGATGTACATGCATGCACAGCGCAGCTTTACACTCATGCTTACTCTTCCTTCATTTCACTGCTTCTTCCACCTGATCAACCACTGCTGTTTTTTTCCTCTGGCTATATCTCTTGCACTTTTATATGGGCCTGATTAATTGGTTTGTGTCTTGCTCGCTTAAACAATCAGCAGATGCATTTCAGCATTTTTTACTTAGTTTTACACTTTCCACAGATACATACGGTAGCCGTTATGTCTTTGCTGATATGCGTTTTCCCCCATGCAATGACTTCAAATATAGTATTGTAGTTTTCAGCCAATAGGTTGCCATTGTGACAGTTGCTTTTGCTCTGAGGACATTGATGCCTTTTCATTGCATTTATTCAGTTTACTATTTAAGCACCACCATGAGTGAGCTGGTAAAACTCTGGTCTAATCAATCCTTGTATGATGATTTCCACCCACAGATGCAGTTCATGTAATACGAAGTGTCGCTCAGAAGATGAAGCACTTAGCAGCAAAGCTTTGTCCTCGTTGCCAGTCTAACTCTTCACAGAAATGTTCACCCCCTCCCCCCAAATACAGACATGTCAAGAACACAACGAACAGTGCAATGACTGGAGGAAAACCATGGAAACCATGTTCAAATGACGCTGGGAAGAAGAGAATTCTCCACCCATTATTCTGTCATTTGTCCAAGACCTCAAGTGATGCTGCTGTAAAAAAAAATATTAACAAAAACCTATAGGAATTCCACCACCATTTTATAATCTGTAAAGATAGCTATGGGTGCTGAGAGACTTTGATATCTAATGTATTTGGAAACACTACTGTGGTTGGATGTAACAGCTTGGTGTTCTAATCGAGGGGGAGGGGGGACATGAAGAAAGAGGAATCCTTCCCTCTCTTGTTCTGATCATCAGTCATCCATTTCCTAGTTATTTAACTGTCACTGAGTAGTGATGCTAATGACGTTTACACCTGTTTTAGTTTGTCTTTTTTACTGTGTTTACAGTAGACATTCCTTGTGTGTTTTTATTTATTTATTATTTGGTTTTAAGACTGGGGGAAAAAATCTATAGTACATTGAACACCTGTGGGAGTGCTTCAGCATTAAACATGAATGTTGGATTGTTTCATTGGAGAGGTAGAGAAAAGAAAATAGATATTATATAAAATACACATATAAATGCAATGATGGAGCACTAAATGTTCTCCAAGTTTTGTGTTAAGAACAATTCTTACTAGCTCAAATCTCATGATCTCCCCTGTGCAAGCGGAGTAGGGGGTTCCAGTATGAGTCAGTAATCTATATAGTCAATTCTGTGCCTAGAGTTTTTTGCAATGGAACAACTTTTCTGTCTAGTTGAAAAACACTTCATCCACGTTTCTGAAGCATCACACTGGGGTGGGATCCATTTTGCTTTAAGCTTGGCATGCCATCGACTCACTGACCGTTTAAATGGCTGCCTTTACTCTGAATGTGAAAGAATTGCTTTTATATTGCACGCATCTTTACCCGCTACCCGCAACAGCTCCTCAGCTCTGACTCCCTGGGAGCCAGACGAGAGGAGAGTGTGTCTGGGTGTTGCAGACACTAAACAAGGGTTACAGTTTTGATGTAAATTAGTTGTATAAAGATCCAGTGGAACAGGGTGAGAGAGGGGCACTGTTGATCGGTGCTCTGTGTATATAAAACTGACTGTTCAACGGAGAGGGAAGTGAAAGATGTATGAAATATGAAAGCAATTCAATCAAAATCTGACTCTACCTAAGTTTGATTCAGGATATTTTCTGCATTTGTCCTGCGCAGATTATATTTTTGTTTATGTAATTAGAACGTGTAGCAGACATTGACTGAGTTTTTTTTCTTTCTTTTTCAAATAAAGAGCAGCTTCCACAAAGTGATGTTCTTAAACATTTTTATTACAATGTGTTGGTGAATATTGCAACAGTGATGGCATCTTTGGCACTATGGTTAGTATATATGTGGATTCTCTTAGCTTTTGGATGACTTTTTGCCTTTCTCCTCCTGTATTTTAATATTTTATGTCCTCAACTTCCTTTGTAGGAGATTTCATGGAGCCTCTCCTCAAAACTATTGTATACTTGTATACTTTATCTGAACAAGACTGCCACCCTGTGTCCAATTTCTATACTACACACCTGTGGTTATTATACAGTAATATAGCTTACTGTATATCTGTATATTGCATTTGGATGAAATCTACTTTACTCCAACAGCATGTATGCAATCACTAGCCTCTCCTCAAAACGTATTGTATACTTGTATACTTTATCTGAACAAGACTGCCACCCTGTGTCCAATTTCTATACTACACACCTGTGGTTATTATACAGTAATGTAGCTTACTGTATATCTGTATATTGCATTTGGATGAAATATACTTTACTCCAACAGCATGTATGCAATCACTTGGAGACTATTTACAGTGTTGTTTTATCAACATTCACGTTTGCATTTGTACACGCCAGCCTGTTCAAACAACTGTCTTCCAACAAGCCTCAGGTCTACACTCCTCCTTGACAAACATACTCACCGCTATTATTGCAATAATCATCATGACTTCGTGGGTTGGATCTTGAAGTTAAGAATGTCACAGTTGGCAGGGAATATGCCAGATGGCACGGCTAATAAATTAGCACCTTGTTAGTGTTCCTCGTGTACATACACAATTGTATTTATTCCCATTGTGGCATTGGCACTGTAATAAGATTGTAGTACGATTACATTAACGTTAGCCTAGATACACGTGTGAAAAAAACGATAACACTCGTTTTGTTGGGACAGCTGTCTTTTCAATGATTTTAGCTCATCATACACTTGAAGTTGCTACATTATAGGCTGCTATCGAAGTTGGCCGTTGACATTGAACAGTGAGTGACCAGCAGTCATTATGGGCACTTAACCCGTTTGAGTGAAGCGCATACCTCCCCTGAGTCTGACCCACCTCCCTCCAGTGGATTTCAGAATTTCTCTACAGAGGTAGCTTCCAAAACAAGGTAAAACTTTTTACTTACTATTTTTTGGTTGGTCTGTATTTGTCTGCAAAACGTTACAAAATAAGATATCAACCTACTGTTCTTTCAGATTTTAAACGTTTTATGAGGAAAACATGAGAGCGTTGTGAAGCCTTATCCACAATGACATTTATTCTTGACATAACACAGGCTTTTTATTCGCTGTCAATCCTCACAGTTCAGAAGGTAACACTTGTGAACGAATATGATTACAAGCTGCCTCAAACGTCCTAAGGCTAGACAGAAAATATCATACAATGAATTTAGACTTCAGAGACCTTTGCTGTGTATTCTTTATTATTCTTTATTTAGGCTACTTTTTGGTGGTGTTTTCCATGTCGTGGGCACGTGCAGGTGTACATTTAAAAAAAATATATATAAATAATAGTGATTAAAAAAATATCTTTATAAGGCTGATCTCATTGTTGTCCTATATACAACAAATGTAAATGTATTTTAAAGAGCTTAAGGGCGTCTCTTTCTGAGAAGACATGAGTCGATGCAATTTAATTATCCAATTACACTAATTTAGTTATGAGACAGATTAAGTAGGCAAAAACATCACATTGCACAAAACATTTCCTTTTATAAGTTATCACTGTTGTCTGCTACTTGGCTACTACATATATCTATTTAAAAAAAAAGCCTACCTCTGATTTATAGACAGTTCACACCCACAATATGACATTACAAAATGTCTTACATTGAACTATAATGTGAATAGCTAACATCAATGTCCAAATCACTGAGACAGGACAGAGGTAGCATTCATTATGTGGCTTCCATATTCATGTAACTTTTTATCTGACAACTTTTTAGCTGTATGCTTTTTAGCTGTTTGCCCAACATTT